>NC_063052.1:37652370-37998452 GCF_018812025.1 Megalobrama amblycephala | reverse complement strand
ACACTTTGTTTCCCTTTTCTTGCCATAAATTCGTTGCCTCGCCACGGCCAAACCGTTTGAGATATCCAAAATCCGTTTGCAATTAAACAACTTCAATGTGTTAGCAACAAGTTAAAAAAAGCTTGGTGTAAATTGGATAAACCCTGTAGGAGTAGTAGTATAAAATTCATAGCCTGTTTTTTCAAAAAATTAACATTCAACCAAAATAGCTGACTTCCTGTTGGTCGGAGCTAATGAATGTAAATTAGAAAATTGTCCGGCTTGATGAGAACAATATGTGTACCAAGTTTGGTGACTGTAGGAAAAACAAACCCCCCCACTTTTGTCAAAAGGTGGCGCTACTGAGCCCCTCCACCATGCCCATTTCTATGAGTAGGGTGAAGCTGCAGGCCCGGAGGCCCAACTGCACACTCAGACCTGCACGCTCAGACCTGCACTCCCAGAACTATCGTTTTTTTCAGACAGTGCCACCTGCTGTTTGGATGAATTTTTTTTTTTTTGTAGCGTGTGTAATCGTAATAATTTCTAGCAAGCAGCAACATCGGACAAGTGAGTAAGGTTATTCATTTTTATTAAAGTGATTCCTGAAAATTACCAGGTTTTATGGCATAAATCAATGTGACATCTTATTACGCCAACAAACGAATAGACTATTTTAGTATATAATGTTAGTTTAGATAGATAGTTCGATAAAATAAGCCGTGAATTGTGTTCTCCCCAGTTATTTTCAAACACGTGGTGCATAACCTATTATTGCTAGCTTAGTCAGTGTTTGAGATCAAATTAGTGTCGAAAGGTAGCATTATTTTATAATATTTACAGCCTGCTCTTATTTTCTGTGTTATTGTACCATACTGGGATGCTTAATATGTTTTCCAAAATAAAACGTTAAAGTAAAAATGATAAAATAAAAGTATAATATATATTACAATTATTATGTGTAACATATTTTAGTACTGTAGGTCTACTGTACGTATAGCTGTATTAACTACTATTATTTCATTCTAATATTACTACTACATTTACTATTAGTAGTAGTAGTAGTATGTGTAGGAAATATAATATTGCACGTTTTTTTTATTGTACTTTACAAATCTCAAATTACCACAGACAATAACAGTGTAACAATTAGCAATAAGTGTAATAATTATAATCTTTGGAATTATGATCTTTGGAATAAAATGCGGCCTTGAGTTTATTTTCATCAAAATATCAAGTAATCTGCATAAAATTTGACAATATAGCTCTGTTGGGTTGTCTAAATAATTTGTGTGTGACTTGTGTATTTTTTCTCAGATGGATATTACAATTCAAAAAGGCAATTCTTTGCCTGATCTAAAACGGTGCACCAAATGCTGCAGTAATTATCACTGTCCTTTTTGTGATGCCTCCGTTTTCCAACCAACACGGTTGGCAAAAGTGCAGACTCATCTGCAGGCACATTTCAACAGATCAGTCCAGCATGAAGGTAATATTTGCAAGTGTACATCTTATTAATGAAAATAAGACAGTCTTTTGCAATCTAACTGCTGTTTTTCAGAATTTAAATACAATGTGGACGCCTCTGCAGAAGTCAACCACATTATCACTGCCTCTACTGCAAATCGACAATTTTAAGAAAACCTGATTTTATTAAACATTTGACTCTGCAAACAAAAACACCAACCACCAACCCCTCACATAAAGCCACCACAACTTCTGCCACGACTCTGCCCATCAGTCACGTGCCTTCAATTATTATGTGTGCCACGACTCTGCCCATCAGTCATGTGCCTCCCTCTGCTGCCACGACTTTAGTACTGTGCCAGACTCTGCCCATCTATGTGCCTCCCTCTGTGCCACGACTCGCCCATCAGTATGTGCCTCCCTCCGCTGCCACGACTCTGCCCATCAGTCATGTGCCTCCCTCCGCTGCCACGACTCTGCCCATCAGTCATGTGCCTCCCTCCGCTGCCACGACTCTGCCCATCAGTCATGTGCCTCCCTCCGCTGCCATGACTCTGCCCATCAGTCATGTGCCTCCCTCTGCTGCCACGACTCTGCCCATCAGTCATGTGCCTCCCTCCGCTGCCACGACTCTGCCCATCAGTCACGTGCCTCCCTCCGCTGCCACGACTCTGCCCATCAGTATGTGCCTCCCTCCGCTGCCACGACTCTGCCCATCAGTCATGTGCCTCCCTCCGCTGCCACGACTCTGCCCATCAGTCATGTGCCTCCCTCCGCTGCCATGATCTGCCCATCAGTCATGTGCCTCCCTCTGCTGCCACGACTCTGCCCATCAGTCATGTGCCTCCCTCTGCTGCCACGACTCTGCCCATCAGTCATGTGCCTCCCTCTGCTGCCACGACTCTGCCCATCTAAGTCATGTGCCTCCCTCCGCTGCCACGACTCTGCCCATCAGTCATGTGTAGGAAAAATCCCTCCGCTGCCACGACTCTGCCCATCAGTCATGTGCCTCCCTCAAAGTGACCTGCCCACTCTGCCCATCAGTCATGTGCCTCCCTCCGCTGCCATGACTCTGCCAACCACTTCTGGCATTTCTAGGCCCTTCAAAAAAAATGGTCGAAAAAAAACAAAGCAACTAAAGAAATGTCCCAAATGTGATTTGATATGCCACCATAAAAATTTAAAAAGACATATAGAACGCAAACACACCCAAAAAATGGCAGACATTACTTCGTCATCCCATCTTGACAGTGAGTGCATAGACCCCCAGAATGGAGTCTATATGGTCTGCAAAAGTATTCATGGAGCTTCTAATCCACTCCATGTGCAATTTAAAATATGGGGGGAACAACATCGTGTTTCATGTGAATTGAATGAGTGCCAGACTAATATGGAGTTGGCTTGGAGAAGTGGACTGCTGTCATACCAGTGTGTTCACCTCCGGTCAGTTACATACTGCAAAAACTTTTTAACCTCACCTTCACTCACAGAAGAAAGTTTAAAAGAAATGGTTAAAAGCAAGTGGTTTGGGCAGGACAAAATAAAACAGTGTGTTGATCGTCAAAAACTAGCCCAAGAAGAAAATGCACCACTGTCAGTTGAATCCAAGATTGGAGTCCCACCAACAAAAAGATTCATATCGGTCTATGAGCCAAATATATCATATTATAGTAGGTTGGGCAGAGTCATGGTGTCATATGACACCAAGAAGAATATATGGCATTGTCCCTGTGCAAAAACCCTGAGGTCATGCACCCATAAATATGTTGCAAAATGGCACCTCTTTCAAGTGCACCCTGAACTCTTCCGAAAGGTTCGGAGCACTGAAAGCACTGAAGAATTTCAGGCAACAGCGATGGGGGAAAGTGATGAAAGTGAGACTTACCCTCCAAAGGATGTTTCTAAAGTAAAGCGCATGGTAGAATATATCCTAAAGAATAAAAAGCTACCATCTACTATTCCCAATCATTTGAGGTTTTCTTCAGTCTCTAAGGGATTTCCACAACACCTAATCCCTGATGAGACAATGTGCTACCAACTGCTCAGACCGCACATTGCTCAGTGATCCTGTCTGCATTACACGTAAAGCGAAAATTCTTACAACTACAGAAATCGTCCAAGGTGGATCGTTGTTACAGCTTTTATTTTATTATAATTATGAATAAATACTAAACCATGTTTTTTTTTTTTGTTTTTTTTTTACATTCTCTATCTGCAGATATTTCAACCTACTACAAATTCTGTCCTCTGTGTGGAATGGTGTACCGTTACCAAGAGTGGGGTAACGGTTTACATAATTTCAATGACCATGTCCTCCTTGAACTCTCTCTCTGCCTCACCATAAGAAACCTGTTGCAGGTAATCATAATATTTTTTTTCCAATAATAGAATTTCTTCATAGTATTGATTTAAATAAGATGTACTGATAATGTGTGTGTGTTTTTTTTTTTTTTTTTTTTTTTTTTTTATCATAGGTGCATACAGCAGTCAGCAGAGTAGTGGAGTACTTGGAGATGACTACAGGTGTACAGTTCCCCTCAGCAGATACTGTTCTCCATGGCTATCTCCACTTTGAGGCCCTAACTGACCATGAATATCAGTATTCATGTGTGTCTTGTGGTGACCATCCACCTGTGGTCATAATGGACCTCCACAAGAAGGCATCCTTTCATCTTTCCGGTAAATTCCTTTTAGGGGTATAAGTTGCAGAGAGGTAACCCAGATAGCAAGCCATGATCCGAAATAATGTTGAATCAATATTAATTTGTCAACGTTAACATAATTGAATCAATATCACTTTTGCACCCTCAATTAATGTTGAAAAAATGTTGACATTTCAACAAAAAATCAATGGTAATGGCATTGAATCAGTGTTTGAACTCTCAGAAAATGAAACACAACTACAACTGACTTAAAGCCACACAGCCTGAAATCAACTGAAGATAAAAGAAGACAATAAATCTCTCAAGATCTCAGCAGAAGTTCTTTTTGAGAATTAACAGGTTTAGATGTTGATGTTTTATTGAAAATGTTTGGTCACCATTGTAGTGGTCAGTGGTTCCTTTAGTTGGGCAGTTTGACTCTTGGCTTTTTGTGTGAGTTTGTGCTCTTTGTTACAGTGTTTACTAAAACATGTCATTTGTTGCAAAGAGACAAGAAACTAGTATATAAGACAGTTTTCTGCCTCACAAAGCAGAGTGTTAACTTTGTTCTCAAAAGAGGTTATTTTGTTATTGAAAAAATGAATAAACTTTCTTCTGATAATATTCTGATATTTTTTTAAAAATACCTTAGATTTTTTTGACAGACATCAAGAATGAGAATCTCAACAAGTAACATTTGCCGCAATTGTGGGAGCCTTCTTTGAAATATCTTCAGTTGATTTCAGGCTGTGTGGCTTTAAGTCAGTTGTAGTTGTGTTTCATTTTCTGAGAGTTCAAACATTGATTCAATGCCATTACCATTGATTTTTTGTTGAAATTTCAACATTTTTTCAACATTAATTGAGGGTGCAAAAGTGATATTGATTCAATTATGTTAACGTTGACAAATTAACATTGATTCAACATTATTTCGATCATGGCTTGCTATCTGGGAAGTCTTTGGTTTATATTATATATTTATTTTCTTTAGTGAGTGACCTTTCACAACCTCCACAAGATTTTAATGGAGAGGTGGATTTAGATCTGTTTTGGAAGGCACTGACAGAAGAACGGATTGCTTGAGGATTTTTTTCAAGTAAGGAAATTAAATATACCAGAAATAGCATGTCACCATTATTTAATTTCATAAGTGTTTTCAGGGGTAAAATCTAAATTCTTTGATGTACTAACATGTTTGTTTATCCCACAGGCCAAAAAAACAACCCATTTTGTGTTCCACCTAGTTACAACTTTTGGGCACCCTGGATTGGGAGTAAGACACACCGAGCGAATGTTGTTCTCAATACTGAATTTGAGAAAGTGCACAAAGCTAAAACTGCAGACCGGACAGAAATAACCGTCTCTGAAGATCGCTTAAAAGACGAACTTTCGAAACAGAAAGTAAAAAATTTCTTGCTAATTTTGTATTATTTGTCAGTGTTGGCATTTTATTTCACACATGTTCTTTATGTGATAGGTGGAAGTGATAAGAAGACTGTGTCAGGAGTGTGGTTTAGATGCCAAAGGCTCTCGCACAGATCTACTCCTGCGACTTTCGGAGGAGATGAGGTCAAGGGAGGCCTATGACAAGGTTTTTGAAAAGATTTGGGCTGCTTCAGGTAAACATCAATGTTGCACATTGAAATATTACGAATAATTCAGAAATGTGCAAAGTCACATACCCATAATGGGCCCTATTTTCCGCTTGGCACTGGTTGGGGAGTGACTGGTGGTGTACAGCTTTAGGGGGTGTTGGAGGCGGCCTGGTCTGACACTTCGGTGTGTTGTGGCCTCCGTGTGGCGGAGTGCAAGCCTAATCAACGTATGCACATCTGCTAATGAATCAGTTTTTGCATTAATATTAACACGTTTCATTAAAATAATAGGCTGCTATAAAGACATTATTACAGTCAGTGTGTATACAATATGAAACTCACTGGGTAGAGGCAGCTGCTGATTTTTTGAAAGCCATTCCATTATGCAACCTCTTTTAGCAGCAGAAGCAGTGTGTGTACCTTTCACCTGAAGATGGGAAGACCTGTCCTCTCCTCACTGTCTTCTTCTCCCGCCTCCCCCCTCTTCTCACCACACCTTGTTCTCTTTTGCTGTTACTACATCCATGACACTTTCTGGGTTCATCCAAAAGCAGTGTTTAAATCATTGCTCTTTGTCTTGGACCAAAGTATGGCAAATGTACAGTATGAAATTCATGGTATAATGGGTGTACTCACTGTCTAAATAAATCCAAAAAAAATGATTATAAATTGAAATATGAATAAAAAATAACATGAAATATGATGTAATGTAGGGCACACTGATTATATCATTCAAGTTTCAATTTAGAGGGCTTTCCCAAAGTTGAATTGATTGGATGTAGTAGGGGCAGGGTGAAGGCACATCCATACAGGTGAGGGGTGAGGTCCGGAGGACCACAGGTCCGGACAGGGCATAACATAAAGTAGTTCATAAAGAAAACATTATTCTTACACTGTGGGGAAAGTGGAGGAAAAGTGAGTGAGAAGGGAGAGCGCTGTGATTTGCTCAGAGCAGAGACGCCCCTTACTCTGAAGCACTACATCTTTAAAGTTTTTTCAGCCCCAGTTCAGTTTCTCAACATCTACTTTAAGGTCAACGCCACTGCCCTACATCATAACCTATGATCATTGTAGGGCCAATGTCATTCATGGGATTAGAAAAAGTGTTTTTAACAATTTTTAACAATCTTTGTTGTATGTTTGTCTGTTCCAGGAGGTTGGGCTGTCATCATGTGCCCTTGTGGCATAGTGTACAGTATAAAATGTAATCTGCGAGCAGAAAGTCCACGGGATTTTGCAGATATGCTTCTGTCTTGGAAGCATCTGCCTAATATTGTAATTTACGACTTTGCCCGTGGACTATCCACCCACACAAACCTGAGGCAACCCATAACTTTCACACCTTTCGAAGGAAGGTTACTCAAACCAACCCCTGAAAATATTACAAAAGCAAAATCAGGAAACCTATAGGTTACACTGCCGTGGCTCACTGCGAAAAAGCAAAGTCCAGATCCAGATGGTCATCCAATAACTGGTTCTGCAGAACACTATGTTCTGTATGACCGCTTTCCACGAAGACAACACAAAAGACCCTCGTGATTCACTGAGGAAGCTTCGTCTTGTGCCTCAACTAGCTGGCAAAGTTAACAGTCAGGCTGCAGAACAGCTTTTTTCAAAGCTAAAGAAAAATAACTACTTTATGAACATGGCATTACCATCCACACATGTTTTCCTCATGCGAAACATCATCCACCATTACAATGTCAGAAAAAATGAGAAACGTCTTCATGACATAAAAAAGGAATTCAACACAAACATTCACATGAATGTCCACAGCCAGGTTGTGTTAGGTAAGGTCTCCCTTACTCATATTTGTGTAACAAATACAGCACTATATCCTTAACTAGGGCTGGGCGATATATCGCATGCGATTGTCACGCGCATTTCGTCAGTAAAGCCGGTTCCCTGATTACCGCTAAATCGCCTACCTGCTTTATCCTTAACTGTACTTATGTGTATATTTGTATTTTGTAGATAATCCGTTCACCACAGAGAAATGCATGGACATGTGAATTGGTAATTTGACTGTTCGGTCCAGTTGCTAAATGTCAAGTTTCTGTTCTCTGGTTTGATGTGTTATTTTTCTAATTTTGGTGCTTTAATGTACTTTAAGGACCACTGACAGAAAATGTTGTGACTGCACAAACGACCGCTGCATCACCAGCAATAACATCAGTCACATCTCCTCAGTCATCAGCAGGGGCGCAGATAGGAATTTGTAACTGGGGGGACCAAGCTGTCAGCAAATGATTTAAACTCAATTAGTTATTTGGCGTAATTTGGGCTTTAACTTGTGCTCAAGTAGTTACTTTGCAAAATTTGGGCTAATGCTTTGCACTTAAAAGCCATTGGGGGATTCTTATTTGGAATCACGGATAAACAACAATGAACAAAGGTAAACAAAGGCCTACCTGATCACCACTAGCAATGCATGATCAGACTGTTATTTACTAGTATGCCAATCACCCACCAAAACTTAATTTGTCTTTAGCAAAGTATGTTTTATTTAAACATTTGCTTATCTCAGCATAGAAAGGCTATCATTATGAACAAAAAAAGCAAAGAACCTATGTGCAAAATAATAATAATAATAATAAAATAACAACAACAACATATTTACATAAATAAAAATAAGTATGTATACGGAGTATGAGAAATTCCGTCTAGTGCAGCCAAACAAATTTACTTAATGAAGGACCCAAAAACATCTCTCCTCCTTTCATTACCCTGAACATACTGCTGGGCAATTTCTTGTCTGTCCAGTCTGTCAAGTCTAAAACTACTATTTCAAATGTCTAAGAATAACTAAACATTTGAAATTTAAGTGTTAATTACAAGTTTGTTGCAATTTACAGAAATATCTTTCAAACGATTTTTTTTTTCATCCTAGCCCATAATTTAAGAATCTATATCCTCCGTTGCTCCATACAAAAAACAAAAAAAAACATGATTTCCTGCTATAAGAGGATGTCAAAAGTTTATGTAGGCCTTTATTTGTTGTTTGCATAAACCTTGCACCACACACATTTACTTATTATAATTATTTTTATAGTGGCTTGCATGACAGTGAACTCAATTTATACAGTACAATGGGTTAAATGATCAGATAAAAAATTATTTCCATTATGTTTGGCTAATTGACTACCATTCATATAACCACAGTTTTACCACAAATACCATGGTTAAACTCGGTTAGAGTAGCAAAACCATGGTTAATTTGTGGTTACCATGGTTTAACTATGGTTTAACTACATGGTTTAACTACATTTTTTTGGTTTTATTTGTAGTAAAACCATAGTTCATTTTCGTAAGGGCATTATTGTCAAACTAGCTATTCTCCTTCAAAAAAATCTAACCTGCCACATATGGGAAAGTCAACAGGCACAGGATACTTACATTGTTTGTTTTTTTTAAAAACGAGGTGATTGTTTTTTGTCTCTTCTTTCCGAAATCACCGACTCAGTCGGTGTCAGCTCAGTCATAGTATATGATCACTATGGTTACCGCTCTAAGTCCTACAGGCACGATTGAGGCAGCTACCAGCTCCTCCGCGCCAAGTCCGCGGTTTTCCATATGGGTTTTCCCGCAGAATTGGGCTACTTCATCACTATTTCCGCGGGCTGTTTTTCATGTCGCGGGTTGAAGCAACACCAAATGTGATTTTTACCGGGGAAGCAGTCCCCCTGAAACGCGATTGGGCTTGTTTTGAGTAGCAATTGGGTGGGTTTTGTTGTAACCTGGCAACCCTCCCGGCGTCACTCAGGAGTCGTAGCAAGCCAAGCACGCGAGCGCACACACACACACACACACACAGAGCGTAAACGTCAGGTATCGTGTGTTTATTGACAGCAGAACAGCGTGTAGTGAGAACGTGACTAAAAAGTAATAGTGACCGGTGTAGATTATTATTGTGTGTCACCTTGCTCTGCCCCGTTCGTAGGGGGGACGGATCGGGTCACTATGAATCTGGGGGGGACATGTCCCCCCCGTCCCCAGTGCCATCTGCGCGCCTGGTCATCAGTTCCAATTACAGAAAAAACAGCTTGTGAACCTACCACTCTTCTGCATTTTTTGGAACCTACAAAGCCTTGGGAGAGGGACTGGCATCCATTACAAGAGAAACTGGTGAAAATTAACACACACACACACACACACACACACACACACACACACACACACACATATTTATTGTTATTATTATTACAGCTTGATTATGTGCTGGACCGAAATCGCCCTGGCAGTGAAATAATTGTGAAGGAGGGGCAAATGTGCCTTATCCGAGAAGAATTTTGGAGCCTTGGATTGTTGAGGGACATGGACTCCTCATGTAAGCAGTCTGTTTTTTATTATAATTTTTTTTTTTTTTATTAAACACATTGACTTATCAGAGTATTTATTGCAGAATTGGAAACGCCTGCATGAAGCTTATTTGTGAAATGGCTCGGCAAATTGTATGTACCATAAAATGTAACATTCAACTGGTTATAATATTTATATAAATTATGTTTTAACTTGATCCAAATTTAGAAAAAAAAACATTGTTCTAAACTGTGTGAAAATGTTCATGTCATTGTCAACAGTTTCTTTTCATTCCTTTAGGGCAAGGACATATACATTGAGGACTTTTTTGTTGTCCCTGTATGGAAAAGAACTCCTAACAACCCTGTTACTGGATTACCGGTGAGTGTATGTACTGTATTTACTATGTGGGAGGTAAAAACTAAATTAAAGGACATAACTGTCCTGATCAATTCTAGGAAGATGCAGACTTGAAAGACCTGTTAGTCTTTCCAGCATGGACAAATGCTAATGGACCAGACCACTTCGTTGTCTGTGTAAGAAAATATTGAAATGTCTAGTGTATACGTTGATTGCTATTGCAATGTGTGTGTTTCTAAAATTAAACACTGAAAAATCTTGGAAGACGCAATAAGGTTCAAATGAAATATTTTTACACCTTTAATGTTGTAGATAATGATGCCGCTTCGAAGAGAGATGGTGTTTTTAGACTCTCTGTACACAGAGCATGAATCAGGATTTGGAGATGAGGAAGTACAGGGCAATTTTTAGGTCTATCAATAAACTAAGACATGTTTCAGCCTTTATCTGATATATGGTCTACGTTCCTATAGCCATTTCTATCCATTTCCTAACCATGTGTTATAGTGCTGTCACTTCTGGCTGCGTTCCTATAGCCATTTCTTGCACTTCTGGCTATGTTCATCTAGCCTTTTTTATGCATGGTGTTCTAAGAGTTGAGGTGAGCTGTTATTGTCAATATTACTTCTAATATGTTTTGTCTACAGGCAAATTGCTTACCAAGTTGATCATGGGACATGGAATGAAAAGACTGGATATGATTTTCTGGTGAGAAATCAACTTAAAGAATTGTCATTATTTGGCGTTTACAACAGTTATTTTTTTTGTACATTATTCTAAAATAAACTTGTCTGTTCACTGATTTTAGGCTTTGCCACGTCAGACAAGAGGGAATGATTGTGGTGTTTTTGTACTCATGGTAAGATTTAAAATTGTTGAGTTAATTGATTTAAAGCTTTTGTAAACGAATATTTTAAATTGTCAATGACTGTGTCTTCTCTCTTTCCAGTACACCCTCTCAATGGTGTGTGGCACTGGGTTTCAATTCCAGGAGGTAATATTTTTTTTGATGTAACCTTTATTTTACCAGAATGTTGTTCTTGTCAGGATGGTGCTTTTATTTCTCATAGCTAAAATGTAACTCAGGTGGTGGTGTATTTTATCTTGCTTTACTCTAAGCAACATTTCTTTCAAAAAGGGGCATAGTTGTTGCAAGCACACCCAACATCATGTATTAACAAAAACATGTTGGTTAACTGTTAAGACTAAACAGTCTTTCTTGCAGATGGATATGCCTATCATCCGCCGATGGTGGTGCCTTCTACTCATGGAACGATTTCAAATTGATGGGTATGTCAGTATTTTTTACATTTTGATCTTTTAAATCTGTCAAATTTCTATTTGATATTGTGTCAATACAACAACTTAGAACACGAGTATCAAAACATCCTCAATATCTCCTACCTGTAACCAATTATAATGAATTTTGTCTTGCTTGAAAGCTATGGCCGCAGATTTGCTTTTTGGACTGAGGAAGCAAGAAGTGTATTGGAGGGAAAGACTCTGCCCCTTTTTAGGGTGGAAAGAAGAACCACATCCAATGTTCCGGCACATGTCCAAGCAGTTCAAGATCGGGACAGGACTGATAAAAGATTAGTGGACTTCATTCTCACATCAAAATCAGCAGAGCAGCATTTGGTGGTAATGATGGTTCCACTTTAAATTACTCCTCCAGACTTAAATATAGTCAAGTGACAATTTAACTATTATTTGCCACATGTAATTAATAACTTGTGCATTTACATATGAAATATAATTTCCTTCTGTGGCCCTAAGGATATTCTGAGTGGGAAAAGGTCAAAGTGGTTTCCACTAAAACCCCATTTTCAAGTGCCTGTCTACATTGAAAATGAGCAGTCCCAGACAATCCTGTACAACTACATGAAAGGAGTTCTTAATAAAACCCAAACGCAGCTGACCTACAGTGATGAGGTGGACTTCATTTGTGGATGTCTCCTCCCAGAGGTAAGCCTAAAACATTTTTGAACATGAGCATGTTTATGTTCTGCAGTGTGTGCATGTTTTGTTTTATTTTATTAATTAGTTTATTTGTACAGGCCATTATTCATGCCCTTGGCGAGCTGCAGGGCCTGTCTTGGCAGGAGGCTGAAGAGACGTTCCTCCAGGGCCCCACTTATCACTCAAGGTATGTTTTAAATTTTTTGTTTGTACACAAACTGTTGGATTTTTGTGTTACACAACATTTCTGACAATAGAATTTATCTTTTCTTTTAGTGAAGTTGAGGAATTTGACAGGAGAATTGCTCGAGAAATGAAAAATCACCCCATTTGAATGTAAAGCATTTATTTTATTTGATGTTGTTTAATATGTAATATATACATTATTAACCCAATTATTTTTTTCACAGTTTTTCTCTTCATTGTTTACAGCATGATGTCTTGACGGACCACATGAAAAAGAATACAAAAATAAAGTTTGGTGTGAGAAAATGACTCTGGAGCACTATCATTTATTGTATGTAAATATAGAGTTAATGTTCATCCCCTAACTCTATACTGAAGAATGTGATAAATCCTTAAGAATTAGGAAAACAATCAATGACTATGAAAATATTTAAGTAACTGAACAATTTCTATTTACAAACAAAATTAATAAAAATAAACCAGACTTAATGCATTAAATCATAACCTAGTATGTGTAATATTTTATAAAATAATGCATTCAGTCATAGCATAATATTTTCTACAAGAAAAAAATAGTGTAAGTTACAATCTATCAGCAATTGAATTCAGATTAGGTAATATCTAATCAGGTTAAAAAACCTTCCGAACAGCAGGTGGCACTGTCTGAAAAAACGATAGTTCTGGGAGTGCAGGTCTGAGTGTGCAGTTGGGCCTCCGGGCCTGCAGCTTTATAATGTTGATCCGCCATGGCGCGAGCGCATCTCGCTCTTAAAGGGAATGGGAGATGACACTCTGATTGGTTTATTTCACGTTACGCCCAAACCACACCTATGAATAATGAAGCTACTTCAGACCAACCCATTTTAGATTTGCGCCGGGCGCAAGAGCCATTTATCCCGCCGGGAATATAGCAACAGCGCCGAGACCCGCCCACAAAGTTACTTGCGCTTCGCGCTTTGACACTTGCGTTTCAGATCGTTAAAATAGGGCCCATGGTGTGAAACAGTAGTTTGGCAGAGCATCAGATCATACCTTTAATCTAGTGCTTCTTTTTATGTCAACTATGTCTTTGAAAGATTTGATAAAAAATACATACAGAATGCACATTAAAAATGAGCTCTTTATAGACCAAAATTATATGTATATAGTTGATTTTGTTTCGTAAAACTCAAAAACTAAAAGAGTATATATATATATATATATGCATAAATCATCATTCTAAATAATTTACCAAAACCATAGTGACTTAAAAGGGGTAGGCAGAAGCCATTTCCTATTACATTTCACACAATTGGAGAATTTACATTCATGCAGTCATTAACTTTAAGAATTCAAACAACAGAATATGCCCATTAAACAATATCTTTGTCATGATCAAAAGCTTGAGTGCCTTTGATAGCCACCAAAGGGCACTCTGCCCCAGACTCATTCAAGGACTACATTTCCCATAACTCAATGCCCAGTCTCATTATCCATGATTGTCTTCAGTTTGTCTCATTAGGCCTTTATCACACTTCCTGTACCCGATAAGTGAAGCAGTGTATCACTACTTCCGGTTCCATCGCAACACAATCAAAACTAATGACTACATCCTCTCGCCGGTGTTAATGCAGCGATCTGGCTGCTCCAATTCTAAACAACGACACCCTTATCTCAGATTTCATTAGCAGAAAGACTCTCTATAGTGAGAAGGGGGCCAAACACAACAGGGGTGGTTTCTTTGTTAGGGCAAACCACCAAAGTGCGAAAAGGACTGATTTTTTTCAATTACATTCAACCACAGTGTTACACTAGCTGTCATTACTCTAGACTGTTTGTTCTGCCTCAGGATATATAGTCCAATCAGCGGAATCAAGTCACATTCTGTGGAGTACCGCCCCTTTTTGGGTGATTTCACTCTGGCTGAGAATTGAGAGTGTTTTTATAGACTTCTATTCAAAGATTTTTTTTTTTTTCAATCTGCAAGCACTACAGTGCCATCTCTATGGTTTTTGTGTAAATGCTGCCATTATATTGTGTATATAATTTATGTATAACTTTATTTTTGTTTTCTAAAATCAATTTCATAAGTGATAAGTTCTGTTTGTTATTTATATGTTTATATATTATTTTATTTATTTATTATAATTTGCAGTACTTTTATTTTGAAGGCTCGGTTCAAGTTATACAATCGGGATGAAATGTATAATGAAATAAGATTTTTTAGAATCAGAATCAGAATCAGAAAGAGCTTTATTGCCAGGTATGTTGTTTACACATACTAGGAATTTGTTTTAGTGACAGAAGCTCCACAGTGCAACAGAGTAACAGTGACAAGACAAGACACATAATAAAAAGGAATAAAATAATAATATACAAATTTACAAGATAGACAAAGTGCAAAAAAAGCAAAAGACAATATATATTATAGACAATTGTATGTACAATTATGTGTGCAAATTGAGATATAAATAAGTGTTTTAAGTAAATAATGTGTAATAGTGTCATGTGTTCCGTGTTTGTCAAGTGTTCATGAGATGGATTGCTTGAGGGAAGAAACTGTTCCTGTGTCTGGTCGTTCTGGTGCTCAGGGCTCTGTAGCGTCGACCGGATGGCAACAGTTCAAAGAGGGAGTGTGCTGGATGTGAGGGGTCCAGAGTGATCTTCTTTGCCCTTTTTCTCACTCTGGATAAGTACAGTTCTTGGAGAGTGGGGAGGGTTGTGCCAATGATTCGCTCAGCAGACCGGACTACCCTCTGTAGTCTTCTGACGTCAGATTTGGTAGCTGAGCTGAACCAGACGGTAATTGAAGTGCAGAGGATGGATTCGATGATGGCAGAGTAGAACTGTTTCAGCAGCTCCTGTGGTAGGTTGAACTTCCTCAGCTGGCGAAGGAAGTACAACCTCTGCTGGGCCTTTTCACAATGGACTCGATGTGGTTGTCCCACTTCAGGTCCTGGGAGATGGTGGTGCCCAGGAACCTGAATGACTCCACTGCTGCCACAGTGCTGTTCATGATGGTGAGTGGGGGGAGAGCAGGGGGGTTTCTCCTGAAGTCCACGGTCATCTCCACTGTCTGAGCGTGTTGAGCTCCAGGTTGTTAAGACTGCACCAGACAGCCAGCTGTTCAACCTCCAGTCTGTAAGCAGACTCATCACCGTCCCGGATGAGGCCGATCAGTGTGGTGTCATCCGCAAACTTCAGGAGCTTGACAGAGGGGTCTTTAGAGGTGCAGTCATTGGTGTACAGGGAGAAGAGCAGTGGGAGAGAACACAGCCCTGAGGGGCGCTGGTGCTGATGGTGAGGGTGCTGGATGAGAATTTTCCCAGCCTCACTAGCTGCTGCCTGTCTGTCAGGAAGCTGGTGATCCACTGACAGACAGAGGTGGGCACGGAGAGCTGAGTTAGTTTAGGCTGGAGGAGTGATGGGACGATGGTGTTAAAAGCAGAGCTGAAGTCCACAAACAGGATCCTCACATAAGTCCCTGGTCTGTCCAGATGCTGGAGAACATAATGCAGTCCCATATTGACTGCATCATCCACAGACCTGTTTGCTCGGTAAGCAAACTGCAGAGGGTCCAGTAAGGGTCCAGTGATGTCCTTCAGATAAGCCAGAACCAGTCTTTCAAATGACTTCATGGCCACAGACGTTAGAGCCACAGGTCTGTAGTCATTTAGTCCAGTAATTTTGGGTTTCTTTGGGACGGGATGATGGTGGAGCGTTTGAAGCATGAGGGGACTTCGCACAGCTCCAGTGATCTGTTGAAGATCAGTGTGAAGATGGGGGCCAGCTGGTCAGCGCAGGTTTTCAGACAGGCTGGTGAAACGCTGTCTGGGCCTGGTGCCTTTCTTCTCTTGTTCTTTCTGAAGACCTGGCGCACGTCATCTTCACTGAACTGAATTGCAGGTGTGGGGGAGAGGGGGTTGTTGGAGGTGTTAATGGTGATTTTTCAAACCTGCAATAAAACTCATTCAGATCGTCTGCCAGTCGTTGATTCTCCACAGAGCTGGGGGATGGTGTCTTGTAGTTGGTGATAACTTTCAGACCTTTACACACTGAAGCTGTGTCATTAGAAGAGAACTGATTCCGAAGTTTATCAGAATAATTCCTCTTTGCCACTCTGATCTCCTTTTCCAGTGTGTATTTGGCCTGTTTGTACAAGACTCTGTCCCCTTTTCTGCGAGCATCTTCTTTGGCCTGACGGAGCTGGCTGAGTTTTGCAGTGAACCAGGGTTTGTCATTGTTATAAGTTAAATAAGTCTTTGTAGGAATGCACAGATCCTCACAGAAACTGATATATGATGTAACGGTCTCTGTGAGCTCGTCCAGATCGGTGGCAGCAGCTTCAAAAAACACTCCAATCAGTCCATTCGAAACAGGCTTGTAAAGCCCACTCTGTTTCGGTGGTCCATCTCTTTACAGTCCTTGCTACAGGTTTAGCTGATTTCAGTTTCTGCTGTAGGTTGGTATGAGATGAACTAGACAGTGATCAGAGAGCCCCAAAGCTGCCCGTGGGACAGAGTGATATGCATCCTTTATTGCTGTGTAACAATGGTCGAGTATATTACTGTCTCTGGTGGGACAGGTAACATGCTGTCTGTATTTGGGCAGTTCACGTGAGAGAACCGCTTTATTAAAGTCCCCGAGAATGATAAGAACAGAGTCCGGGTGTTGTTGCTCGCTCTCTGTGATCATACCCACTGCGCAATGTGCCGTCGGGGTGACGTCTTTTTCATGTAATTTTTGGACGTTCAAATTCGGTCCATTGAAGGGGTTGTTTTGTAACGCCAGGCGACGTCTTTTTTCGACGTCTTCCGCACGTCTAATGTTGACGTCCGTGAACCTCCGTGTAGGAGCTATTTATAGTCCAAATGTGGTCGTTTGTGACGTCTTTTCAACATCAAATTAGACTTATTTGGACGTCGTTTTTATAACTTTTATAACTGTGGTCCCATGCTTTTCTGTGCCAGTTAAAATTAAAGCTACAGGAAAATTAACTGGCACAACATGTCCTCCACCCTCTGGAAACATGGGACTACATACAACACTACAGTTAAACAAATACAAATAAATCACAATTCAATATCACCATTTTCATCTTTATTCAAAAATAAATGCAGCGAGCCTGAAAAGCTGTGCCTTCATTTTGCAATGGTTGAACACTCGCGCGAAATGCCTGTTGTGTTGCCTCGGCCAATCAGAGCGGCGTTTATTGGTTGGGTTATGATGATGTGCTGCCTCGACCAATCAGAGTGATGTTGACTGGTTTTGTCTCTTTGGCTGAAATCCAAAGCCCTTGATAGAGAGTGGTCCTCGCCTGTCCTTTAGCTGCTGTTGGTTCTTTTTAAATTAGAATTGAGGATAGGCCTAATATACGCTACCATGAAATTATTTTCTGAACTATAAATTTCCCACAAATTGCATTTCCAAATAAATAAACAGATACATGCAAAATACATATGCATAAAGAAATAACTGATTAAAGGCTACTTTAAATAAACCAGTTAAAGAAAAACAGGAAAATTAAAAAAAAAAAAAAAAAAAAAACATAGCCTGAAATAATAAATAGGCATTCACATAATAAATCGTGTTTGTTTCTAAATAATCTGTATGTGAAGAGTTCAGATGCAAAAGCCTCTAAGTGCCATCTGAATTTCTTCTAGAATGATCATTTTTATAAAGCAAAATCCCCAGTGTTAAATTAACACCCAAAGTGAACATATGAGTCCATCTTACCGGGTGTTAAAAAGTAACACTGAAGCAGTGTTAAAGTTAATGAGATAATTGATTGATGATTGAGTGATGATTGACAATTAGTGGAGACACCTGATGATAATAAGCAGAATCACTGAAGAAACAACAAGAGAAAAAGAGAGAGACACAACAACTACAACTGACTTCCAGCCATTAAACATTATTACACTTATTATTAACCAGTTTGATTTGATTTCTGTCATACATCAACAAAAGTTCTTANAACAGATGTTTAGATGTTAATGTTTTAATGAAAGTTTAGTTTGAAGTCACCATGATGGTGAAAAGCATTTCCTTTAGCTGGGCTCTTGACTCTATTTATTAACATTAATTTATCTCTGGCTGCTCCAACTTTGTGTTTGTAAAGCACATTTGTTATGGTCAGAAAAACTATGATCTGGACTGTGTTTCCCAATAGTGATGTGAGCTAAAGGTTATCAGTTTTGGTTTACAATGTTTTGGGAATCACAGTCATAATGGTTTTGTTAAAATGATGATATTCTCTTTGTGAAATGGTCAGATTCATTGGTGACATCCAGTATTGATGGTCATATAGATGTTATATTATGTCTTATTAGTAAATCTATTATCGCTTGAAATCCAGCAGAGCTTTTATAATCTGAAAATTTAAGAAATAAAACACACACACAGACATCAAGAATCAGCATATGATTCTCAAGAACGGTGACGATAAATAAATACAAAATACTGACAAACAGATCAACTCTGAACATCACAAAACAAGCTACTGTCACAACAAAACAACAGAAAAATAAAGCAAACATGAACAATCTACAAAAATTACAGGACAATTCAGCTGCATAATTTATTCATGCAGCAATGCATGATGGGAGCCATGGATGAGTTTTGATTGGTGACTCCCATGATTGTCACCATTGTTGAGGGTCATATGCTGATTCTTGATGTCTGTGTGTGTTTATTTTATTTTCTTAAATCTTCAGATTATAAGAGCTCTTCTAGATTTCAAGTGGTAACAGATTTACTAGAAAGAAGTAATATAACATCTATATGACTGTCAATACTGGATGTCACCAATGAATCTGACCATTTCACAAGGAAACAAAACCATTACTGTGATTCTCAAAGCATTGTAAATCTAAACTGATAACCTTTAGCTCACATCACTATTGGGAAACACAGTCCAGATCATAGTTTCTCTGACCATAACAAATGCTTTACAAACAAAGTTGGAGCAGCCAGAGATAAATTAATGTAATAAAGAGAGTCAAGAGCCAGCTAAAGGAAATGCTTTTCACCATCATGTGACTTCAAACTAAACTTTCATTAAAACATTAACATCTAAACATCTGTTCATTCTCAGTAAGAACTTTTGTTGATGTATGACAGAAATCAAATCAAACTGGTTAATAATAAGTGTAATAATGTTTAATGGCTGGAAGTCAGTTGTAGTTGTTGTGTCTCTCTCTTTTTCTCTTGTTGGTTCTTCAGTGATTCTGCTTATTATCATCAGGTGTCTCCACTAATTGTCAATCATCACTCAATCATCAATCAATTATCTCATTAACTTTAACACCGCTTCAGTGTTACTTTTAACACCCGGTAAGATGGACTCATATGTTCACTTTGGTGTTAATTTAACACGGGGATTTTGCTGTGGTAGTTAAGTACTTTCACTTAAATGACAATTAATAGGTAATTTGCATTGCCATTTAAGTGAAATTATTGAATTAAATATACAAGCTTGATAAAAATGATCATTCTAGAAGAAAATTTCAGATGCACTTAGAGGCTTTTGCATCTGAACTCTTCATGTATTAATCATGTTGATAGGCCTATAAAACAAATATTACATGTTAATCATGTACATTTCTGCACCTGTTATTGACGTCCAAACAAATGACCCCGTTCAAAGGTCAAATGTTGAACGTCAAGATGACGTCCAAGTTGGGTCATGGTTGGACGTCCAAATAGTGGACAGTTGGACGAATAGATGTTCAGAAATGGTCATGGACCGACGGACCTAATATAGACATGATCTGCACGTCTAACCGACGTCCAGTGTTTAGTGGGTATCAGCGAGTATCTGTAAAGCCGAGCTCACGTGCGCTTGCGGAGGAATGTAGACGCTCACCAGAATGAACGAGCAAAACTCCCGCGGCGAATAGAACGGTTTGCAGTTAATGAAGAGTGTTCAAGATCTGGACAGCCATCTTCTTTAGCACAGTTACATCTGAACACCACCTTTCGTTGATGTAAAAGCACGTCCTCCGCCGCGTGATTTCCCCGTTGATTCTGCGTCGCGATCTGATCTAAACAGCTGAAAGCCCGGCAGACTTAACACGCTGTCCGGAATGCGTCGTTCAGCCAGGTTTCCGTGAAGCACAGAGCCCGAGTTCGAAAATCTTATTTGTCCGGGAGCAGAAGGAGTTCGTCCGTTTTGGGGCAGAGAGCGGAGATTCGCCAGATGGATGCTAGGCAGGGCGTTCTTAATCCGCGCTGTCTGAGCTTCACGAGGGCGCGGCGCTTTCCCGTCTGCGCGTCCTGAAGGTCTAAACAGCGCTGCCGCTCCGCCGACTACAACATTCAGCAAAACGTCTGAATAATCGAAATCCGGTAAAGATTTTGTGTGTGTACTGCCGATGTCAGCAGTTCATCCCTGGTAAAACTGATGGTTTTGAAAAACAGAAAACAGGAAAAACGAACAAAAACAGAACAAACACTGAAGAGCTAAGCACTGTGGCTGCCATGCGCGGCGCCATCTTGATCAAATGATTTACAGTTTTTTTCAATTGCTAACATACTTTTGTCCAATCTGTAGTCACATTTTCAAAACTCTAAACACATTTAGCAGAACATCCGTCTGTTGTGGCCATACCATTACACATTCATGTCGTTTTCACACAAATGCAATCAATTAACACATTTCTTAAATGCTTAAATTTTCTTTTCATATAAGCTTACCTCAGACCAAAATCATGGATCTTTCTCATCTTATTTGCAAATGCTTAAACACAGCAAGTCAGAAATGAAGACCAATGTTACAATCTTTAAATATAGGATAAAACCTATACTTCTGCAACAAGAGTATTGAAAATATATATAAAACACATACTGAAACAATTGAAAGCATTTTAATTAGCAGATCACTGAAATATTGAGAATAGCAATTCCAGTCTCAGTTGGAAGCATAGTCAGGGTTGAAGATCTTTCCATTATGACATGCACAGTAAAATAGGACTCTTTGAATCGGATTTGTTCAGTGTGGATGAAAACAACACAGAGGAGTAGAGAGAAAATAATATCTGGGTAGGGAGAAGAATAGATGAAGGAGGAAAGGAGAAGTTGGATCAGGACAAGAGAAAGAAAGGTATGGAGAGGAGAAGAATGCTGGACTGTAATCTCTGTTTTTCCACTTACATGTGGAACCTATGAAAGCTTATTTTGCCATGAATAGAAAATAAAAAAGGTAATTATGTCTTTTTATCTCACAATTCTGACTTTTTAAACTCAATTCCTATAGTTTACATATCACAATTCGGAGAGGAAAAAGTCAGAATTGTGAGATGTATATTCACAATTGCAAAATAAAAAAAAAATAAAAAAAATTGAATTGTGCGATAAAAAGTCACAATTATGTTTTATACTTTTTTATTCTGTGGCGGAAAAAAGCTTCAACAGTATCCAAAGGCCATGTATGTTGGATTTGTTGTTGATCAATGGCAGCAATTTCATGTTTTCATTTCAGTAAAGCTTCATGTAAAGCTTTTACTACAACGATTCCACTACCACTGTTCCATATATGCAGAATATGTGGTCTGCGTAGGGCACTAACTACCAATGGGACACCATCCCAACCTCTATGAGGGCAACATCAACACCACACACCCACCTCCAGAAAGAGATTTCAACCAAGGGGCCAACTGAAGTTCTGCATATATGGGGACTCATCTGACCAGCAGCTGCCCTGAGCAATTCTATTACTTTCTTCTTTCTTTTTCTGCTGCACATTCTATAAAATAATGACTCACTTCTGTTGCCAAGAATGCACACATTCAACACTCAACCAAAAATGTAGAATGGCTTACATGCATTATACTATTACTGTAGTAAAAGGAAACTGAATTATAAAAACAATGGATTTCACATTTTCTCCAGAACCGAAACATGACAAGTAATGCAGTTTTCATAATGCCATCAACTGTTAGTATTTTGACAGTCATTGCGCTTTGATTGACTATATGTTCATGTTGAATAGAAAACTAGTGCTAGTGCTTGACAGAACGACTCGATTTTGAATCAGGTTTGCTGTGTTTTGATAGAGTTAGTATGTGTTGAAAAAGGTTTTTAGCATTTTGAAATGTGGAGTTTGTGTTTATATAACAAAATATGGTTTTGGGCAGAAAATTAACTATTTAGCTAATTGTGTGATGTTTGTGTGTTGCTGTGTTAAGAGTTTAGAAAAAGTACTTTAAGTATTGCTAAACGCTTGTTAGCAATTGAAAAAAACTGTAATTATTTAATTAAATTAAATACAGATTTTTTTTATTATTATTTTTGATTATTTAAATTAGAAAAATTTACAAAATACTGAGTTTATACATCGGCATTCAGTCCAAAAATACAGAGATATGATTTTTTGGCCATATCACGTAAAAAGCAAAAAGCTGGTATCGTTTCAAGCCCTTTGATGCTGCACTGAAACTTTAATTTTGACCTTCAACCATTTGGAGTCCATTGAAGTCCACTATAAGGAGAATAATCCTGGAATGTTTTCATCAAAACCTTAATTTCTTTTCGACTGAAGAAAGAAAGACATGAACATCTTGGATTACATGGAGGTGGGTAAATTATCAGGAAATTTTATTTGAAAGTGAACTAATCCTTTAATAGGTGAAATAACAGTGCACAATTTGCATATGAACGTGACCGGAGACAACAGCAAAACATACAGAGAGCAGCTTTCGTTTCTTCTGTGCTTATTATGTTTTTCATCTTCAAACCAAACTTATGGCTTCAGCCGGCAAAGTTTTAAAAACCACCTGGCTTAATGTTTATTGTGTCAGTTGGTGGAAAGAAGGCAGTCTTTAGCGGCTGTTCGCATTCGACCACGTGAGCGTTTTCACTACAAAAGCAATCTGGTCAAATGCCTTTCAACTGCCTCTGGAAGTGGTTAAAAGTGGACAAACAAAATGTTTTACACCCCGTTTACACCTGTATTTAGCGTTGTCAACCTGTGGTCCGACTGACCAAAACATAATGCCAGGTGGAAACAGGGCCAGAAAGATGTTGACTGACCTTTAGAAGGCGGAGGTGATCTTCAGTGTTTGAGAGCTGCTCCAGCTTAGTGTTTATCATCTCACTGATCTCCTGCTCCAGCTCAGTGTTTCTCATCTTTAGCTGAGTGATCTCCTGCTCCAGCTCTTCAATGAGCTCTTCCTCCTGTTTCTCTGCTGCTTTCTGCTGCTCCTCCATCATCTCCAGCAGTTCAGTCTGACATTTCTTAGTGGAGTCTATAAGATTAGTGAAGAGCTTGACACGGGCTGCTTTCTTCTCCTCTGTGTTTTTCTGCTCAACCAGGACAATCAACAAATTATTAATGGTGTTTGATAAGACAATAATCAGTGTTTTAGGTGGTTTTCTCTTAATCTCACAACTAAAGTATTAACCTTCATCCTGCACCTTTTGCAATGAATGTGCCTTATTGAAGAGAGATGTGTTATTACTTTTCTAGGTGATCAGTGGCCTGTGCACAAAGCCCGTTTCAGTTACACAGATGTTCGAGATTAGTTTGAGCAAATTCTGTTTTTTCAGGCTCAAGATGGATTGATTTTTAGCGGGTTCCATCCCAGCTAACAAAAAGGAGTTGTCAGAACGTTTTGTTAACATTCTCTTTAAGTTATGAAAACGTTATTTCGGAATGTTTTCTAAACGTTCAAAACGTCCAGTTTGTTTAATGTATCAAGAACGTTTTTTCTTGGTTTATGTTAACGTTAGAGGAACATTCCAATCTATCATTTTGGAAATGTTATAAAAACGTTATTTTGTAATATTTTCGGAACGATCAAATTAACTGTGTTTAAGAACGTTTTTTCTTGGTTTATGTGAACATTAGAGGAACATTCCATTCTATCATTTTGGAAATGTTATGAAAACGTTATTTTCTGAACGTTCACAACACCCTGCCCCGCTATAAATTTTACATTCCCAGAACATTCTCAAAACATCCCCACTGGTGTTAAGGACGTTGTCTAGTAACATTCCCAGAACGTTCAGAGACGGTCACGATGTGGAGCTCTTAAGGTTTGGGGGACGTTATTTGGCGGACATTCACAGAACATTCAAGAGGTTCTCTGAATGTTTTTATTTGTTTTAGGGAACGCCCCTGCTGCCCTTGTCAAAAAAGTCAATTAATAAAAGTATCTGCTCAAACAAAATACTAATTTTTCTTAAATGTCTTACCAAAAACAAAAAAACAACAGAACACGCATGAGCTAATGTAACTGCTGTATCACTGCATCAGTAACTACACAGTTACTGTCTTTACATAAAGCAACATGCAGCAGAGCATCGGTGTTTCTGGATCATCACTGACTGAAGCTCAGGATCTACTCTCCAGCACAATGGTGACCCACAAAACTCAGATAACAGAAACAACATTAAACACTAACAGATCTCTCTAGATCAGGGATGGACAACTCCGGTCCTGGAGGGCCGGTGTCCAGCAGAGTTTAGCTCCAACCCTAATCAAACACACCTGAACCAGCTAATCAAGGTCTTTAGGATTACTAATCCTAAAGACCTTGATTAGCTGGTGTTTGATTAGGGTTGGAGCTAAACTCTGCTGGACACCGGCCCTCCAGGACCGGAGTTGTCCATCCCTGATCTATAGTATCAAAAGCTGAAGATAAATCCAGCATAACTAAAATCACAGAATCAGCCAGGTCTGTAGCCATTAAAATATCATTAAGAACTTTTACCAGTACTGTCTCAGTACCCACACAGCATGGGACTCCTAGGCGGATCCGCATTCAAGTCGCCAAATCCGCGTGACTGTCACATCCGTTTTGGCGCCGTCCAGAGGATCAGGTCCGCATCCGGGCGGCGCCATAAATTCTACTGTCAATCAGCGGGTCTTGAGCGGACCCATGTCGGATCCGCGGACGCGCACGCGCCTTTACTGTAACGGTTGTAACAATTTGCGGGTCAGGTAACGTTGGTTATGTTTCTCATAATCATTATTTGATCTGAATCACTGAACTAATCTAGAGTCCAATCTCTGAGTTAGATTTACATTATTGATTACAGCATCACTGAGATTCTACAGCACAAGATCAGCTTTATCAATAAAATAAGAATTTTTTAAAAAGTTGTTCTGATCAAAAAAAGAAATGTTTATCTTTTAGGCACACACAGACATCAAGAATCAGCCTGTGAATCTCAATGACGGTGACAAGCAACATATTCTGATCAACAGATCAACTGTGAACATTAGAAAACAAGCTACTAAAAAGTCGCATAAACGGAACAAAATAAAATATGAGAATAAAGGAAATTACTAAGACAATTCAGCTCATAATTTATTCATGCAGCAATGCATGATGGGAGCCATGGATGAATTTTGATTGGTGGCTCCCAGAATGCACTGCAACATGCTTTTTGATGGTCACCACTGTTGAGATTCACAGGCTGATTCTTGATATCTGTGTGTCTACATGAGAGTTCTTTTTTTTTTTTCTAAGAACAAATTTTGATGAAACCTTTGAATTATTTTGAAAAAAAAACAACAACTGAGTCTTGTGCTGTAGAATCTCAGTGCTGCTGTAATCAATAATGTAAATCTAACTCAGAGATTGGGCTTTAGATAAGTTCAGTGATTCAGATCAAATAATGATTATGTGAAACCATAACCAATGTTATCTGACCATCTTTTCTCTTTGCTTGTCTAGCTGTTATAACTCAATTACAGCAGCCCAAAACAAGTTCTAATATTAAAGAGTGAAGGGTCAAGAGCCCAACTAAAGCAAACCATGACCTCTGTGATGGTATCTTAAAAATTGTGATTTTTCTCCTTTGGTGATTCTGCTTGTTATCATCAGGTGTCTTCAATAATGGCCAATCATCACTCAATTAATCACTTATTTGTCTCATTAACTTTAACACCGCTTCAGTGGGTGGGAAAAAAATATGGCAGGACTTTTACTTTCTGACCCCTGGACTTTCCACCTCTGCTGTGCGATACCTCCGCGGTGGATCCGCCACGGAGTCCTTTTGCTGTGTGGGGTACTATGTAGCGCAGGGATGGACAACTCCGGTCCTGGAGGGCCGGTGTCCAGCAGAGTTTAGCTCCAACCCTAATCAAACACACCTGAACCAGCTAATCAAGGTCTTTAGGATTAGTCCTAAAGACCTTGATTAGCTGGTGTTTGATTAGGGTTGGAGCTAAACTCTGCTGGACACCGGCCCTCCAGGACCGGAGTTGTCCATCCCTGCTCTAGATCTCTGCATCTTCACTTACTACAAACCACTCTGACTTTGTTTCTTTCATACAAATCTTCTTTATGAGGTGTTGATGTTTTATCAAAATGTAAATGTCACCGTTACGGAGGTAAGCGCTTGTTTTAGTTGAGCTCCTGACCCTTTACACTTTTATTGTTTTTCTTCTAATTGTTGCAATTGTGTTTATAAAGCATTCATTGCAAAAGAAATTGTGAGGAAATGAAAGTCTGATCATATGGCTTCTGCTGCTCGTTGTTGATTATTTTCTTATCATAGAGTGGCTTTATTATCTGATCTCTGAAAATTGTATTTTCTTTTATGTTGCTGTAGTCATGATAATGTATAAAATTCTGTCCTGGTATTTTGAAAGTTTTCGTTATTGTGCAGAAATTATTCAAACAGCATCATACAGATTCACACAGACATCAAGATTCTGCGTATGATCCTCAACAATGGTGACACAATTTTCAGATAAACAGAATAACTCTGAACATCACAAAATAAGCTACTGAAGTCACAAAAAAGATTTTAGTTTAGTGTCACCATCATTGAGGATCATACGCTGATTCATGATGTCTGTGTTAAAGTTAGACAAAAAAGACCTTGCTCAAAACTCTTGTCTGTATAATGAAATCAATATAAAAAAAGCATTAATAAAACTAAAAGTTAATTCATACACAGTTTGAGGATTTAGTGATGATCAGTGAATCAGGACAGACCATGATGATTGAATCACCTACACTTAACAATCCAATTCACCTGAACAGAATTTCTCTTGCATTTATTGCTATAACAATTATGTCTGGATAACACACACAGCAAAAACTGCAGTGTTAAATTAACTCTCCTGGGAGTACATGTGAGACCATACTCAAGAGTGTTAAAGTGTTAAAATAAGAGTGTTAAAAGAACACTGAAAAGTGTTAAAGTTAATAAGATAATTAAGTGATTAATTGAGTAATGATTGACCATTATTGAAGACACCTGATGATAACAAGCAGAATCACCAAAGGAGAAAATCACAATTTTTAAGCCACCATCGTGGAGATGAGGGTTTGCTTTAGTTGGGCTCTTGACCCTTGACTTTTTAAAATAATATTTAGTTTGGGCTGTTTTAACTGAGTTATGACATCCAGACAAACAAATGGCAAAAATGATCAGGTGGTGTTGGTTATGTTTTCACATAATCATTATTTGCCCTGAATCACTGAACTCATTTAGAGCCCAATCTCTGAGTTAGATTCACATTATTGATTACAGCAGAACTGTGATTCTACAGCAGAAGATCAGCTTTATCAATATAATCTGAAGGATTTCACAAACAGTTCTGAGCAAAAAAAAAAAAAAAAAAAATGTTTCTCTTAGGCACACACAGACATCAAGTATCAGCCTGTGAATCTCAACAGTGGTGAGAATAATAAAGCATGTTGCAGTGTATTCTGGGTGCCACCAATCAAAATTCATTGTTATGCATTGCTGGATGAATAAATTATGAGCTGAATAAATTATGAGCTGAATTGTTTTAGTAATTTCCTTTATTCTCATATTTTATTTTCTTCCGTTTATGCGACTTTTTAGTAGCTTGTTTTCTAATGTTCAGAGTTGATCTGTTGATCAGAATATGTTGCTTGTCACCGTCATTGAGATTCACAGGCTGATTCTTGATGTCTGTGTGTGCCTAAGAGAAAGATTTTTTTTTTTTTGCTCAGAACAACTGTTTGTGAAATCCTTCAGATTATATTGATAGAGCTGATCTTGTGCTGTAGAATCACAGTTCTGCTGTAATCAATAATGTAAATCTAACTCAGAGATCGGACTCTAGATGAGTTCAGATATTCAGACCAAATAATGATTATGTGAAAACATAACCAACACCACCTGATCATTTTTTCCATTTGTTTGTCTGGATGTCATAACTCAGTTAAAACAGCCCAAACTAAATATTATTTTAAAAGTCAAGGGACAAGAGCCCAACTAAAGCAAACCCTCATCTCCACGATGGTGGCTTAAAAATTGTGATTTTCTCCTTTGGTGATTCTTCTTGTTATCATCAGATGTCTTCAATAATGGTCAATATTAACTTTAACACTTTTCAGTGTTCTTTTAACACTCTTATTTTAACACTTTAACACTCTTGAGTATGGTCTCACATGTACTCCCAGGAGAGTTAATTTAACACTGCAGTTTTTGCTGTGCAGTTAATGCAGGCAAAGAAAAACTAATGTTATTCATCAAGAATCAAGAGCCCATCTAAAGGAAACGCTCACCTCTATAACGGTGACTTCAAACTTTATTATTTTCTTGTTCAACTTTGCCTAAAAGTTCTCTAAAAGGGACAAAAATTCTGACATTTTACAGAACATTTGTGACATAAACGTCCTCTTTGGTAATGAAAGTGCTGCAGTTCAAGGTTCCTTATATGACTTTAGGAGGACATTCCAGTTTGGGTCATTTTATGGTCACATAAGAACGTTCAAAACATTGAACTTCAAAAACATTCAGCAAATAATAATAACATTAAAAGCATGTTCTCAGAATGTTATCCTAAGAACGTTTCTACTCAACATTACGAGAACATCAGTCAAGTACAAATAACGTGATAAAGACGTTTCAAGAACGTTGTTATGAGAATGTTTCTACTCAACATTATGAGAACATCAGTCAAGTACAAATAACGTGATAAAGACGTTTCAAGAACGTTGTTATGAGAACGTTTTCGCTCAACATTACGAGAACATCAGTCAAGTACAAATAACGTGATAAAGACGTTTCAAGAACGTTGTTATGAGAACGTTTCTACTCAACATTATGAGAACATCAGTCAAGTACAAATAACGTGATAAAGACGCTTCAAGAACGTTGTTATGAGAACGTTTCTACTCAACATTACGAGAACATCAGTCAAGTACAAATAACGTGATAAAGACGTTTCAAGAACGTTGTTATGAGAATGTTTCTACTCAACATTATGAGAACATCAGTCAAGTACAAATAACGTGATAAAGACGTTTCAAGAACGTTGTTATGAGAACGTTTTCGCTCAACATTACGAGAACATCAGTCAAGTACAAATAACGTGATAAAGACGTTTCAAGAACGTTGTTATGAGAACGTTTCTACTCAACATTATGAGAACATCAGTCAAGTACAAATAACGTGATAAAGACGTTTCAAGAACGTTGTTATGAGAACGTTTCTACTCAACATTATGAGAACATCAGTCAAGTACAAATAACGTGATAAAGACGTTTCAAGAACGTTGTTATGAGAATGTTTCTACTCAACATTACGAGAACATCAGTCAAGTACAAATAACGTGATAAAGACGTTTCAAGAACGTTGTTATGAGAACGTTTTCGCTCAACATTAGGAGAACATCAGTCAAGTACAAATAACGTGATAAAGACGTTACAAGAATGTTGTTATGAGAACGTTTTTGATCAACATTAGGAGAACATCAGTCAAGTACAAATAACATGGTAAGAACGTTCCAACAATGTTATTCTGAGAATGTTTCCTCTCAACGTTATGAGAATGTATTTTAACTATGAAAACATTATAAGAATGTTCTTGAAACATTATTTTAGGAATGTTTATTTCTAACATTTACATAACTTTTACATAACGTTAGTGAAAGTTATGGAAACGTTCCCTGTTAGCTGGGATGGTAACTTAAGCTACATGGCTATCCTGCTCCAGAGCAGGTTTTATTCGGGGTTAGAGATCACAAACCCCAACTGGACCAATCAGCTGTGAGTAAAGTGACATGCATCTGATGCAATAAAGCCACTCCCCCTGTATCTCTCGCTCCAAATTAAAGCAATTTAGAGTGAAAAAAACTTTAGAGACAAAATTGCTCATTTTTGCTTCTAATTATTATATTTATATTATGTGACTTATAATTAATTGTAATTCATGTATTCATAATTATTATATTAACTGACAAATAATATTACACTTTGCTTTTAAATTATTATAAATATATTACATGCATTTACATATATGCTTTTAAACAATGTGTATTCATTTGAGATCTTTGTGAACCTATAATTATTAGGCCTATTTGATTCACATTAATATAGTCAGATATTTTGATATAGTCAGATATTAGTTCCATGTGATTGGCTGTTTGCAGTACGTGTCACACTTTCAAACTCTGGATCAAACCTGAGTTGACCGAGAACATCTACCAAGGGTTGTGAGACAGCTGAACCTGAGCTGCGTTCAGCCCTGACAAAGCATTGCAAAATGTTTTTTAAATGGAAATGGTGGTGCATTGAACCATAGACATTATAAACACTAGACGCTCTATCCATGGGTTTCAAAGACGTCACTTCCGCTATGCCGCCGCCATATTTGTGTTCGAGATGGCAACTAACGCAGCAGCACTTCGTTGTATTGATGGTCATCTTTAGCTTCAGCGTGAGTGCTCAAACAGCAACACAAAACATTATCTACAATTGTGGCTGTCATATTAATAACATTTTAATTGTATAGACTATTTAATTCAAATATTGTTAATTCTAGTTGCTGTGTTTCGACGTGTTGTTACAGGAAGAACGCATCCACAACAGGAGCTAAGTTCATGCGGGGATGATTTTTTGCAAAAATATAAGTTGTAATGTTATGCTTATCTTGTATAAATATATATGAATTACCCTATTTAGGATGTGTTCCGTTGAGTTAATTAACCTTCTAGCAAAGCGCTTCAGTTTACAGGTGTTCATTCAGCGCGCGTATCTCAATCAGTAATGTTATTAAATGAGATAATTTGAGGAAAAAATCTGTTTTTGTTTGTGATGCTTATTATTAATCAAACCATGTGTTGATGAAAATAATACGAGAACAATATAAGTGCTAGTTATTAAAAATAATGCATTCAACATATGACTTAAACAGGTCGCGTAGCTGTGACTGGACACAAATATGGCGGTGATAAAATATAGTGACATCACATGAAACCCATGGATTGGCTGCTGCCTGGACCGCATGTAAATGGCGCCGCAATATTGTGTGGGGGAAAGTTCCCATAATGCTCATAACTGGAAATTAGAAAAATATCTGCTTCATGTGTTGCCTGGGGCTGTACAAATCGCTGCAAAATTAAAAACAGGTCTCGGGGAATGACCTTTCACAGGTAAGACTAAACATTTGTTTCTGGTTGTATTTGGTAATTTTATAATTATATTGAAGTTGGCCACCGGAGTCAGACTAAAATAGCAAGCGATGTCATTAGTTAGCTGTGAAAGTTTAGACATGAGTTTATATGATTTCTAATATAGTTTTAGCTTATATAATATCTTATTTTATAAACTAAATTTCCTTAAGTTTAAACATGCATCTTTATTTTCTTAAGACTGACTTTTATGACAAGTAACTTACTCATTTCGGTTAGGTGACTGACATTTTGTGAATCTTACTGTAATGTTAGTTAGTTGGCTATCTTTTCACCATTTAAGGTTTCCCAAAGACAAAGAGGTGAGCAAACAGTGGGAAGTAGCTATAAGAAGGGAAGTTTCCTGACTCGTCTACAAAGAGTAGGTGTGTCATCACTAGATTATTTAATAGTTTGCCATTTAATGGTGATTTGTTTATATTTTTATTTCCTTTTTAGCCTGTTGGAACCAGGGCTACACAAGGCCCAAGAAGAGCTGAGGAGAGCCTGTCAGTGCACTGTTCTTACCATTTCCAAGAGACTGATCCTCTTCTGCCTAATGCTGTGTGAGTATCTGTTCTAGTTAAACCCAGAACTGCTCTGAGCATTATGGCCCTGGTCATATTCAAACCTCTCTGTCTCTCACCGAAAATGAAATTTTGATGAAAACAAATAGAAAATTTGTCATAATTATACATTGTACTAACTATTCACCAACCAGCTGAGACTGTGTGTCAAAACAATTTCAAATGATAATTATTGATAATTATATATATGTCTATTAAACCTTTGACCAGTAGGATAACAGCAAAAAAAAATCGTGATTCATCCAGAATCATGAATTCATCCAGAATTATGCAGCTCTAGTTCACCCAAAAACAAAACTGTGCTGGTTGTCACCATCAGGGAAGATATGACTTTTTTCATTTGATGAAGACTTTTTTCATATACATCTTGGATGGCCTTAAGATGAATACATTATCAGCAAATTTTCATTTTTGGGTGAACTATTCCTTAAGTAAGTAAGGGGATGGAATAACAATCCTTCAGGGCATTTTTCAGTGTCTCATGGTCCAGTACGGTGTCTCTCCAAGCACTTCAGTGAAAGTGGCACCACAGACTGAGACTGTGTCACTATCAGCTGTTGAAATGTCATCTCTAGCAGTAAATGAGTCCGAGGAGCTTCCATCCCCTATTGTGAACGTTTCTGCACTTGTGTGTGACCACAGCTACCTGCCAACATGCTTACAATGGACAATGCCCTTGTGTACATTTCTGGTTTTGTGATGCGTCAGATTTTGAGAAAGCTTCCCTGTGTTGTGTGCCATGCTAGCTTGGTGGCAGATGCTGTACCTGGTTTACTAGAGCTACCAATTCTGAAAAACAATGGAGGGCTGATGATTCCTTCTGAAGGTACAGTAAAAGTGGTCAGGTCATCCTCCGGGACAGCCCCAGAGTGTCTTAAACCTGGGATACACTGCACGATTTTTAGCTGTCCAGATGAAAGATTGCCATCGTGAAACAATTGTGGTGATTTCTGTGATCGTGGCTCTTAATCTACTTTTTATCTCAGAAAATGAGATCCCAATTCACCAACTTGTACTACACCCTAAAAGTATGTACTGTTTTTGTGAAGAAAAAGTACATACTTCTGAGTGTGTATCAGAAGAGTATACAAGCTTTCCGATAATTGCGGATATTCTGTTACACAACCTGTAACCGTTTAAACTCATTAAACTGCCCTGTCAATCATCTTGTCACAGTTAAAATCCTCCACATACAATTAATAGTTTTCAGTCACGCAACTGTCGCAGAGCCCTGGAGGGCAAAAACAAACATGTAACAGCAGGACTGTAAAATATGTGAACAAGATGTAAGGACCCGGATGACTTACTACTTCTGGCGAGATTCTGAAGTGCGCACATGATGGACACTTTACTATAGCCTTGTCCAAATACCCACACTTGCGGTCTTTGCACTTGACCACTTGTCTACTTACATGACGTATTTCCTGTATTTGGCCCAAGTTTTCAAGTTGGCGTGAAGACGGCAAGTGTGTGTAAAACTTTTTATTACCCAATGGGACACATTTATAGTGTTGCTAGAGTTTACAGAACTTTTTTTTTTAATTATTATTTTCAGTACTTTTGTATTTTAAAATACACTTCTAAATGTCTGTTCAGTGGTCACTATGCGACTAACAGAAAACACACAGCCTACCCATCTTTGCATCAATAATATGTGCAACACTTTATATTTTACAACCAAATTATATGTTATATAATATAATATAATTAATTTAACTTACAGTCGTATGTTTTCTCGCAATGTTATCTCGCAGTTTCGGGGCATGTGAGTTCCCAAAAATAATGCATGATGGGATATGCTTATGCCTTGTCCAAATACCCACACTTGCGGTCTTGGCCACTTGAGAGCTTGTGCACGTGACAGGAAAAAAGTGCGCAAGACTGTCCCATGTTTTAAAAATGCCCTTAGTGCAGTGCCCTTAATGCACACTAAACCTACACTATCTTGAATACCGCTTCTGAGCAGTATTCGAGGCTAACCGTATCCCATCATGCATTATGTTCAGGAACTCACATGCCCTGAAATCGCGAGATGTCAAGGAAAACATAGGACTGTAATTTAAATGAATTATATATTACATATAATTTAGTAGTAAAATATGTTGCACATTTTATTGATGCAAAGATAAGTGGGCTGTGTGTATTTTGTACAACATTTGCAACTGCTTTTTATCACTTAAAGAAGCACCACAATTGTAAAATAGTCTCTTCTGTTAGTTACATAGCTACCACTGAACAGACATTTAGAAGTGTATTTTAAAATGCAAAGTACTGAAAATAATAATAATAATAATAAAAGAGCGGTAAACACTTGCATTTTTTGCAAGACTGTAAATGTGTCCCATCGGGCAATCAAAAGTTTTACTCACACTCGCCATCTTCAACCCCACTTGAACACTTGAGCCAGTACTGGAAATACATCATGTAAATAGACAAGTGCTCAAGTACAAAGACCGCAAGTGTGGGTATTTGGACAAGGCTTTAGCCTCAAATACTGCTCAGAAGCAGTATTAAAGGTAGTGTGGGTTTAGTGTGCATCAAGGGCACTGCACTTGGGCATTTTTAAGACATGGGACAGTCTTGCGCACTTACTTCCTGTTGCGTGCACAAGCTCTCAAGTAGCCAAGACCGCAAGTGTGGGTATTTGGACAAGGGATATCCCACGAGGCCACGGGAGAGGATTTGTGAATTGAGTTGAAGGGACGTAACTGACACTGGTAGGTCATGTGACAGTAAAAACATAGCAGATGTGGTATGTTCGAATTCATTCATACTACACGCATTCATACTGTATAGAACATACTTTTTCAATGGTCATGAAGTAGGCTAAATTTGAATTCAAATGTAGTACCTACTCAACAGTAGGCTACGCGATTTCGGACGCAGCCTAATTCTAATTTCGATGACTATTTAGAACAGATAGTATGCAAATTGGGATGCTGCATGTGTTGTGATCTATATGACCTTATTATATTTATTGTGAGTATTAGGCTTATCATTATTGCTGATCACTGTTTGTTGTGCTATGATATTGTAGTATAGAAAAGTTTATGAAAGTGTCACTCCTCAATACAATAGCAAAATATATAAAAAAAATAGCATGGTTTATATACATGTTGTTGCTGATTGGGCTGACATTTCTGACACACCCACTAAATAAGAAGGAAATGGCATTCAACCCAGAAATTATAGCAAAACGTTGCGCACCGGTTTGAGCTTGAACATGCCCCTGATCTAAACCAGATTGGATTTATATGGATTTGTCAACTCTAAACCCACTCTGGAACCCAGAGTTTGTTCAGCTGGCTTTGTGCAACAGGCCATAGGTAATCACAGCCGCATTAATATTCAGACCAATAGCATGATTGTGAGTGTGATAGACTATTGCTTTTACACAATAATTAAATAAAGAAGTATTTTAAATAATAAAGTAACTTACATTTTAGACAAATTATATTCAGTCATTGTCTGTATTTGCTCAAACAACCGGAAAAAAAAAAAGTAAAATCAAAGTCACAACACATTGTAGTGATTCATTCTTGAATGAATTAGTGCTTTTTAAGAAATCGTTGATAAAATAAATCAAAATCAAAAATGCCCATAAAGACAGTCACTGTAAAATCCCCACCACTAAAACACAGTACAACACAGACAAGCAGAGATACAAACAATGAAAGTACCAGTGCTGTTGGACTGTATATCAGGAATCTCGGAGGACTGCACTAAATTATGTATAATAAATATTTATAATAATATAATTTTATTATTTTTAACTCACTTTTCTGACTTCTGCTGAGTGTTTGATGTCTTGAATGTTCTTAATTCTGTCCTGGATCATCTGCTGCACGTCATTCTGTCTCTTTAGTTGAGTCTATAGACAGAGAACAACACACAATATGTTTTCATTTTAACCTCAAAATAAAAAAAAATATGATTCATATGAGCCCTTTAAAAACAGTTTTGTCAGTAACTTCTACCTTTTTCTCTTCAATCTCCACTTCTAAAGTAACAGTCTTGTGGTTCTTGTGATCTCCGTCAGTGCAACACAGGCACAAGATTGTCTGATCATCTCTACAGAACAGCTCCAGAGGTCTCTCATGTTTCTGACATATATAGTCCTCCAGATTCCTCACAGGATTGATCAGTTTGTGTTTCTTTAAACCTGACACTCTCAAATGAGGCTCCAGGTGAGTTTCACAGTAAGAGCTCTGACACACCAGACACGACTTCAGGGCTTTCAGCTTTCTTTCCTCACAGACGTCACACAGAACTTCAGGACTTTTCATTTTATAGTGATCTGCAACTTCTCGGAGTGTGGTATTAATCTTGAGATCAGGTCTGATCTTGAATGTTTCTTTACAATATGGACAGTTGCAGGTCTGGCTGTTGTCCCAGCACTTATTCAGACAGGTCTTGCAGAAGTTGTGTCCACATGGAGTGCTGACTGGATCAGTGAACACATCCAGACATATCGAGCACTGAAGCTCCTTATTCAGTGGAACACTGGAGGATGACACCGCTGGAAAGAGAAATTATAAAAATGTCACCTGCACTAGAGTGTAATGCAAAAGCTTGTTGAGAGAATGTCCACAATCTGCAGAGCTTGAATCTAAACAATAAATGGCTACTTTCAATAAGATAAAATAAAAGACAGATTTGATTATTGACTCACATGGAGGATCATCCATGCTCCCTCTCCTTTTTCGTGTTTCTGGTAGTGTTGGGGAAGATTCTTCCATTGTTCTTCACTTCTTTATGCCAACAACAACAACAGCATAATCTTAACAAGAAACTGCTATATATATTAAAGCAGTGGTTCTCAAACTTTTTACACCAAGTACCACCTAGGAAAATATTTCTCTCTCCATTTACCACCATAATGACAAACATTTAAATACAGTAGCATAGTAGGCCTAGTTTATTCCAAATAAGTATATTTATTATTGTTAAACACTGTAAATGCACAGTTTGAAGATCAACACTGCACTTATGTATTTGTGCGTGATTGAAAAGTGCGCTGTCTTGCAACCCACCAGTTGAGAAACATTTATGTAAGCTCAGGGTGCGATTTGTGAAAAAAAAAAACAGAGGGGGGATGTTTTGAAATTTTTTTTTTTTTTGGAAATTTTTTTAAAAACCAGTGGAGCTATATACTATTTTTGGCAACTGTTACAGAAACATTTGTACAAAAAATCTTCTTTAACCTTGTGTTTTTTTAAGTATTAGATAGCTTAGATATTTGCAACACTATCTACAATGACACTAATAATTCTTAATTTCTGATAGAAATGCAAAATCAATCGGTAGTTATTAATAGAATAACGAGACACAAACCTTTACATTCAATCGCGTTTGGCTTACATTCAAACAAATTGGATAACAAGCTTTAAAACCATGTCAACAAATACATGCATGCACAGTTTTGAGGCAGCTTTAATGGCATGTTTGGTAATTTCATGACTTAACTTACAACAGTTAGTTAGTTTATTTTGCGCTTAATTTAAGCTATAATAAAGTAATCATGCAGAGCATGTGCATGAAATTCTTGAATGCGCGCCACGATCACAGTATAAATCACAGTATAATTGGACAGTCGTGTTAATTTTTCTGAGTTTTACCGACATGTCCTGAAAATCTCATCTGACCGCAGTTCACTGTTGTTCAACTAAAGCTCCCTCGTCATCACCTTCAACATGGCCCTGAGGCGAAGTCGGAGTGCGCGTCTGAAAAGTGTCCCGTTTGTTGTGCTCTTAAAAAGACGATTCTGCGCAATTCTTGACTGTTCAAACGCAATTCTTGTCAACAAAAATGTAGACAGAAAAGGTGCGTTCACGCGGCCTCGTAATTCCTGTAGTTACGAGATTCTAACTTGTAAAAAGCGTTCACGTCCTCGTATAGATCGTAGTTACAGCTTGTAAGCTGGGAGTTTTCTGAAAGCTCCCACATGTACCACGTGACCGCTGTAGTAGATTCATTTAGGCGTTGATAGTGGTGCCATGGAAATTCCCAGTCCAAGGACCAAAAGGACGTGAACAGCTCCGAATATAACGTCACGTGTTGTCATTTCAAGATTCCGGTAAATACGAGGTGACGTGAACGCAGCTAAACAGCGGTTGTAAACGTGGTGGCCAAGCTTTGGCCAAGCTTAGGCCAAGGGTAGCCACAGCCACCCCTGGCACCTGTGCTTGGTTCACTTTTATCTTCTTCAGTTCTTGTTCTTGACACTTTCTCCTCCTGATCCACACTTCTCTTTCCAGATGGAAGCAGTTTCGTTGAACTTTTCATAATTTATCCACCTCCACCTCTTCCCATCACAGCCAATTCATATTTAATTCAGCGATTCCTCTGCGTACCACTAGTGGTACGCGTAGCCTACCACACTTTGAGAATCACTGTATTAAAGGAAAAGTACAGAAAATATTTTTTTCCCCTCAAAATTAACAGTTTGTTAAATTTAATTTTGTTTTAGGTAAATGTAAACGTTTTGAGCTGCAGTGTACTTCAAATGAAATAATAAACATTTTATTTTGTGGTAGACAATGAGCATGCTCAGAAAAACGTGCGAAGAAATGTGCTATTTATATTAAATGGAAACAATAAACATAACATAAAACATATCTTTTAGAAATATTCTGACAAAAAAAGTTTTACCACAAAATAAACTGAATTTCAAGTCTTATTTCATTGTGTCAAGCATCTCCATTCAGACAGTCATACTTCATGTTTCTTAATTCTTTGTAAGGCGTGACACATCTGTGCACCAAACTATAGCAGGTTCAGCAGGTTTTTCTGTGTCTCAGTAAGGGTTATAAAAATACTTCCTGTTTTTTTCTTGTGTGGCAAAATGACAGAAATGTGCCAAAATTTACTTTACAACCAATCTAATCAAATTTATGTAGCTGACTTAAAAGAGTTTTGAACAGTCTTATAGAAGAAAATGTGACAAGCTTGTAAGAGTTGCCAGTTTATGCAAACAGCACAAGGTTCAGTTTAACTTATTCCAGTTCAACATAAACCCGACTAAACCAGAGCATGTCTATTAGAAACCTGTTCAGCTCAATCTCTCTTATATTTCTTACCTGTGAGTATCAGATGTGTTCACAAGTCATTGATCTTTTCAGGCGTCCATATCGTTGTTGATCAAGTTAGTTTCACTCTCTCTGAATCTCTCTGAACTACAGTGATGTCAGAGCTCCTCCTGTTTTTACTCTGTACTGGGTGTCATGTGTGTCTGTTTGTATTAGGTCTGATGTTTCTGTCAGGTCATGAAGAAGAGAAATTAGCAGACTTACAAAAGCTTGATTTTGGTGATATCTATAAAACGTTTCCAGGACAAATGCTCCCAGCCAGCAGAGCCATGTGGGACCCAAATGGGTTTGACCTGGGCTATCTAACTGGGACCCAGCCAGTTTTGCACCCAGTTTCCATGGAGGCCCCACATGGGTTAGCCCAGATGAACTGAACACTGCTCAGTGTGCACACTACAGGCTGTTAAATGAAACACAGAAACATGCTGGAGTTAATGAGATAATTAAGTGATAACGAGCAGAATCACTGAAGGACAGAGAAACAACAAGAACTACGACTTCAACCACAGCCTTCGATGAAATCAACTGAAGATAAAAGACATTAAATCTCTGAAGATCTGATTAAACATCTCCACAAACAGCATTACCAGCTTCACTTATCACTAACCAGACTGACTTTATCTCTGACATTCATCTACAAAAGTTGTTATTGACAATTACCAGAGGTTTAGATGTTGATGATTTGTTGAAAATAAGTTTGGTTTGATGTCACCGTGATCGAGGTCAGCGCTTACTTCAGTTAGGCAGTTTGACTGTTTTAATGTTTTTCTGGCTGTTTGTTATGGCAAGAAAAACAAGAGACAATGTGGTCAACTGCTAAATGATAAAAATGTAGTCATCATTTAGTGGCTTAATTCACTGATCTAATGACTGAGCTTTTTATGAGCAAAATGTGATTAACTTTGTGCTGGATCTTTTCTTGAATTACAACAATAAAAACGTTTTAATCAGAAAATTTGAAAAACACATTGTTCACTAAACACTTCAAACCTTCTGCAAGATTCACTTACACAGACATCAAGAATCAGCATATGATTCTCAACAATGGTGACATGCTTCATGCTGCAGTGCATTCTGGGAGCCATGGATGAGTTTTGTATGAGGCACCCAGAATGCATTGCACCATTGAAGCATGTCACCATTGTTGAGATTCATACGCTGATTCTTGATGTCTGTGTGCGAGTAAAACTCACAAGAGCCCAAAATATGTAAATGGTGTGTTATAAATCGTTTGATGTTCTGATTAAATTCTATTATTCTCTTGCTGTAGAATCATAACAATAAAATAGAATTAATAACATACTACCCGTATAACCCTCACACGTAATATCAATGAGTTAAGCCAATATATGATGATTATATTCTTATCATCAATCAGCATCTGATTATATTTTCTCTTGCTGTTCTCGCCATAACAAACAGACACAGCTGTCAAGAGAAAAACGTTACAATGTTAAAAAGTCAAGAGCCTGACTAAAGCACACACTGATCGCCACAATGGTAACATCAAATCAAACTATTACTTTCAAATAAGTAATCAACATCTAAGCCTCTTCTTAATTCTTAATACGAACTTCTGTAGATGTCTGACAGAAATAAAGTCAGTCTGGTTAGTAATAAGTGAAGCTAATGTTGTTTGTGGAGTTGTTTAATCAGATCTTGAGAGATGTAATGTATTTTATCTTCAGTTGATTTCATCCAAGGCTGTGGCTGGAAGTAGTTCTTGTGTTTCTCTTTCCTTCAGTGATTATTCTTGTTAACAGCAGGTGTTCTTCACTAATACAAAATCATTATTCAATCACTTAATTATCTCATTACCTCCAACACTGATTGAGTGTTACATTAAACAGCCTGTAGTGTGCACACTAAGCAGTGTTCATTTCATCTGGGCAAATCCATGTGGGGCCTACATGGAAACTGGGTGCAAAACTGGCTGGGTCCCAGTTAGATAGCCCAGGTCAAACCCATTTGGGCCCCACATGGCTCTGCTGGCTGGGCTGCTTAGATGTTTCATAAAATCATAAGAATCATTAGACAATCTGATGGTTAAATCTGATATGTTAAGGGACGTCTACAATTTACTACAATTTCTGGATAAAAGGCTATGGACACAAAAGAAAGCAGCAGTTAAATGCTGGGGGTTTCTTGAAGATTAATCTCAGTGTTTGTTTGAACAACTAGTTTTAGTTTTAATAACATTCATTATGTTTGCTGTCCAAATTATTTTAATCCAAGAACTGACCAACAAACATCAAATCATTGTCTTATTTCAGTTTTATTTGAAACAACAGAAACACAAGAGTGGAGAAATACTGGGGAAGATCCAGACGTTCTGAACCGGAGAGAATCAGGACTGACTGAAGAGGTTTGTGTGAATGTCTGTGAGTGAAACTGAGGAGATCTGTTAGGCCGAATAATCCTGCAGAATTAAATCAAACTATTACACAGAGAAAAACACTCTGGATAAAGAGATGAGATAATATGAGTGAAAGCTTTGACAATTACATTTTACATTAAATTATTAACAAAAGATTTCTAACATTAAGCAGGATAACATCAGAATATGCATCAGAATATGCAAATACGGTCATCACTGATTGGTCTATAGTGGCATCATTGGACACATTCAAACTTCAACAATATATTTAGCAGCAAAAAGTTATTTATATGTGTATGAGAGAAGTACATCTGAAGTTACCGCTCTGGTAACTAAAAATAGAAAACAAATGAACCCCATCATGGTCAGATAAACTAATGAAACCGTTAAAAACTCTGCATGCAACTAACTAAAAACCCAACATGTCTATGAACTCCACAAGCATGCAGCTGAAAAATAAATACAAAACCAAAACAAAACTGCAGCAACATCTGCCAATGATGAGGTAGAAGCAAGCAGCACAGCATTCATCCACGCGACGTGGACGGCCCTACCCAGCTAACGGACAGAAGACACGGGAGTGAGAAACAGGAAGTAAAATTGAGACTTACTCAAAGTCATAATCAAACATGCCAGAGGGGCTGAAGGGGGCAGCGTTAGGAAGGAAGAGAGCATCAGAGGTTAGTGCACTAGACCGACAGCACATCAATCCCACAGTGGACTAGATAGGGTGTCGCACTTGGGTTTATATATAGACACTAAAACATCCTCTATAGGGCCAATATCAGACCCTAACTAGTGCTCATCTTATTTAAAGGTGCCATCGAATTGAAAATTGAATTTACCTTGGCATAGTTGAATAACAAGAGTTCAGTACATGGAAATGACATGCAGTGAGTCTCAAACTCTATTGTTTCCTCCTTCTTATATAAATCTCATTTGTTTAAAAGACCTCCGAAGAACAGGCGAATCTCAACATAACACGACTGTGACGCAACAGTCAGTGCTATGTAACTCTAAATGTTTCGTTAGCATGTTGCTAATTAACTGATAAATGTGGTTAAAGTTACCATTGTTTATTACTGTATTCACGGAGACAAGAGCTGTCGTTATTTTTATTATTAAACACTTGCAGTCTGTATAATTCATAAACACAAGAACTTCATTCTTTATAAATCTCTCCAACAGTGTAGCATTAGCTGTTAGCCACGGAGCACTATCAAACTCATTCAGAATCAAATGTTAACATCCAAATAAATACTATACTTACATAATCGGTTATGCTGCATGACAAAAACTTTGTAAAGATCCATTTTGAGGGTTATATTAGCTGTGTGAACTTTGTTTATCCAATGTATTATAGAGTCGCGAGGTCGGGGGCGGGGAGCGCAAGGATTTAAAGGGGAAGCATGCTGAATCGGCGCATTTATAATGATGCCCCAAAATAGGCAGTTAAAAAAATGAATTTAAAAAAAAAATCTATGGGGTATTTTGAGCTGAAACTTCACAGACACATTCAGGGGACACCTTAGACTTATATTACATCTTGTGAAAAAGCATTCTATGGCACCTTTAATGAGAAACGATCCTGGATGCAAACTTCATCTGCTCCAATGAACACATGACAAAATCAAGATTTGCCATCATTTTTGTGGCTTAATGACAGGATTATATTGGCAAATGTATTTTGTACACCAATAAGGAAAAAAAATGAAAGGGTCTAAAAGTAGTATATATATATTTATCTGGTTGACATGGAGCAAATAAATCTCAAACCTCTAAGAGTCTACTGGCAAAAAGAGAATGCAGCAGAGCTTGTAATAATACAAGAATCAACATCGGCTTGTCGAGAACTGAGGGATTTGAAATGTTGTAAACTGGAGATGGTGTTTTTATTACTCAACAGGAGAGTAAGGTATTTTATTGAACAGATAAATAACCATATGTAGCTCTAACAGAGTTCATTGTAAAGCATTATCTATTGTGAAGGGTCATTTCATTACGGATGTTGTAGCGCTGTGCTGGAATTAATTTTCAAGGAAGTACTGTGTCTAATGAGTAAAACTACAGTATCGTCTTCAGCTAGTCAGCTTGAGATCCTTTCCATCTGAACTGGTTATATTTCTTAAAACTATTAGTAAATATTTTATGAGCAGGATAACTGTATTCATCCGCACAGTCACACAGAACTGAAGCACAACCAAAACAATGTTCTTCAGCAAAATGCATGCAGTTTTGTTTTTTAACTGCAAGAGGGCCAACCTTTCATCATGCCCATTACTTCAACCTGCAGATACCCACACTTGCCTGAAGAGGCGCTGTGAAGACCGATCGGTGTATGACATGAAAGTGCAAAGAGAGCGAATAAAAAGCATACAGAGACCTCAGCTCTCTGATCGCTCTCATGGCACTTTGATGTCATACACCGATCAGTCTGGCCAGAACAGAATGTCCATGCTGCTCTTTTCCATATAATGAAAGTAAATAAAGTAACGGTCAAGCTCTAAGACAACAACAAAATATCTTTGTAATAGCAAACCTGTGTAATAGCACCATAAAGAAGTCAAACAAAGCTGTATGAATTCAGATGGATTAACATATAACATTCAAGTTGTATAAACCATTATGTTGTTTTTTTTGTTGTTGTTTAAGGAGCTAACTGCTGAACTTCTTCGTGTTACACAGCTATGTAGGTTTGAGTAACATCACTGAGTAAATAATTTTTTGCAGAACTATACACTGTAAGAAAAAAATCCAATAAAAAAACCAGAAAGACACTAGCAATTTTAGGACATTATCTAAATTCACAGAGTTTTCTGCCATAAATCACAACACAATACAATGCATAATTTAAAATATGGGTGAAAGATCAATTTAGAAAATTACTTCATTAACAGCACATTGTTCCATATTATTATGGACTTTTCTTATAGTTTATTCTTTTCAGTGTTTATAAACAATGTAAATGATGTTCATTTGAAATCATTATCATGTTGTTTTAGTGTTAGAAACCGCTGCTCAAAATGAAACGCATCTCAATGTTTTTCTCAGGTTTTGGAGAAGGGAAGTACGTCTCGTTTGAGGATCGTCAGTGGCATCAGCCGTGTTTTCAGTGTTCGGAGTGTTCGGTGTCTCTGGTTGGCACTGGATTTTTCCCCGATGGGATAAAGATTCTCTGCAAAAGCTGCAATGCCAAATAACCTATTACTGCTTCTGTAGATGTGCTAAAACTATTTGTGAACAGGCCTTTGTGTAAAATAAACACTTATGAAATGTTTGACATAATTTATTCATTAAATGTATGATGTACATGAAAGTTTTGGTGTTACATTCTCTCAAATCTGTATGTTACTCAAAAATCTCTAAATTAGAATGACATATTTGATTGGGTAAAAGCATGTTATAGTTTAAATGATAAATTTAACAACATGAGTTTCATTCTAAAGTGAGATGTTGTTGTTCTCATCATTGCAGTCCTTCTTTGGTAACACTTTACAATAACAGTACATGAATAACCATGAACTAATACCTGAATTAATAGTTACTTCAACATGAACTCATGATTAGTTAAGATATGAACTAATGAAGAGTGATCCTTAACTACAACAGGAGTCATAAGGATTCATGCATGAAAACAGCAGCCTTAACTACGCGTTAATACATGTTTGATAATTAATGCATTAATTAACATTTAGGGGTAAACTAAATCAAACAGTCTCTATAAGAAGGAATAATAAATACTTGGACTTTGAAATAAATTTAAACAATTTATTATTGTCAGAATTTAAACTAGTGACATCAGCAGCTTCATTATAAACATTACAGAAAGGCACAGGATTAGTTTGTCATTATTTTCACTGATCCTCCTTATCAAACATATAAAATACTAAATACACTAATAATTTATCTTAAAAGGTCTTAATATGTTTTGTGATATTCTTTCCTATCAAACTAAACAACTGTGACTTATAACAGTTCCTGAGGAATCGGTTCCCAAAAAAACAAAAAACAAACAGGAAACATGAACTAAGGTCAGGGAGCGTTTGCTGGATTCAGATTCAGAAGTTCACTCTCCATCCAGACACAGGCCGTGATCATACTGTACCCTCCATTCTCTGACTTTTTGAAAAGTCACACAACATCACTTAACTGGGCTGAACACTTATATAGTTGTGTTAGTACATGTGTATTTGATAGTAAGTTAATGAAAAATCACAAGTTGAATTTGGTAAGTAGTTAATAATTAATTAATTATGATTGTGCCCCCTCAAGTAAAGTCATGACATAATTATGCATTATTAAGCTATTAGTTGATGTTAGTATATGGTTAGTTAATTATGATCGTGCCCCCTCAAGTAAAGACATGACAGGATGCACATACAAATCATTCACTAATATATGAATAAACACTAAGAGTGCCGTCCTTATTCCTTTACACCCGGTGCAAAAAAACAAAATAAATTGTATTTGTATTTTATTTTTATTTACATATTTAAACATATATGGACTTGAAAGCAAGCCATAAACATACCTGTAAAGACACACATAAGGCACATTTACATGTAAAATCGGGCGCGTCCACAAGCTAATGCTAATCAAAGCATAGACATTTAAACGACAAAAATACAAATACAGTTAATAACTGCACATAACCTCCTGAAAACCCCAATACAACATACATGTAAATATGTCTTTAATTATGAATTCGGCTTACCAAAGCAGTCAACAATTATTAGTTTAAAATGCCAGCAACACAACAAACGCGCCAAGAGAACACCTAGCGTGCGCCACTAATAAGTGTCCCGCCAGAAACAAACCCTACATACTTTAGTTCCGGGAATAATCTATGACTATTTAGCTATGACTAAATATAAATGAGCAATAAAAATCAGAAAACGGTTTAGATCAAATTAAATTTATTAGTGGTAGTTAGTCTATTTTCCACATTTGATTCGACAGATCTATGTAATTAATGGCTAAACAATCATGTGCCATTCCAATCATTTGTCACAAAGCTGCAGATGGCAGATTATGATATTACAGTGTAAATTATGACAGTATTAAATCACGTTTAATTCAAATTCAGAGTACTTCTTGTTTACTCTTATGGAGCCTGATTTATTTAGTTTACCCCTAAATGTTAATTAATGCATTAATTATCAAACATGTATTAACGCATAGTTAAGGCTGCTGTTTTCATGCATGAATCCTTATGACTCCTGGGGCCTGTACCATGAAGCCAGATTAGCTGGCTAGCCAGGTAAGTTTCAGATTAGTTTGCTCCAATCCTGGGTTTTAGGTACCATGAAAATGACTTGGCTTTTAGCGGTGTTCATCGCCATAGTAACTGACGCTCCACGGCTAACCTGCTCCAGGGCAGGTTATGTTCTGGATTAGAGATCTCAAACTGAAATTGGACCAATCAGATGTGAGAAAAGTGACACTGACACATCCAGCGCAGTAAAGTCACGCCCCCAGTTTCACTTTCTCCAAATTAAAGGTCACTATATAGTAAAAACAAATATTTAAAGATAAAATTGTCTGTCTTTAATGATAATTAGAATTATTTTATGATTTATATAATTAGAATATGATCTATATTATTATTAATCCATTTCACACAAGCAATTTTAGTTATTATTAAGCATTTAGTTTAAATGACTATTAATATATATAGATCATATAAGCTGTAGAATCAATAGATAACTCTTTAAAAATGACAACATGTGACCTTACATGTATGAGTCTCTATTGCTATATATTAACAAGCAACTATAACTTCACAAGTTTCACTGATAGAGCAAGATAATTTCGTTTATCTGTCCTCTTTCATGGACAAGTATTTTTTTTAGTGTAAATGCGTTTAAATTCTTAATTTTCTTTAATCTCTTAACCTTCAGCAAGAGTTTTGAATCACGCTGGCTCTCTCGCGAGAAGTGAATCAGAGTTTCTCTCTGTTGCAAGGCCTGTGATTGGCTGTTCACCACTGATGTCACTCATTCATGTGCACGCGCTACACAAACTCAGGATCAAAGCCTGAGTTGACAGAGAAAGTTGATGATCAGCATCATGGTACCAACAAAGCCGGAGTGCAGTGGTTTGGTTTTGTCAACTCAAAACTAATCCTATAACCCTGAGTTTGTTCAACTACCATCATGGTACAGGCCCCTGTAGTAGTTAAGGATCACTCTTCATTAGTTCATATCTTAACTAATCATGAGTTCATGTTGAAGTAACTATTAATTTAGGTATTAGTTCATGATTATTCATGTACTGTTATTGTAAAGTGTTACCCCTTCTTTGCATAGTTTTAATTTTACATTTGAGTAATTTTCAATGTGTTTGCATTAACATCAGGCCTTAACATTCCCACCAACAGCAACATTCCTCAATGAAATTTACATTTGAACAAAACACACCCTGACCCATATGACTGTTCATATGTGAAAGCATGTGTTCAGTGAGACAGGATTGAATCATGTAGTGATGCTTTAGAATGTGGACAGAAAAGGTTTGTATTAAACAGTGAATTTTACAGTGCATATTTTAATGCACAAGCATTGGTTCATTAAAATAGTGCACTGTAAAATTCACTGTTTAATTATTCTCACATTAAATAATAACGGATGGCATCGTATTTGTGTCGCTTTCAAAATTGATGTATTTTTGAATATGAATGGTTTCTGTAAAACCGCTCCTGCATTTGTTTTTCCTTCCATAAAATGTTTGTATATAAAATGACAACTTTCAAATATTATCTGGGGTTTAGTTAATTTTCTCTTTAAAACACACACACACACGTACATTTCTGAGACAAAATGTCTGAAAAAATATGCAAAGGTTATGGAAATCCTGCAAATATATAACTCCACCTTAACATCTCTAAGCATGTATAAACCTTCCATGTGAAGTTCATTCTAACTGTTTTTGACTTGTCTGGTGCCCGAACAATTTAATGCAATTTACCTTTCAATAATACTTTAAATTTACGCCACCGTTACACTGTTCTAAGAGCTCAGCTAGGCAGTATGCTAGATTGTTAACCTCCTTGACTACTGCTTTTACAGTACTGTAGTGTTGTTAGGCCCCCTCTCATTATATAAGGACATTCTTTTGAGCCCAGACATTGAGTCTGAGTTGTTAGTCTTTGAGAAGCCTCCTTGGTAAGCCATTCTGAGCATAGGACGACGTCATGCTGAGGTCTCTGTCCTCAGACTTCAGCAGGGCAGTATGCTAGGTTTTTAGGCCTCCTCTCATTATAGAGAGTCACTCTCCTAGGCCTCCACTCCCTAGAGCTCCACCTGAATAGCGGGTCTGAGTGGTAGGGTTTGCAAAGCCTCCTTGGCAGCCGTTCTGAGCGTTGAACACCGATAATGCTCCTCTCAATTTAGAGAGTCATCGTATTCAGGGCGCCATCCTTAGAGCTTGGCCAGGCAGTAGTGTCAAGTTGTTAGGCTCCTTGACTACTGCCCTTACAGAGGAGTGAGGTTGAGGCCTCCACACCAAAGAGCTCCACCTGGGCAGCAGTTTCACGTGGCTTGGCACCTCCTTGATGGCTATTTTTAAGTGTTGCTAGGCCTCCTCTCACTATCAAAAGTTGTCCTTTGAGGCCTCCACTCCTTAAGTCCGATTGAATAGATATTCTGAGTTGTAGTTGTAGGAGTCTCTGTGAGACTCCTTTGAAGTTGAGCATTGAATGTATTTAGGCATCCTCTCCCTTCAGAGAGTTGTCATGCGTTCTCTATGAACCTCCTTGGTACTCCTGGGTTAGGAACGTGAACGTGAATAAAAAGCAGCTGTGCTCAATTTTCACAGATCCAAATACATTAAACAAACAGCGATATACACCGATCAGATATAATATTATGACCACTGACAGGTGAGGTGAATAACACTGATTATCTCTTCATCACAGCACCTGTTAGTGGGTGGGATATATTAGGCAGCAAGTGAACATTTTGTCCTCAAAGTGTTAGAAGCAGGACGATTGGACAAGTTTAAGGATTTGAGCGAGTTTGACAAGGGCCAAATTGTGATGGCTAGACGACTTGGTCAGAGCATCTCCAAAACTGCAGCTCGGGGTGTTCCTGGTCTGCAGTGGTCAGTATCTAATGTGGTCTAAAGAAGGAACAGTGGTGAACTGGTGACAGGGTCATGGGCGGCCAAGGCTCATTGAGTCAAGGCTGGCCTGTGTGGTCCAATCTAACAACGAGCTACTGTAACTCAAATTGCTCAAGAAGTTAATTCTGGTTCTGATACAAAAGTGTCAGAACACACAGTGCATCAGAGTTTGTTGCTTATGGGGATTCATAGCCGCAGTCCAGTCCGGGTGGCCATGCTGACCCCTGTCCACCACCAAAAGCATCAACAGTGGGCATGTGAGCATCAGAACTGGACCACGGAGCAATGGAAGAAGGTGGCCTGGTCTGATGAATCACGTTTTCTTTTACATCACGTGAATGGCCGTTTGAATGTGCGTCGCCTACCTGGGGAACACATGGCACCAGGATCAGTGTTGCCAAGTCTGCTGTTTTCCCACGGAATTCTGCTACTTTTACACTGTTGCCGCAGGTTGTTTTTCATGTCCGCAGGTTGAATCGACCCCAATAATGTGATATTTAGCCCTTTGGAATGCAATTTTTACCAGAGGAGCCCCGCCAAAACTGTGGATTTTACCCCCCAGAATTTTTACCATGCGAATTTTGGCCCGAACCCAGAGTACTCCCCCCTGATGTAGACAGAACTAGAAGTGAGGAGATGGGATGGAGGAGGGATGCTGATAAACTGTCAAAGTACAGAGGTGTCTGCAGCATATATACCTCTTGTTGTTGGTTGATTAGCTGAATGCTTTCCACTTGTGCTAATTAGGTTAATTATCTGCACCAAAAAGATAATTTGAATAGAACAAAATTGTCTTGGGATTTTTACTCATTCCACTTTTTTATGGCAAACTTTTTCGGTTTTACTGTGGTGGAAACTACCATGATTATATATATATATATATATATATTTTTTTTTTAAGCAGGTTAGCAGGCACAAATGATCAATTCAAACAGTTTTTATTTAAAAACCATTTAATAACTTGGAATACAAAAACAGGCAAAACATTAAGTAAACCAAACTTCACTCATACAGCCTTGATACAACAATTGATCCAAGGTTACTAGTTTAGTTTATTTAGATGTAAACATATTATAGGCAATTTCACTTTGTCAGGTAGAGGGAAACGGAATGAGTAGTTATGAATGAATTTGTGAATATTTATGAATTTGTCGAACTTACTAAAACAAGCATTAAAATAAAAATTGAAAAAACAAATGATTAACAAATGCATCTTTCTTCCTTTGAACAGCAGCACGTTTTCATATTTGCAATTACAAAAATCATCATCTTTATCATATTGAGGTGTAAATTCATTTAGTGTATTTGACAGGTGTGATGATCAGTGGAGTTGAGTTTTTACCTCCATCATTAAATTCTGGGCTAAAATATGGATAGAGTTTGTCGGTGAAAGACTGACCAGTGAAAGAGTAGATATGAGAGCTGGACTCCACATCATAAAAGGAGACCAGACCCTCCTCATAATCCACAAACACACCGACCCGCTGCGGCTTCACGCTCAGAGGCAGAGGGACAGGAGGACCAGTACAGGATTCATATTCATTTTCATTCATCAGAGCAACAGTCCAGAATCCATCCTCAGGACACAGTGTGATCAATCCCTTCCTGTTAATGGATTCTCTGGCAACTCCTAAAGTCCATTCAGTCTTTCCCTTCACCTGCACCTCAAAATAAAATCTCCCTGAGGAGAATCCCTCCTTTCCCAGGACATCTACACATGTATCAAATCTCTTTGGGTTGTCTGGAAGTTTCTGTCGCTTGTCTCCACATGTCACTTGCTTTCCATCATCAGACAGGATGAGTTTAGGATGAGCTGTATCAGGATCCAGAGTCACATCCACTGAGAAAACAGAATATGAATCACAACTTAATACAGATATTTAATGATGATGTTTTAATATTTAATCAGTGTTTAATCATCCTGTAGGTCAGTGATGAAGCTGTGAGTATATGAATGTAATCTAGTGTAGTTCAGACACACACTGTACCTTCATACTGCTGCATCCTCTTCAGATCTGTAGAGACTAATGACAATAAAAAAAATCATCAGATCTTTGAGATGCTTTTTATATGGAAATTATAGACAAGATTTAAAGTTATATTTAAAGAATTGTGTACATGTTTATCTAATCAATGTGTCTGCTGATATTTAGATGATCATTTTGCTTTGAGTTTGAGCTCTGAATATTCTTCTTTATAAAAACACAGAACTAAATGTTTGATGACATTGTTTTATGCAGGTTATTTTTTGACTATCTATTAATTAAATTTTGAAGTAGATTAGTGCAGATTATGCAACAAATATAATATTTTAAAACTATTCAGGTTCGAATAAGTAAGGTTGGTTAAAAAAATTCAAGTCTTCATCTACGTCAAAATCTGCCGACATATTTACAAATAATGGTTTTTACATACAGCGCGCACGTTCACCTGCTTGTAAACAAAGTTTAGCGCGGCTATGCCAGCACTTCATCTGGAACACTAGGTGGCGGTAATACTCCTAAGGAGTGAGCAGCCAGTAACAAGTAGTAGTAGAAGAAGACCGTCGTCAGTTTAGTTCTCGCGCATGCGTCATGGAGCTATGTCAGAGGCCTACAAGAGAGAAAATGAATAGTTGAATAAAGTCGTTCTTTTGTTTGTTTTTTTCGCACGAAAAGTATTAACGTCGCTTGAGAAACGTACGGTTGAGCCACTGTAGTGGCATGGACTATTTAAACATTTTCTTCACTGACTTTCTGGACGGACAAGTTTGGGCCACCTTAAAGCCAAGGGAGGAGTATTCCACCGCACATATTTAATCACAAAAATATTAATTTGTGATCCGAAGATGAAAGAAAGACTTACATGGTTGTATCAACATGAGGGTGAGTAATTACTGACAGAATTTTCATTTTTGGGTGAACTAACCCTTTAAAGAACGTACCAGTTAGTGTGAGTTTCTCCTGTAGAGTGTCCTGCAGTTGAGTCAGAGCTCTCCTCAGAGGCTCCAGACTCTCATCAGTCTTCACACTGATCTCAGACCAGTTACTGGTGTTTCTAGAGCTGCACAGGGATGAGTGAATCTACAGCAGGAGAGAGGAGAAATCCTTCATCATGGGGAGTGTTATGGTGTCATATACTGCATTATCATTGATCAGAGAGATGTTGACTGACCTGTAGGAGGTGGAGGTGATCTTCAGTGTGTGAGAGCTGCTCCAGCTCAGTGTTTCTCATCTTTAGCTCAGTGATCTCCTGCTCCAGCTCTTCAATGAGCTCTTCCTCCTGTTTCTCTGCTGCTTTCTGCTGCTCCTCCATCATCTCCAGCAGTTCAGTCTGACATCTCTCAATGGAGCGGATGAGATCAGTGAAGAGCTCGACACGGGCTGCTTTCTTCTCCTCTGTGTTTCTCTGCTCAACCAGGGCAATCAACATGTTATTAGTCGTGTTTACTAAGACAAGAACCACATTACTACTGCTCATAATTGGTAAGTGTTTTAAGGGGTTTTCAAAATCTCTCAACCAAAGAATTATCCTGTACCGTTTGCACTGAATGATTCCTCAAATCATGTGTCTTATTGATGAGAGATGTGTTATTACTCCACTAATGGATCAGGTAATCACAGACATGTCGATATTTAGAGCAGCAACACTGTGTGATATTACTTTTACTATAAAATAACTTACATTTTAGAGAAATTATTGTCAGTTTCCTTGTCTGTATTTACTTAGACAACTGGAAAGAGTTTCAAATAAGTTGCACTAGTGGTGAATGAATCAGTTTTTGAACAAATCATTAGAGCGAATGAATCAAAATCAATGACTCGCTCATTAAAAGTGGTAAAAACAGTATAAAGTCTCAGTGCTGGCGGACTGTGTATCAGGAAACCTGGAGAACCGGAACTAAATGATGTATAATAGACATTTAAATTATACATATTTAATTATTTTAAACTCACTTTTCTGACTTCTGCTGAGTGTTTGACATCTTGAATCTTCTTGGTTCTGTCCTGGATCATCTGCTGCAGATCTTTTTGTGTCTTCATCAGTTGAGTCTATAGACAGAGAATGCACAATGTTTTCATAACCGATTCATTTACATCAAAGAACATGTGATTCCTCATTATAAGAGCCCTTAAAATCAGCTTGTCAGTAACTTCTACCTTCTTCTCTTCACTTTCCTCTTCTAAAGAAACAGTGTTGTGGTTCTTGTGGTCTGTTACACCACACACCAGACACACAATCTTCTGATCATCTCTACAGAACAGCTCCAGAGGTCTCTCATGTTTCTGACATATATAGTCCTCCAGATTCCTCACAGGATTGATCAGTTTGTGTTTCTTTAAACCTGCCACTCTCAAATGAGGCTCCAGGTGAGTTTCACAGTAAGAGCTCTGACACACCAGACACGACTTCAGGGCTTTCAGCTTTCTTTCCTCACAGAAGTCACACAGAACTTCATGTTTTTTCTCAGGACTTTTCTTTTTATAGTGATCTACAAGCTCTCTGAGTGTGGTATTAATCTTGAGATCAGGTCTGATCTTGAATGTTTCTGTACAATATGGACATTTGCAGGTCTGGCTGTTGTTCCAGTGTTTATTCAGACAGGTCTTGCAGAAGTTGTGTCCACATGGAGTGCTGACTGGATCAGTGAACACGTCCAGACATATAGAGCACTGAAGATCCTCAGTCAGTGGACCACTGGAGGATGACATCCCTGAAAAGAGAAATGATGAAAATAAATCACCAACACTGCTAGTCTGAAAGTAGTTATATGCTGTTCGTTTAGGGTGTACTGTACACTCAGAATGTTTGGGGTCTCCCCAGACCCAAGACAGTAAAGATGAGATTTTTTAACAAAATAATGCAAAAAAAAAATTCAAACATAATTATTCACTTACATTAGTGGAAAATTGCTGCCATCTGCTGGACAACAAGCACTTAACATTAAACTTCAGTGTGTATGTGAGCACGAGCGTTCCACATTGTGGATGTTTTATAGTGTTGCCACTTCATTTCTGTATTTGTGTTCTGCATTGTGGCTGATTTATTGAATTTATTTGACAAATTGAGAACATTTATTGATTTTAATCGACCCCCATTCATTTTCAATGTGGGGTCTGAACATCCTGAGAGGTACTTTTTTTTGTCCCCTTCTGCAGCGCTCAAGTTCAAATCAGTTTAATTAATATAAAAAATAAAATAAAATAAATAAAAACATCTCCAGACCTTGCGTTTTCCCCCATTCTATTTTTGAAAGCAAAAATGCATTCTGTGTGAACTGGTGTCCCCGACTATGGATTTAAATAGTCAAATCATATTTGGGGGTTGCGCACAAACTCTTTCCACGTTCAAGGCCAAAGGAGTATAGGCTCAACTGTGAACGAGATGGAGTGGAAAATGAAGTAGACTAAAGCCTCGTACACACCGGGATGCTTATCGCCATCATTTTGAGATGTTTTTCGTGTGTCAATACCCAAGTGATTTTTACTGGAGATGCGCCGAGTGAATGTGCAAATTCACTCCCTGACAGTATATGGCGCTTGTTCTTAGTGTAAGTGAACGGTAGTGCAAATAAACATATTTATGATATTAATAAAATTAAAGAATATAAAAACACTCATATAAAATGGCATATATGGCATATACATGACATGAGGAGATGGTAGTCAGGTAGGGAAAATAAGTCACAATGATAGCAGTGCAAGTGAATGATATAGTGCAAATAAATATTTATGAAATATACATTCTCAACTATATTTCTTGAATGTAAAAAAAAAAAAAAAATACAGAAATAGAATGGCATATAATACACATCTATTGGTGTGTTCAAGAACTGGCAGAGCACCCATAGTTTGTAGGGGTCTTCGTCTACTTCCTCTTTGTCGTCTTGGTATCAATGTGTGCTCAGCAAGACCGTTCTGTACTTGAGCGCCACCAAATCATGTTTTACTGCAACTTCAACAGCTCTAGGCATGTGAACAAAAGCGCCAATCTCATTGGTCGGCCAGTTTTTATCTCGGCGCTTCAAACCAAAAAAAAAACGAGCCCGATGAGTTTTTAAAAAAAAATTATGCTTTTACGCCTGGCATATTGCGCGTCAGTATGCACACTAACCATAGACTGTAAAAAAAAAGATGGACGACGCGACGACGCTTCCTTCCATTGTATTGAACTGAAGCCAAAACGGACGGCGATGGGCGCTGACCATAGGCGCTGACACGTTACGCAAAACGTCAGTTTGGAACCTGGGCATGCGCAGAAGGAATCGTCCGTGGAGCCCGGAGGCGGAGTCGCGGTATCAAACTTCCGCCCAGACGGCTGCGTCATCATTGATGTATTTTAAATAGGCTATATAAATTATACGTAATTTAAAATTCTACCTATAAAATAATAGGCTATTCTGTTTCTAGAGCAATAATATTTTTGAAACAGCAAATTCAGTAGATAAACTCAATATATTATGCCACTAGAAACAACTCTAAAATGTCAGAAACGGTCCTGCCATTTTAAATAAAATGTTTAAACTAACGTTACAGGAGATCGATTGCTGTAGACAGTGCTCCATAATTAATTAGAGTAGGCTATCATTAGTTTTATCCTGCTAAATATAATTTTATACCCATAAAAATAATTAGTAACTGCCAGATAACGATCACCTGCTTTTTTTCCGTCATGGCTAACGTTAGGCGTGTTATCTTAACTAATTAAGTTTATTAATTAGCATATGAAGCCCACATTTAACGTTACCAAGAAAAGCTCAGATATGATCCTGTAGGTCAGTTAGTACAGTTTACTGATGAACAGCTCATTTTGTCGGTGTGAAATAACACAGAAATTGAAAATGAATAGTTATTTATTTATCTTCAATCTCCCCTCGAAGCTCTGACAGTCCTCAGAGAAGCTGTCAATCAACTGTGAATCACGATGACACGCCCCGTTTCTATAACACCAAATTGCTAGCTAAAATCATACTTATCACAAAAACGAACAACTGAATATAAATCAGCGTGATAACAATTACCTTAAATGACCAGAACCATCTTTCGGAAAATTTTATTTGAAGCATAATTTATTTTTATGTTTTAACTTAAGTCTCATTCGTCTGCATTGAGCGGGCGGGGTTTATGACCTGTACTGCATCCAGCCTCCAGGGGGCGATCAAAGAGCCCGCAGCTTCACTTTTCAGGACGCATGAGGCACACCTGACACTAACATTGGCCCCCTTTGTTTAGTCACAAGGCTTTAAACGTCAGCGATAATCGCACATGATATTCCTCCCAGTGTGTACAGGCCTTTAAGGCCCAGGTATAGGGCCTTAGCATATTCTAAGCTATTTTATTGATAAATCATTCTACGCTACTGAATGATTCTGTGAGTGCACGATCTGCGCGTCACTGTCTGTAACAGCGCATTTTAGAACAGCAGTGATTAAGATGTTTAAAATGTGCACTCATCCGATCAATATTGACAATCCAGATAGTATAATCAAACACACCTTGTGGAACACTCTTGGATTATGCATTTATTTGTCATTAAATGTTGTATAAGGAGCATAGTAGGCCCTTTTCACAATGACGTCAGTTAACTTCTGCCTATCCGCAAAGCAGTGGTTCTTTAGTTCCGCCTTACCTTCGCACCGGAGACTTCTCGGGAAAATGCTTTAACATTAAGTGCGAACTGTTTATGTCAAGAATTTACACAGTCGGGTTTTTTTTGGTAAAATTATTTGTTATTTCTTTTCTGTAACAGTGTAACTGCCTTGTTTAGGGTTTCCGCGAGCAGAAACTTTAGCAATGTTGTGTCCTTGAATTGCTGTCAGGGTTTTATCACGACTGTGTGTCCACACAAATCTGTTAGCCTATTTGTAATAACAAGAATGCTGTCTTTAAAAACAAATGTTTATTTTTAGAAAATGGTAGGATATGATAACAGCATTGTTGTGAGATTTATTTAATGGACTCCTGAGAGTAGCACATCCACATATAATAGTCTGAAGAATTAATGGTGTGAGAGATCATTTTACATCATACTGAATCATTTTACATTAAACTGAACTGGTGCGATATATAAAGATAATGTATAATTTGTACTGAAAATACCAAACGGAAGTATATGTTAATTTAATGTTATTCCCTGAAGAAATAATTAGATTTAATTCATTTAATGCTGCTATAACAATGAGTACTTATGTAAATCCTCTGTATATTTTTGTATGCGACAGTCTTGTTCTGCAATAAAGAGATGAATGTCGTCAATGTTTTTTTGCCATAGTAAAAATGCCAGGTACAGATGTCAGTTTTTACAAAATTAACGGTCTTCATGTAGAAATAGTATTATATTAATCACAATTTTTATTTACTTATTATGTATGTCATATGTATCGAAATAAAACCAAAAAACAGACTTTTTGATATTTAAAAAGAATAAGCTTATGTTGATCTTTATTGTGCAGGCACTGAAAAAAGTAGCACATTAAGCATTGAATTAAGTTTTTTTTCTGCATGTAAACGTCAGAAACGTATGTTTATTTCACAAATAGGCCTACATATTAACAGCTTCATCCTTTTTTAAACAGCTTCAAAGTTTGCAAGTTACTAGGGGCAGCTGTGAGGTGAAAACATGTCCCAAGATTCTGCGCTCAAACTTGCCCTGCATCCCAATGTGCATACTATCCACCCTATCCGGCCTAAATAATATTGAATATTACTAATGTCACATACTATTTAGGATGGTTAGTATGCACATTGAGACGCAGGCTTGGTGTCATCAAGCTAGCTTTTGTTTTAAATAGGACTCTACCCAGCCAGCAGAGCCATGTGGGGCCCAAATGGGTTTGACCTGGGCTATCTAACTGGGACCCAGCCAGTTTTGCACCCAGTTTCCATGTAGGCCCCACATGGATTTGCCCAGATGAACTGAACACTGCTTAGTGTGCACACTACAGGCTGTTTAATGTAACACTTAATCAGTGTTGGAGGTAATGAGATAATTAAGTGATTGAATAATGATTTTGTATTAGTGAAGAACACCTGCTGTTAACAAGCATAATCACTGAAGGAAAGAGAAACACAAAAACTACTTCCAGCCACAGCCTTGGATGAAATCAACTGAAGATAAAATACATTACATCTCTCAAGATCTGATTAAACAACTCCACAAACAACATTAGCTTCACTTATTACTAACCAGACTGACTTTATTTCTGTCAGACATCTACAGAAGTTCGTATTAAGAATTAAGAAGAGGCTTAGATGTTGATTACTTATTTGAAAGTAATAGTTTGATTTGATGTTACCATTGTGGCGATTAGTGTGTGCTTTAGTCAGGCTCTTGACTTTTTAACATTAGTTTTTCTCTTGACAGCTGTGTCTGTTTGTTATGGCGAGAACAGCGAGAGAAAACATAGTCAGATGCTGATTGATGATAAGAATTTAATCATCATATATTGGCTTAACTCATTGTGTGGGAGGTTTATACAGGTAGTATGTTATTAATTCTGTTTTATTGTTATGATTCTACAGAATAATAGAATTTAATCAGAACATCAAATGATTTTTAAACACACCATTTACATATTTTGGGCTCCTGTGAGTTTTACTCGCACACAGACATCAAGAATCAGCGTATGATTCTCAACAATGGTGCAATGCATTCTGGGTGCCTCATACAAAACTCATCCATGGCTCCCAGAATGCATTGCAACATGAAGCATGTCACCATTGTTGAGAATCATACGCTGATTCTTGATGTCTGTGTAAGTGAATCTTGCAGGAGGTTTGAAGTGTTTAGTGAACAATGTGTTTTTCAAATTTTCTGATTAAAACCTTTTTAGTGTGGTAATTTTAGAGGAGATCCAGCACAAAGTTAAACACATTTTGCTCATTAAAAAGCTCAATCATTAGATCAATGAATCAAGCCACTAAATGATGACTATATTTTTATCATTTAGCAGCTGACCACATTGTCTCTTGTTTTTCTTGCCATAACATACAGCCAGAGAAAAAATTAAAAGTTATAGTCAAGAGTCAAACTACCTAACTGAAGTAAGCGCTGACCTCGATCACGGTGACATCAAACCAAACTTATTTTCAACAAATCATCAACATCTAAACCTCTGGTAATTCTCAATAACAACTTTTGTAGATGAATGTCAGAAATAAAGTCAGTCTGGTTAGTGATAAGTGAAGCTGGTAATGCTGTTTGTGGAGTTGTTTAATCAGATCTTCAGAGATTTAATGTCATTTATCTTCAGTTGATTTCATCGAAGGCTGTGGCTGAAGCCGTAGTTCTTGTTGTTTCTCTGTCCTTCAGTGATTCTGCTCATTATCACCTAATTATCTCATTAACTCCAGCATGTTTCTGTGTTTCATTTAACAGCCTGTAGTGTGCACACTGAGCAGTGTTCAGCTCATCTGGGCTAACCCATGTGGGGCCTACATGGAAACTGGGTGCAAAACTGGCTGGGTCCCAGTTAGATAGCCCAGGTCAAACCCATTTGGGCCCCACATGGCTCTGCTGGCTGGGTAGCGACCTCTAGCGGACAGAAAATATTACATATTGCACTTTTAACTGATATTGTGTCCAAGTATGTATGACTTTAGTGTAGTTTTGATCTTGATTTTCAGCTGCAGTGTTGCAGGTTTGTGTTCAGTCTGTCTGCAGTTAATTTCTTTAGCCTTTATGTCATGTGACAAAATGACAGAAACACTAAACTTTGCTTTGAAACCAAACAAATCACATAAGTTTAATACTATTCGGATACCATTTCATTTGCAGTAAACAACTAAAGCAGTTGTGTATTTGACAAATTGTTCAACCTACTAAACCTGAACACTTCCATTAGAAACCTGTTCAGCTCTATATTTCTATCATTACCTGTGAGTATCAGATGTGTCCACAAGACTCTTCAAACAGATCAATATTCTGTTATTTAAAGAGGTTGATCATTCAGGTGTTCATATTGTTGTTGATCAAGTTCGTTTAACTTTTTTTTTTTTAATGTCTCTGAACTACAGTGATATCAGAGCTCCTCCAATTTACACATTTACATTTGTCCCTGTAACGTTATTCGGTGTGTTGAGTTCATGCTCTGTTTCTATTGTGACTGATGTTTCTATCAGGTCACGAAGAAAAATAATGAGCAGACTTACAAAAGCTTGATTGTTTGGTCATATCTGTGAAGAGTTTTCATGCGGTTATTCTAGAAAGCAAAGTTAACTTACCGTCACAAATACCCTTAACTCTCTGTTGATTAACCCAAACCTTGCTTACTCGAGGTATGTATGGTATGCTGGTTCAAAAATGCGTCCGCGAGTAAAGCCAACTCAGTGTATGTTCCAGGTTAAAACACAAGACATCCTCAACAGAGCGACGAATCGATGATTTACCATAACAAACGCAAAGAAAAAGCGCGCCTTTCTACTTCCTTCTTCTTCTTTTGTTAAATGGCGATTTACATAGCCTACTTAGTACACATCGCCACCTATTTGGTGGTTGTGCAATCATTTTTTCAATCTTTTCGGTTAATAAGTAGCCTAATCTTTATTCACTGAGAATAAGAATTGTTTGTTTGATGCTAATTATTTAATAAGATATCACATAGGCCTATTTATTTTGTTATAGAAATACATTATAGCATAGAAAATGTCCCCTTATAAAAAGGGAAAAAAACAAAACAAAACAAAAAATGCAGATTCATGTGTGAGATGACAATAAATAGAATTAAACATTTTAATATTGTTATAATAGTGCTTTCGAATATATATACACACACACACACACACACACACACACACACACACACACACACACTCAATTAACCCAAACTAACCCAGAGAATAAGTTGCTATGGCTACTTACATACCCTGAGAGTTACAACCGTTTTTGGAACTAAAAGTTGAGGTTATCCGCTTATTTATTTTTTAACATACCCAGGAATGTCACATAACCTGCTTTCTGGAATACCCCCAAATGCTGCTCAACTTACAGATGTTCCATAAAGATGTTCATAAGGATTGTCAATCTGTTGCTCTTATATCCGACGTTTTATGGGATGGTCTGTCACTCTCATATAGAGTCAGGGTTCAGTCGATCTGTTGGAACCTGCTCTGAGAAACACTGCTATGATTTTATAAGATTCAGGTAAAAAGGTTTATAATGTCTAAAACACAAAAGACAGCAGCAGTAAAACAAGATTCTTGATATGAAGATTTATCTCAGCATTTGTCTGAATAACTATTAATAGATTTAATAACATTCATCAAGATGCTTACTGTCCAAATGATTTAAAACTGGCCACCAAAGAACATATTGTCTTATTTCAGTTTTATTCAAAAGATGGTAAAAAAAAATAAAAATGACATGCGTATTTGCGTTGTTTTCTATGGGGGATAAAAAAAAAAAAAACTCTCGGATTTCATCAAAAATATCTTAATTTGTGTTCTGAAGATGAATGAAGGTCTTACGGGTGTGGAACAACATGAGGGTGAGTAATAAATGACAGCATTTTTTATTTTTGGGTGAACTAACCCTTTAATGCTGATAATGCAGTTTGGTTTGACATTTTGTTAATGAAAATCATATACATTTTTGGTATAGAACTACTTTACATACAAAAAGATCCAGAAACAGAAATATGAGGATTAAATACAATAATCTCCCCAAACCCTTTATAATAGCCATTGGTTCAAGACATTTTTATGACTCTTCCCTTAGATGCAGCTGACCCTGTTTATGGAAATATGAAAATTGTGGCTTTGTTCATCCCAGGAGACTCAAGGTCCTAGTAAAGCTGAACTCTTGGGTCTTTGGTTTGATCTTGTGTCTTAAACCTCAGTGGACAGAACATTTGTCCTGCAGTCATCAGAACTAAACACTGTAATCACTGTAAACTGAATACTGCAATACACACTCAAAACACAAACAATGAATAAAAATATGGATCCAATACATTCAGACATTAATGAGATGTGCAGGCATCATTATTAATCATAATTAGGACTAGGATGGGCGATCAAGTAAACTAAAACAAATCACTAAACATATTTACATGACCTTAATACAACTTTTTATAAGATACATTTTATCAGTTTGCAGTTTTTAAATTACATGATATTTCCAAGTTTTACATGACTGTATACATGCATTGTCTGTATTTTCTGATCTGAAACTATATGGTGCCACCTAGTGAACATTAGCTACCATAATGCTGTAGGCCAGTGGCCTCAGGTTAGGGTTAGGGTTAGGGTTAACACCCCTGTGTGTCAGATGTCATGTGTCATGCATCGTCTTGTGATTGTCTAGGGTTCTTTATTTTTTCTTGCTGCTTTTAAAAGCCACCATACGGTGATGTGGGATTTAGTGCAGGGGTTATAGACAGAGCAGGGACGACTCAAACAGGAAGTTTCCTTTTTTGGCTCCTCTTCAAATAATACTATTGTTAAAAAGAAAAGTTATTATTATAACATTTAGGAGTTGTGGAAAGTTATGCCTGCACCAATGACAGATTAGATCTGGTTTGGCAGCATGAGACAGACTTAATAAAAAAAAAATTCTGTTTGGACATAAATGCCCCGCTCCTTCGGATAACAGAGATCTCTGTCCACAGACCTCAGCTAAGCAGTATGCTAGGTTGTTAAGCTCTCTGTGAGCCTCCTTGGCTACTGCTTTTACAGTACTGGAGAGCATTGTTAGGCCTCCTCTCGCAATGTGTGACTAGCTTTCTATACATCTGTTTTTGTTTTTGTTTTGTTTTTTCAAAAAAATGATGACATTATATAATCACAATCTTTTATAAAATAAAAAAAGCAGCTGTGCTCAATTTTCACAGATCCAAAAACATTAAACAAACAGCGATATACACCGATCAGATATAACATTATGACCACTGACCGGTGAAGTGAATAACACTGATTCTCTCTTCATCATGGCTCCTGTTAATGGGTGGGATATATTAGGCAGCAAGTGAACATTTTGTCCTCAAAGTTGATGTGTTAGAAGCAGGAAAAATGGGCAAGCATGAGGATTTGACTGAGTTTGACAAGGACCAAATTAATATGGCTAGACGACTGGGTCAGAGCATCTCCAAAACTGCAGCTCTTGTGGGGTGTTCCTGGTCTGCAGTGGTCAGTATCTATCAAAAGTGGTCCAAGGAAGGAACAGTGGTGATCCGGCGACAGGGTCATGGGCGGCCAAGACTCATTGATGCACGTGGGGAGCAAAGGCTGGTCTGTGTAGTCTGATCCAATCCAACAGACGAGCTTCTATAGCTCAAATTGCTCAAGAAGTTAATGCTGGTTTTGATAGAATGGTAGAAGGGAAGATGGCAAGCCGGTGGAGGCAGTGTGATGTTTTGGGCAATGTTCTACTGGGAAACCTTGGGTCCTGCCATCCATGTGGATGTTACTTTGACACGTACCACCTATCTAAGCATTGTTGCAGACCATGTACACCTTTTAATGGAAATGTTATGGTTTGAGGAGCACAACAACGAGTTTGAGGTGTTGACTTGGCCTCCAAATTCCCCAGATCTCAATCTAATAGACTAGAGCATCTGTGGGATGTGCTGAACAAACAAGTCTGATCCATGTCTCACCTCACAACTTACAGGACTTAAAGCAGAACTAAGTAACTTTTTTACCTTCATAAATAGTTTTCTAAGTCCTTACGATGGTTAACTGACTTGTAGTGGTGTGTTTGAGGCGAGCACTAACCCTGGCACATCTACGCCAGAATACAGCACTTGCAACTTGAGCTGCAGCGACCCGACACAATCTCGCCTCATGTTCACGTTCACGCGAGAGTGACAAAATGCTTTACGGCAATTCAAAAACAATGTATATATTATGTCTTTATAAGACAATTTCGAAAATTACCCACCTCCATCGAGTGTACTGTATTTGCAAATTACCCACCTCCTCTTTCTTGTACTGTATTTGCAAAACTACTGCGCTGGTGAGTATTGTAGTCGTTGTAGTCCAGAGCTGCGCTTGGAGTATTTATGACAGTGTCATTCACTGAAGGAACCTGTAGGGGGAGCTTCGCAAATCTTGCTTAGTTCTGCTTTAAAGGATCTGCTGCTAACATCTTGGTGCCAAATACCACAGCACACCTTCAGGGGTCTAGTGGAGTCTATGCCTTGACGGGTCAGGGGTGTTTTGGCAGCAAAAGGGGGACCAATACAATAGGTGGTCATAATGTTATGTCTGATCGGTGTAAATATGCATATTCAAAAGAACATTCTCTACTATGTCCTGAAATATTTAAGGTTTCATGTTATAAGCTACACTTTTATAAGGTTTCATATTTGTATCTTCAGATCAGCACCATCAGATATTTAACAGTCCTATATTTTATTTGAAGATGGATTCAACTGTATCAATAAAAAAGGAGAACTTAACTCATTTCTAATTTATTCTATTCCATTCTTATGGTTAAACAATTGGGGTTAACATTTAACTTGGTACCTTGTGTTTTTATTATTATTATTATTATTATTACCAAGATCATAATATCATGGTGTTTTTGTAGGCACCTTTAAGTACCATAGTGTATGAATATGGTAATCATACAGTTCTGTGATATATACTGAGGTATTACCGTCTGATGTACCACAGTAACATCAAAGAGAATTGTGTAATTGAAATGGTAAAAACAGCCTTGATACAGTTTATCAAGGTTATCATAGTGTGGTTTATTTTGATAAAAAAAATGGCAATTTCACTTTGTCAGGTAGAAATGGGAAAAATGGCATGAATAATTATGAAAAGTAAAAATTAATTATTTGTTAAACAAGCATATTTTTACATTACAGTTTGCAATTATAGCTAGAAATGGCATTTTAACAAATTTAAAAAAAATAGCAAAACATTTTTAGATTTTTAATTTTATAAATCATTAGTTTCATTGTGTATATCATATTAGGGGTATAAATTCATTTATTGTAATTGACAGATTTGATGATCAGTGGAGTTGAGTTTTTTCCTCCATTATTAGGTTCTGGGCTAAAAAATGGATAAAGTTTCCCAGTGAAATACTGACCAGTGAAAGAATAGATATGAGATCTGGACTCCACATCATAAAAGGAGACCAGACCCTCCTCATAATCCACAAACACACCGACCCGCTGCGGCTTCACTCTCAGAGACAGAGAGACAGGAGGATCATCACAGGCCCAAAATTTATACCCACTGCTCAGAACCACAGTCCAGAATCCATCACTGGGTCTCAGTGTGATCTTTCCCTTCCTGTTAATGTATTCTTTGGCCACTCCTAAAGCCCAGTCAGTCTTTCCCTTCACCTGCACCTCAAAATAAAATCTCAGAGAGGAGAATCCCGCATTTCCCAGGACACCTACACATGTATCAAATCTCTCTGGTTTGTCTGGGAGTTTCTGCTCAATGTCTCCATGTCTCACTTGTTTTCCATTATCAGACAGGATGAGTTGAGGATGAGCTGTATCAGGATCCAGAGTCACATCCACTGAGAAAACAGAGAATATGAATCACAAATTCAAAATACAGATATTTTGTGATGTTTTAATATTTAATCCACTTTAATAATCATCCTGTAGGTCAGTAATGAAGCTGAGTATATGAATGTAATCTAGTGTAGTTCAGACACACACTGTACCTTCATACTGCTGCATCCTCTTCAGATCTGTAGAGACTAAAGACAATAAAACATCATCAGATCTTTGACATGTTTTATATGTGGACTTATACAGGTGCTGGTCATATAATTAGAATATCATCAAAAAGTTGATTTATTTCACTAATTCCATTCAAAACGTGAAACTTGTATATTATATTCATTCATTACACACAGACTGATATATTTCAAATGTTTATTTCTTTTAATTTTGATGATTATAACTGACAACTAAGGAAAATCCCAAATTCAGTATCTCAGAAAATTAGAATATTGTGAAAAGGTTCAATATTGAAGACACATGGTGCCACACTCTAATCAGCTAATTAACTCAAAACACCTGCAAAGGCTTTTAAATGGTCTCTCAGTCTAGTTCTGTAGGCTACACAATCATGGAGAAGACTGCTGACTTGACAGTTGTCCAAAAGACAACCATTGACACCTTGCACAAGGAGGGCAAGACATAAGGTCATTGCAAAAGAGGCTGGCTGTTCACAGAGCTCTGTGTCCAAGCACATTAATAGAGAGGTGAAGGGAAGGAAAAGATGTGGTAGAAAAAAGTGTACAAGCAATAGGGATAACTGCACCCTGGAGAGGATTGTGAAACAAAACCCATTCAAAAATGTGGGGGAGATTCACAAAGAGTGGACTGCAGCTGGAGTCAGTGCTTCAAGAACCACTACGCACAGACGAATGCAAGACATGGGTTTCAGCTGTCGCATTCCTTGTCAAGCCACTCTTGAACAACAGACAGTGTCAGAAGCGTCTAAAGACAAAAAGGACTGGACTGCTGCTGAGTGGTCCAAAGTTATGTTCTCTGATGAAAGTAAATTTTGCAGGAAGAGAGGAAGAGAGGAGATGCACACAATCCACGTTGCTTGAGGTCCAGTGTAAAGTTTCCACAGTCAGTGATGGTTTGGGGTGCCATGTCATCTGTTGGTGTTGGTCCACTGTGTTTTCTGAGGTCCAAGGTCAACGCAGCCGTATACCAGGAAGTTTTAGAGCACTTCATGCTTCCTGCTGCTGACCAACTTTATGGAGATGCAGATTTCATTTTCCAACAGGACTTGGCATCTGCACACAGTGCCAAAGCTACCAGTACGTGGTTTAAGGACCATGGTATCCCTGTTTTTAATTGGCCAGCAAACTCGCCTGACCTTAACCCCATAGAAAATCTATGGGGTATTGTGAAGAGGAAGATGCGATATGCCAGACCCAACAATGCAGAAGAGCTGAAGGCCACTATCAGAGCAACCTGGGCTCTCATAACACCTGAGCAGTGCCACAGACTGATCGACTCCATGCCACGCCGCATTGCTGCAGTAATTCAGGCAAAAGGAGCCCCAACTAAGTATTGAGTGCTGTACATGCTCATACTTTTCATGTTCATACTTTTCAGTTGGCCAAGATTTCTAAAAATCCTTTCTTTGTATTGGTCTTAAGTAATATTCTAATTTTCTGAGATACTGAATTTGGGATTTTCCTTAGTTGTCAGTTATAATCATCAAAATTAAAAGAAATAAACATTTGAAATATATCAGTCTGTGTGTAATGAATGAATATAATATACAAGTTTCACTTTTTGAATGGAATTAGTGAAATAAATCAACTTTTTGATGATATATTAATTATATGACCAGCACCTGTAGACAAGCTTTAAGGTTATGTTAAGAATTGTGTACAACATCATGTTTTATCTGATCAATGTTTGAGCTCTAAATATTCCTGCTTTTTAGCACATCTTTGTGAATGTTTTGTGAAACATTTTATGATATTTTTATTTTAGATATTGTTATGCCTAATGTTATTCATCTCAGTTTAAGAGTGGATTTGTGTTGTGGTTATTTAGTGAAGACAACACTATAAAAATTAAACTTTAATAAAATTAAAATTAAAACCCAGCACTGCAAAGCTGTTTGAGCTACAGATCTGAAATTCATCTCTAAAGAACAACAAATTTCCATCTTAATTCCATGATGTCAATTGATTTGATTTTCTTCTGCTAAACTGAATTCAACACATAATCACAACATTTAGATGCGACAGCTGAAAAGACCAACAGCAAATGGCAGAAAATTAATGTTTCTCTCTGTAGTTTCTCAACTAAACGTGTTCGCAGATGTACAAAAGCCTCACATTTGTGGTTACAGGGATGAAGCTTCTAGTACAAAATTAATTTACTGTTTTCTGAAATTAGAGCTGAAAATGACCTGCTCTCTTCAAGAAGATCTGTGAGCTGAAGATAATCAGACACAAACACATGATCACAAACTTCTCTTATTTCAGCTTGACCAGATTCATTCTTCATTACTGATATTAAAAGATGATTAATATGTTAAAATATATGTACAGTATCTGTATACAGAGTATTTGATATTGTCATACCAGTTAGTGTGAGTTTCTCCTGTAGAGTGTCCTGCAGTTGAGTCAGAGCTCTCCTCAGAGGCTCCAGACTCTCATCAGTCTTCACACTGATCTCAGACCAGTTACTGGTGTTTCTAGAGCTGCACAGGGATGAGTGAATCTACAGCAGGAGAGAGGAGAAATGCTTCAGCATGGGGAGTGTTATGGTGTCATATACTGCATTATCATTGATCAGAGAGATGTTGACTGACCTGTAGGAGGTGGAGGTGATCTTCAGTGTGTGAGAGCTGCTCCAGCTCAGTGTTTCTCATCTTTAGCTCAGTGATCTCCTGCTCCAGCTCTTCAATGAGCTCTTCTTCCTGTTTCTCTGCTGCTTTCTGCTGCTCCTCCATCATCTCCAGCAGTTCAGTCTGACATCTCTCAATGGAGCGGATGAGATCAGTGAAGAGCTCGACACGGGCTGCTTTCTCCTTCTCTGTGTTTCTCTGCTCAACCAGGACAATCAACACGTTATTAGTACTGTTAAGGCAAGAGTCAGTGTTACTATTGCTCAAACCTTTTCATAAAACATGAAGTATTTCCATCAGCTGAAGTATTAAGTTCATCCTGCACTGTTTGCACTGAATCATTCCTCAAATCATGTGTCTTGTTGAGGAGAGATGTGTTATTACTTTACTAAGTGATCAGGTAATCACAGACATGTCGATATTCAGAGCAAAAGTGAGATTGTAAGTGTGATATTGTTTTTATACAACAATTCAATAAACAATTCAAAAAAGTTGGTAACACTTTAAAATAAGGTTCATTAGTTAAACATTAGTTAATGCATTAACTAACATGAACTAACCATGAGCAATACATTTGTTACTGTGTTTACTAATCTTCCTTAACATTAGTTAATGAAAATACAGTTGTTCATTGTTTGTTCATGTTAGTTCACAGTGCATTAATGTTAACAAAATTTTAATAATGTATTAGTAAATGTTGAAATTAACATTAACAAAGATTAATAAATGCTGTATAAGTGCAGTTCATTATTCGTTCATGTTAACTAACATGGTTAGTTAATGAATCTTATTGTAAAGTGTTTCCAATAAGTTATATTATTATAAAGTAACTGAAATTTTAGACATATTATTGTCAGTTACCTTGTTTGTATTTGTTCTGAACACTGAAAAGAGCTTCAAACTCAAACAATACAAACAGTATGAAGTCCCAGTGCTGTTGGACTGTATATCAGGACTCTTGGAGAACCAGAACTAAATGATGAGTAAAAAAATATTTAAATTAATTAAATTAAATTATTTTATACTCACTTTTCTGACTTCTGCTGAGTGTTTGACATCTTGAATCTTCTTGATTCTGTCCTGGATCATCTGCTGCACGTCTTTCTGTGTCTTCATCAGTTGAGTCTATAGACAGAGAAGGTGAACGTGATTTCACCAAGTACAACATGTTCCTGTATCAAAATCTTTGTTGATCCTCGAACAACATTCCAATCAACCAATCAGATTTGAGGGGCAAGTTTACAGTTTATGTCAAGTTTGGCTACTGATGTCTACTGTACATCAGTTTCACCATCATTTCCCTCTGATTTTAGGTATAAGTTATGGGTAGGGGTAGCGAAAGGGTTTAGACTAAATTTTCAGACAGGAATGTTGTTCCAGGATCAACAAAATATGTTGATCCAGGAACATGCCGGACTTAAGGAATCACAGTAACCAGATATTTGATTCATTTTTTCACAAAATTAAAGAATGTGATTTCTCATGAGCCCTTTAAAATAATTTTTTAGTAACTTCTACCTTCTTCTCTTCACTCTCCTCTTCTATAGGAACAGTGTTGTGGTTCTTGTGGTCTGTTACGTCACACACCAGACACAAGATTGTCTGATCATCTCTACAGAACAGCTCCAGAGGTCTCTCATGTTTATGACATATATAGTTCTCCAGATTTCTCACAGGATTGATCAGTTTGTGTTTCTTTAAACCGGCCACTCTCAAATGAGGCTCCAGGTGAGTTTCACAGTAAGAGCTCTGACACACCAGACACGACTTCAGGGCTTTCAGCTTTCTTTCCTCACAGACGTCACACAGAACTTCAGGTTTTTTCAGAACTTCAGGTTTTTTCTCAGGACTTTTCTTTTTATAGTGATCTACAACTTCTCGGAGTGTGGTATTAATCTTGAGATCAGGTCTGATCTTGAATGTTACTTTACAATATGGACATTTGCAGGTCTGGCTGTTGTCCCAGCATTTATTCAGACAGGTCTTGCAGAAGTTGTGTCCACATGGAGTGGTGACTGGATCAATGAACACGTCCAGACATATAGAGCACTGAAGATCCTCAGTCAGTGGACCGCTGGAGGATGACATCACTGGAGAGGGAAATGATGAAGATAAATCAAGTGTAAGAGATCATTGTACAGTCTATTAGTCATTACGGCAAAATGAACACAGGCAAGCTGATCAGTACTGTAATGTGAAGCTCATTACATGACCACTTACCAAATAAATAAATACATAAATGAGATATTTTGATTTGAGCTCAAATTATTTTATCATCTTATTTGAAGTACAACAATACTACAGCAAAATTAATTCTAATTCATTCTTTTTTGGTTATTGACTTACATGGTCTCTCCTCAATACTATATATCCTGGTTTTTCTTGCTTTTGTTGATGTTGGTGAAGATTCTGCCATTGTTCTTTCACTCTTTAAGCCTTTTCAATTAAAATAAACATATTGTTTTTCACCTTATAAATTATGACCAATAGTCTGATAAGAAACTTATGTATTGTGTTAGTTTCATTCCTGTGTGCTTGTTTCCTGTGCTTCAGTTCAGTGTAGTCTTAATTGCATTCTAGTTAGTCTCCTTGGTTACTGATTACATTCAGGTGTCTGTCATGTTCAATGTGTGTTTAGACTCCCCGTCTCATTCAGTTCATTGTTGGTTCTTGTCTAAGTTTTAGTGTGTGTTGCTACCGTTCTTTGTATTGTGTAAATAAACCTTTGTGTTGGAATTATTATTCTATTATAAGCAGATCTTCTTTCTGCTTTCCTGCAACCCGCCTTGACAGAAACATCTAAGTCCATTTGTTCCTAGTGTATTTGTTCACTGATGTTTAAATGAAATCTTACCTTAAAGGGATAGTTCACCCAAAAATGAAAATTTGATGTTCATCTGCTTACCCCCAGAGCATCCAAGATGTAGGTGACTTTGTTTCTTCAGTAGAACACAAATGATGATTTTTAACTCCAGCTGCCGTCTGTCAGTGGTATAATGCAAATCAGCAGGAACTTTGACTATAAGAGTAAATAAAACACGACAGACAAATCCAAATGAAACCCTGCGGCTCGTGACGACACATTGATGTCTTAAGACACGAAACGATCGGTTTGTGCGAGAAACCGAACAGTATTTATATCATTTTTTACCTCTAATACACCACTATGTCCAACTGTGTTCATCACTCGATTCGTGAGGTCTGATCGCGCTCTGACAACGGCAGTGATGAATGCAGCTGGACATAGTGGTGTATTAGAGGTAAAAAATGATATAAATACTGTTCGGTTTCTCACACAAACCAATCGTTTCGTGTCTTAAGACATCAATGTGTCGTCATGAGCCGCAGGGTTTAATTTGGATTGTCTGTCGTGTTTTATTTACTCTTATAGTCCAAGTTCCCGCTGACTTGCATTATACGGCAGCGGTTGGAGTTAAAAATCATAATTTGTGTTCTGCTGAAGAAACAAAGTCACCTACATCTTGGATGCTCTGGGGGTAAGCAGATAAACATCAAATTTTCATTTTTGGGTGAACTATCCCTTTAATTGTCAGTTTGGTTACTTATTCTTCATATTACTATATCACATTAGTTATTTTCAAAGAGCACATGGTTCATTCACTCTTGTGAACAACTCTTCACTGTGATTAATCTCTGAAAGAGAGTGACATTCAAGTTATTTAAATAATTTATTTTCTCTCAAACTTAAAATCAAATTGGATCATGGCAGTTAATCAATATTTACAATCATTCTTTGAAACACAGTGAGAGACTCATAATCTCACTGAACAATCTGAACTTTGACCTGCTGTTTAGATTAACGAAAGTACAAAGTAAAAGCAAAATGTTTTCTAAATGTGTGTGTGTGTGTGTGTTTGTGTGTTTTTATAAATCTCTCCAGAAAATATATTAAATGTAGTAATTTTCATCTTGTTTAATGTAAATGTGATTTTCAGCTGCAGTTTAGCAGGCTTGTGTTCAGTCTCTCTTCAATCTTCAGTCTTTCATTTAATTCCTGTTTCTTTAGTCTTAATGTCGTGTGACAAAATGACAGAAACACCAAACTTTGCTTTACAACCAGTCAAATTACATAATTTTAATACCATTTCCAACTAAAGTAGTTGAATATTTGACATGCTTAAACCTGATTTTGCTCAACTAATGTCCAGTTCAACATAAACCTACTAAACCAGATCACTTCCATTAGAAACCTGTTCAGCTCAATCTCTCTTATATTTCTATCTCTTACCTGTGAGGATCAGATGTGTCCACAAGACTCTTTGAACGGCTCAACAAATATTCTGTGGTTTAAAGAGGTTGACCGTTTCAGGCGTCCATATTGTTGTTGATCAAGGTTCACTTTCTTTGAATCTCTCTGAATTACAGTGATGTCAGAGCTCCTCCTGTATTTACACATTAATTTGTCACTGTATTCGGGTGTATCATGACTGATGTTTTCAGATTAATCTCAGTGTTTGTATATATATTGCCTATACAAGAAGAAATTGAAATTGTATGAATTTCTAAATGTCTTTTTGTTCCACAGAAGAAAGTCACTCAGGTTCAGAAAGACATAAAGAGTAAATGATGACAGAATGCTGCTCTTCCTTTAAAACATGAGGTGATTTGTAAAAGTTACCTCGTGTTTGTTCCCAATAAGTGACATCATTTTGTTTCAGTTGTGCTGTAATTAGCACGTATAACATGTACAGTCTGATCAGATGTGCGGTAGTTTGGTAAAAAATAGACATTTGACTTCTACTCAAGACATTGTGTGTCATGATGAAGTCTGGAGTTTATTACAGAATATCTTTCCCAGGTTGCTTCTCACTCAAATGCCTCTGTAATTATTAGGGTCAGATTCATCTCTATTTTTAAAAATTGGTATAATCAGTTCTTGATTTCAGATGTCAAGGAAGTGACCAACACTCAGAACCACACTGAATAATTTCAGAACAGCTGACAGGTCTAGATGCTCTTTTAGGTTTAAGGGTTTTAATTTTGTCTTGAGTTCCTTTACATTAATGGCGAAGTCATCATTTGGTTATCTTTAATTGCCAGTATTTAATTGCTAGTATTTCCAATTGTTTGTTTGGATATTTGATTTTGCTTACAATGTCTGTTTCTACTTTATTAAATAGTGTTTGGAAATGGGTTCCCATATTTTTCCATTTTTAATTGCCAATTCTTCATGTTTGTTTGTTTTTCTTCAGGTTTTTCCCAAATGTCCCACAATTGGTTTGTATTGACTGACGTGTTATTGTCAGTTGTTTTGGGGTATATTGTGTTTTTTTGGTTCTTAGTTTGTATTGTTTTAGTGTTTCACATTAAAGTCTCTCTATTATCAGTTTTCTTCAAAAAATAAAAAAAGTGTTCTATTAATGAAATAATTAAAATAATTGTTGATACACAAATGTTTTAATATATCAAATGTTTATTTGTCTATTTTCCTTGAATATATGCATTACTAATTTAGATCTGCTGTAAAGTATATTCCAGTCTGAACCTTCACTCCCCAAATATCTCTCCAGACCATGTGAAACTGATCTTTTTAGACAAAGGCCAAACATTTCACATAAGATTTGCAATGTTCTAAGCATAACTTTTGGGCAGAGTTTGTTTGGGCCTTCAGCTGTCGTTTCCTAGCCTTTCTGTCCTCATCTACTAGGTTCTACATTTGAGAACTTTATGACTGTTAATAAAAATATGCATGTGTGTACTATGAATAAAGTATTGTCAAGCATGAATGTGTGTATGAATGCATGAATCTGAATGTACTACATCCACTGCCATGGCATTGTTATGTGAGCTACTGTACAGAGTTACTTGTGTGGTATCCCTGTCATTCATGACTCTCCTCCCATGGCCTATGGACAGTAAAATGTCCATTGGATGTGAACTTCAGAATCTTAGTAGAAGTAGGTCTTCTGGGTACTTTTTGCCTTGTGTTTTATGAAAACTCCTGTCTCAGAGCAAAAAAAGTATTTAAAGGTGCCCTAGATTCAAAATTTGAATTTACCTCGGCATAGTTAAATAACAAGAGTTCAGTACATGGAAAAGACATACATTGAGTTTCAAACTCCATTGCTTTCTCTTTCTTATGTAAATCTCATTTGTTTAAAAGACTTCCGGAAAACACGCGGATCTCAACATAACACTGACTGTTACGTAACAGTCGGGGTGTACGCCCCAATATTTGCATATGCCAGCCCATGTTCCCAACATTATGAAAGGCATTAGACAAGGGCAGCCAGTAACGTTTGGATCTGCACAGCTGAATCAACAGACTAGGTAAGCAAGAACAACAGCGAAAATGGCAGATGGAGCAATAATAACTGACATGATCCATGATAGCATAATATTTTTAGTGATATTTGTAAATTGTCTATCTAAATGTTTCGTTAGCATGTTGCTAATGTACTGTAAAATGAGGTTAAAGTTACCATCGTTTCTTACTGAATTCACAGAGACAAGAGCCGTCGCTATTTTCATTTTTAAACACTTGCAGTCTGTATAATTCATAAACACAACTTCATTCTTTATAAATCTCTCCAACAGTGTAACATTAGCCGTTAGCCACAGAGCACAGCCTCAAACTCATAGAGAATCAAATATAAACATCAAAAATAAATACTTTACTCACATAATTCGAAGCATGCATACAGCATGCATGACGAACATCTTGTAAAGATCCATTTGAGGGTTATATTAGCTGTGTGAACTTTGTAAATGTGCTGTAATATAATCGAGAGCTCGTGTGGCAGGGAGCACGCGAATTAAAGGGGCCGCGCGCTGAAAAAAGTGCATAGTTAATGATGCCCCAAAATAGGCAGTTAAAAAAATTAATTTAAAAAAAATCTATGGGGTATTTTGAGCTGAAACTTCACAGACACATTCAGGGGACACCTTCGACTTATATTACATCTTGTGAAAAAGCATTCTTGGGCACCTTTAAGTAAACCATAAAGTTTCAAGAAAATAAATATTATTATTAACAGAAATGTATCCAAAAATACATTTGAGTCAAATTCCATTCCATGGTGTAAAAATTTGACATGGTACCATGGTAGTATCATGTTTTTGTTTTGTTGTTTTGTGTTTGTTTTTGAAACTACCATTATTATAATATCACAGAGTTGTTGTTTTTTTGGTACCTTGAAGTCATCATGGGTTGGTGATGTGCTGGTTGGCACAACAAAGATTATACATTCAAACAGTCTTTATTTACAAACCAAAAAAACTCAGAATACAGAAAAAGGCAAAAAATTAAGTTAACCAAACTTCACTCAAACATTGACGAGGACCGTCAAGTAAACAGAGAACAAAGAGGAACGTAAATACACAATAATAATGAACTAAATATAGACAGGTGTGCCCATTAAATCAATGTCTATAACAAGCAGCAGTAGAAGTAAAATAGAACACAGGTAAACAGATCTTCAGGTAAACACAGGTAAATGAACATAAACAAGCTAAAGTATATGAAAATTAAACTAAACACAAACAGGACATGACAAGTGTCACATACCATGGTATATATGGTAATCAATAATCATACAGTTCTATGATACATATCAAGGTTACCATCTGATGTTCCACAGTAATATTGCAGAACGTTTTGTATTGAGATGATAAAAACAGTCTCGATACAATTGGGGGGGGGGGGGGGGGTTGAAATGGCATGAGCAGTTATGAAATGTTGAAAAACATCATTTGTTGAACTTACTAAAACAAGAATTACATTTTTTGTTAAAATGACCAATTATTAATTACAGATTGATTTTAAAAACAATTGAAAAAAATGCATCCTTCATCCTTTGAACAGCAGCACATAGATAATGGTTTAAGGATTGTAATTATAAAAATCATTATCTTCATCATGTATTTCAGATTAGGGATGTAAATTCATTTATTGTATTTGACAGGTGTGATGATCAGTGGAGTTGAGTTTTTACCTTTATTATCAAATTCTGGGCTAAAATAAGGATAGAGTTTCCCAGTGAAAGACTGACCAGTGAAAGAGTAGATATGAGAGCTGGACTCCACATCATAAAAGGAGACCAGACCCTCCTCATAATCCACAAACACACCGACCCGCTGCGGCTCCACTCTCAGAGACAGAGGGACCAGAGAGAGCTTTATATTTATTCCCATTCCTCAGCCACACAGTCCAGAATCCATTACTGGGACATAATCTTTCCCTTCCTGTTAATGGATTCTCTGGCCACTCCTAAACTCCAGTCAGTCTCAAATGTGATTCCTCATGATAAGAGCCCTTTAAAATCAACTTGTTAGTAACGTCTACCTTCTTCTCTTCACTCTCCTCCTCTGTAGGAACAGCATGCACCAATTTTCGTCAATCCGAATGAATTGAATCTGATTGCAGATCTGTTTACATGTACTCTAAACATTGTAATCTGATTCAAATATCCGTTTATATGTATTTTATATACATTGCGATCAAAACTTTTGCGCACGCGCTCTGCGTGTGTGACATCACATCAATCACACTTGCGGTAACCCGGGTTGAGTGAACAGACGATGATCATGTATCGACGATCGCCAGAGATATTGTCAAAAGCATCAAATCTTGGCAATATTACGAGGATTTGGTATTTCCAATTAATGTAGGCCTGTTACATTCTTCTAGTCTATTATTATTACTATTAGGTTCGGCTTCTTTTATTATTAAATTAATATTATACTACGTGCTGTGAGGATAATAAAAGATTAGGCTATTAGCTATCATTGAAAATGTTTTAAACATTTTTTTACAAACCCGATTCCAAAAAAGTTGGGACACTGTACAAATTGTGAAATTTCAAATTTCAATATTTTATTCAGAATACAACATAGATGACATATCAAATGTTTAAATAAAGAAAATGTATCATTTTAAGGGAAAAATAAGCTGATTTTAAATTTCATGGTATCAACACATCTCAAAAAAGTTGAGACAAGGCCATGTTTACCACTGTGTGGCATCCCCTCTTCTTTTTATAACAGTCTGCAAACGTCTGGGGACTGAGGAGACAAGTTGCTCAAGTTTAGGAATAGGAATGTTGTTCCATTCTTGTCTAATACAGGCTTCTAGTTGCTCAACTGTCTTAGGTCTTCTTTTGTTCTATGGGTGAAAGATCTGGACTGCAGGCTGGCCATTTCAGTACCCGGATCCTTCTTCTACGCAGCCATGATGTTGTAATTGATACAGTATGTGGTCTGGCATTGTCATGTTGGAAAATGCAAGGTCTTCCCTGAAAGAGACGACGTCTGGATGGGAGCATATGTTGTTCTAGAACTTGGATATACCTTTCAGCATTGATGGTGCCTTTCCAGATGTGTAAGCTGCCCATGCCACACTCATCCAACCCCATACCATCAGAGATGCAGGCTTCTGAACTGAGCGCTGATAACAACTTGGATTGTCCTTGTAATCTTTAGTCCGGATGACATGGCGTCCCAGTTTTCCAAAAAGAACTTCAAATTTTGATTCGTCTGACCACAGAACAGTTTTCCACTTTGCCACAGTCCATTTTAATTGAGTCTTGGCCCAGAGAAAATGCCTGCGCTTCTGGATCATGTTTAGATTTGGCTTCTTTTTTGACCTATAGAGTTTTAGCCGGCAACGGCGAATGGCACGGTGGATTGTGTTCACCGACAATGTTTTCTGGAAGTATTCCTGAGCCCATGTTGTGATTTCCATTACAGTAGCATTCCTGAATGTGATGCAGTGCCGTCTAAGATCACAGGCATCCTGTATGGTTTTCCGGCCTTGACCCTTACACACAGAGATTGTTCCAGATTCTCTGAATCTTTGGATGATATTATGCACTGTAGATGATGATCACTTCAAACTCTTTGCAATTTTTCTCTGAGAAACTCCTTTCTGATATTGCTCCACTATTTTTCGCCGCAGCATTGGGGGAATTGGTGATCCTCTGCTCATCTTGACTTCTGAGAGACACTGCCACTCTGAGAGGCTCTTTTTATACTCATGTTGCCAATTGACCTAATAAGTTGCAAATTGGTCCTCCAGCCGTTCCTTATATGTACATTTAACGTTTCCGGCCTCTTATTGCTACCTGTCCCAACTTTTTTGGAATGTGTAGCTCTCATGAAATCCAAAATGAGCCAATATTTGGCATGACATTTCAAAATGTCTCACTTTCAACATTTGATATGTTATCTATATTCTATTGTGAATAAAATATAAGTTTATGAGATTTGTAAATTATTGCCTTCCTTTTTTATTCACAATTTGTACAGTGTCCCAACTTTTTTGGAATCGGGTTTGTAGGTCTATTAAACAATTATAGGCCTATAGCTAATTAAAATTATTAAGAGTGTAGGCTATAATATTTCCTAACACCGCAGTCATCAATGAAAATTAAGAGCAGCTTTACTTAAAGCACTGACTTTAAAATAACAACCTGTTTAACACAAAATATTATTATTCTCATTTGTTTCACAAGCCTATATGTACGGACACAAGAGAAATAATGGAATAAATGAAGACAGTTACCATTATCAGCATTTTATGCTGAAATTCGTCTCTGGGAGAATATATGCTCCGTTAAAGCTGAACTCAGTAAGATTGGCGAAGCTCCCCCTACAGGTTCCTTCAGTGAATCACACTGTCGTAAATACTACAACGACTACAACGCTCACCAGCGCAGTAGTTTTGCAAATACAGTACAAGAAATCTTGATGGAGGTGGGTAATTTTCGAAATTGTCTTATAAAGTAATAATAAACACATTGTTTTTGAATTACCGTAAAGCATTTTGTCACTCTCACGTGAACGTGAACATGAGGCGAGATTGTGTCGGGTCGGCGCAGCTCAACTTGCAAGTGCTGTTTTCTGGCGTAGACGTGCCAGAGGGTGTTAGTGCACGCCTCAAACACACCACAAGTCAATTAACCATTGTAAGGACTTAGAAAACTGTTTATGAAGGTAAAAAAGTTGCTTAGTTCTGCTTTAATGCAATGGACATCTCCACTTTTTACTTTCAATTTCTGTATTGAATACCGAGGTTGAGACTTTTTCACCGGCATAGCACTTGTGATATCCATTGGCTCCCCTCCTTGTTTTAAAACGGAAAGATTTCCAATATTATGACGAAGGGATACAGCTATGCCACTGCCTGTTGGCATCTTTACAACTAAAGCCGCAGTCACACTATAGACTTTGAACGCGCAAAATTTATTCGGATGCTGTAACGGTCGTGATATGATGTCACTACAACGTCTTTTTTATAAACATAAATTCAACACATAACTTAAAGTAATACATTCAAAATGTAAAAATATAGAACCTACTTGACTTTACTGCAAAAATATAATTATTTTAATTCAGCCAAGAGGTGCCGTGACTAATCGATCTTCTACTGGTGGCACCTCTTCACGTGATGTGAATTCACAGATCAGAGTTCACCAAACTAACTTTGGAACGCAGCGAAATGCGAAATTTTTCGCAGGAGCTTGCGTTTCCGGTCTGACGCATTCGCATGCGTTTGAATGGAAGTCAATGGAACGAAAAGTGCAGTGTGACCGTGAACGTGAACTTGCGCACTGCGTAATGCATGTCAACATTGCACTGCGTATGTGCCTCAGAGACTTTAGAGAGTATTATTGAGAAAGTAGTCGGATTCAAGCGTTTACATGGTAATTTTTTGCTGTTGGATCTGATTAGAAAAGGAATAAACCACCCCTTCCAATCCGATTGAAATTTCATTCGGATCGAGCTCAATCGGATCGAAGGTATTTACGTGAACGTTTTTGAATCGGATTGAGCCGTCAATCTGATTACAAATGGATTATTTGGGTGCATATGTAGCCAGTGTTGTGGTTCTTGTGATCGGTTACACCACACATCAGACACATGATCATCTCTACAGAACAGCTCCAGAGGTCTCTCGTGTTTCTGACATATAGTCCTCCAGATTCCTCACAGGATTGATCCGTTTGTGTTTCTTTAAACCTGCCACTCTCAAATGAGGCTCCAGGTGAGTTTCACAGTAAGAGCTCTGACACACCAGACACGACTTACTTCGGTTAAGTTGGTTTTATATTCGCACATTCGGACTTCTGATAAATTCAGACTTTCCAATAAATGTGCAATAAATTAATGTTTACGGATTTTAAGCAGCGACATGATATTGACAACCAACGATTTTCAACTTACAACATTTTTCACAGTCGATCAAAATAGGCAAGTATTGTTTTAAAGGCATATTTACTTGTGAATGTCCACTGAATGTCCAATGTAGTGTGATTAACAAGGCTATTGAATACGGATGGCCGAATGTGCGAATATAAAACCAACTTTACCGAAGTACACGACTTCAGGGCTTTCAGCTTTCTTTCCTCACAGACGTCACACGGAACTTAAGGTTTTTTTTCACAACTTTAGTTTTTTTCTCAGGACTTTTCTTTTTATAGTGATCTGCAACTTATCTGAGTGTGGTATTAATCTTGAGATCAGGTCTGATCTTGAATGTTTCTTTACAGTATGGACAATTGCAGGTCACTTCGGTTAAGTTGGTTTTATATTCGCACATTCGGACTTCTGATGAATTCAGACTTTCCAATAAATGTGCAATAAATTAATGTTTACGGATTTTAAGCAGCGACATGATATTGACAACCAACGATTTTCAACTTACAACATTTTTCACAGTCGATCAAAATAGGCAAGTATTGTTTTAATGGCATATTTACTTGTGAATGTCCACTGAATGTCCAATGTAGTGTGATTAACAAGGCTATTGAATACGGATGGCCGAATGTGCGAATATAAAACCAACTTTACCCAAGTTTGCAGGTCTGGCTGTTGTTCCAGTGTTTATTCAGACAGATCATGCAGAAGTTGTGTCCACATTGTCATGGAGTGCTGACTGGATCAGTGAACATGTCCAAACATAGAGAGCACTGAAGCTCCTCATTCAGTGGACCGCTGGAGGATGACATGACTGTAAAGGGAAATGAAGATAAATCGCCTTCACTACTAGTCTGAATTTAACCTTTATGCATTGTTCATTTAGGGTCTACATCCCAGACAGTAAGATAAGTTTTAAGATAAGTTTGGGGGGAAAGATATTAACCCCCTCAGAACTGATTTGTTCACCCTCCAACCCCGAAATCCGATCGATTTTAACCCTTTGACGGATCACACGGGTGTGAATTGAACGTTCAGTGCGCTGCTAAATTCAAACGCTCTGGCTGGAGCTGAGCCAGAGACGGACGCGTTCAGCGCTTTTGTTATATTTCACATCATAACTATTCAATGTTTCAACCACATAATGTTTATTTGAGGTTTCAGACATGTCTCTCTGCAGTTATCTTTATTTCCTGTTTCTTTAGCCTTTATGCCGTGTGAAAAAATTACAAAAACGCCAAACTTTGCTTTGAAACCAAACAAATCACATAATTTGAATAGCCTATTCTGATACCTTTTGAGTGCAGTAAACAGCTAAAGTAGTTGAGTATTTGACATGCCTGATTCATGAACTTATTCCAGTTCAACATAAACTCTACTAAACCAGATCACTTCCATTAGAAACCTGTTCAGCTCAATCTCTCTTATATTTCTATCATTACCTGTGAGGATCAGATGTGTCCACAAGACTCTCTGAACGGCTCAATAAATATTCTGTTGTTTAAAGAGGCTGAGCATTTCAGGTGTCCATATTGATGTTGATCAAGTTAGTTTCACTTTCACTCTCTCTGAACTAGTGATGTCAGAGCTCCTCCTGTATTTACACATTTACATTTGTCTCTGTATTCAGTGTGTCTAGTTCATGTGTGTCTGTAATTTGGACCTGATGTTTCTATCAGGTCACAAAGAAGAAAAAAATAGCAGACTTACAAAAGCTTGATTGTTTGGTGATTTCTGTGAAGTTTCCAGGACAAATGCTGCTCAACTTACAGATGTTTCATAGTGTCATAAGGATTGTTAGTCAATATGACATTTTATGGGGCAGTCTGTTGCTCTTGTAAAAGAAGGGCACACTCATGCTCTGAGAAACACTATGAAACACAAGATCCAAGTTAAAAGGTTTATAACATCTCAAACACAAAAGATGGCAGCAGTAAAACGAGTTTCTCGATATGAAGATTATCTCAATGTTTGTTTGAACAACTAGTATTAATAGATTTAATAACATCAAGATGCTTACTGCCCAAATGATTTTTAATTCAATCATTTAATTTTTTAATCTGGCCACCAAAGAACAAATCATTTTCTTATTTCAGTTTTATTCAAAACAAGATGGTAAAAAAAAAAAAAATGACATGACCAACTTTTTACATTAGCTACACAAGTTTAACAAAACAAAAGTGATGGATATCCAAAAGCAGGAGGGAAAGGTTTGGATCCACTGATACATCATCAATGTAACATCATAAATAAAAAGATTCCAGCATTATGAGCAGTTCTGGAACATGTTTGAAATACATATCATGCAATAACCGGATCTGAATCCATCAGAGACTAAAAATCACTTGAGAGCTTCACTACGGTCAGGAAAGAAGCAAACACAAGAGTGGAGAAATACTGGGGAAGATCCAGACGTTCTGGACTGGAGAGAATCAGGACTGACTGAAGAGGTTTGTGTGAATGTCTGTGAGTGAAACTGAGGAGATCTGTTAGGCCGAGTAATCCTGCAGAATCACACAAATCAAACTATTACACAGAGAAAAACACTGTGGATAAAGAGATGAGCTAATATGAGTGAGAGCTTTGACAATTCAAATTTACATTAAATTATTTTATTAACAAAAGGTTTAAACAGGATAACATCAGAATATGCAAATACTGTCATCACTGATTGGTCTGTAGTGACATCATCTGACACATTCAAACTTCAACAATATATTTAACAGCAAAAAAATAAATAAAAAAAAAACGTGTACAAGAAAAATACATCTGAACTTACCGCTCTGGGTTTCTTGTTCATCTTCATGTCAAATCTGTAAGGAGAAAACAAATGAACCCCATCATGGTCAGATAAACTAATGAACCCGTTTAAAACTCTGCATGCAACTAACTAAAAAACCCAACATGTCTATGAACTCCACAAGCATGCAGCTGAAAAATAAATACAAAACCAAATCAAAACTGCAGCAACATCTGCCAATGATGAGGTAGAAGCAAGCAGCACAGCATTCATCCACACGACGTGGACGGCCCTACTCAGCTAACGGACAGAAGACACGGGAGTGAGAAACAGGAAGTAAAATTGAGACTTACTCAAAGTCATAATCAAACATGCCAGAGGGGCTGAAGGGGGCAGCGTTAGGAAGGAAGAGAGCATCAGAGGTTAGTGCACTAGACCGACCAGCACATTCAATCCCACAGTGGACTAGATAGGGTGTCGCACTTGGGTTTATATATAGACACTAAAACATCCTCTATAGGGCCAATATCAGACCCTAACTAGTGCTCATCTTATTTAATGGGAAACGATCCTGGATGCAAACTTCATCTGCTCCAAAGCAAACCACACATGACAAAATCATGATTCAATATCATTTTTTGTGGCTTAATGACAGGATTATATTGGCAAATGGAGTTTATTTTGTACAACAATAAAGAAAAAATGTTGTGCATTTCCTTAAAAAAAGCTACAGGCCAACTGACAAGATTTACTTATGAAAGTCACATGAGGCTAATTTTAGACACTGTTAATATCAAAACTTCCAATCCATAGTAATTTTCCATAAATCATCAATAAATACAGTAAGAAAATGAGCTGTATATATACACTCTTCACTGTGAGATGTTGAAAACTACCTTCTCAAAATCTTCCTTCTCTCTATCTAATACAAACACAGACATCTGGCAGTTTCATTTGAGTGTTTTATTCTCTAATCAAACGGGCCTCTTATAGGTCTGAACTGGACCAAAACAACATTAGATAAACATTAGGACAGAGTAAGAGACTTTAAATCAAATCCACAAGAGATGAAAGAACAAAGATACAGAGCAAACTCAACTGAGCAGGAGCTACAGCATTATGAATCTGAAGTAAACCCCTCCCATTTGGAAAAAGAGGCATGGTTATCATAATCATCTATGAATATGTTAATTTATAACCCCTCCCACATCCAATCAGATGTGTCCACAGGAGATTACATTAAACATTTCACAGCCTGTTCTGAAATAGCACTGGATCAGCTGGAATGAGGTCATAAATAAATAACTATCTTATATCCTGGACCCCAAGGGCATGCTGGAGATCAGGTACCTGTGTCTGTTCTTGTTCTTGCGTTTCTTGTGGCTGTTGTGGTGGCTTCCAGAGGAAGAGGAAGCAGCTTTCTGGGGTTTCAGGTCCTGTAGGGCTCCGTCTGCCTCCTCTGTGTCTTCCTGGCTGGGTTCGTTTTCCTGGTTCTGGAGGTCCGGGGACGTGTCGCTCTCTGTTCCACTGCCTGGCTCACCTATAAGAGCAGAGGAAAAAGAAAGTTTACAAACATAAAGTGATTAACATATCAGGCCACTAAATACACTGAATCAAAGTAACTTACAAATCAAGATGGTTACAACTACACATCCCACCCTAAGACAGCTTTCATATTGGGAGATATTTGCATGCATTAAGGAGCTGCTTTCAAAACGTGTGGTATTAAAATTGCGTTTAAATGTGTGCTCGTATTTTACTTTCGATTTTGCGATCACTCATACTCTGTGAAAAGGAAGCGGCAGTGCTGAGTGCACATTCTACAAGATAAGACATTTATCAGAAGCTTAGTCTCTGCTGTGCAATGAATCCTCCGCCATGGTCTTGTCAGTGACCTCGTCACTTTTGTCACATGATCAGAGACCTCTGACTGCTCCTGCACTATGTACAACACTGCAGCTCATGTTGGATGGTTATCCAACTGAATTAAATGGTATTAATCTCTATAAAAAGCAAAACGACAGGGGAGGTGTAATGTAAATGTAGCATATTCTATCCTAATTTCACGCTCATACTCTGTCATGGCAATATCGCAAGAATCTTGTCACACACCTAATACACTATATAACTTTTTTTTTAATCCTTCTTCCAAAACATGTTTTTGTCTTACCCTGATTCACTATGGTAAGCCTATTATAAGCGTTTACATTTTAGACCTGAAGGGATTTTTTTTCATGGGAAACTGAGTGCATACATCACTCGCCATGTGTGTTTTGTCATATCTGTAAATAGAGAAAAGTTGCTCCGGCTGCTTTGACACGTGTCTAGTCTGGGAGTGGCATAGGTTAGTTAAAAAGACAATGGTTGATATGGAGCAGCTAAATCTCAAACCTCGGAATATCTGCTGACAAAAAAGAAAACTCAACAGAGCTCGTAATAAAACAAGAATCAACATTAGCTTGGATTTTTCGAAGATGACAAGAACTGAGGGATTTGAAATGTTGTAAAAGCGATGTGAAGATGATGTTTTTATTACTCAACAGGTGAGTAAGGTATTTTATTGAACAGATAAATTGCAATATGTAGCTCTAACAGAGTTCATTGTAAAGCATTATCTATTGTGAAGGGTCATTTCAATATGGTTGTTGAAGCGCTGTGCTGGAATTCATTATCAAGGAAGTACTGTGTCTTAATGGGTAAAGCTACAGTAATGTCTTCAGCTGGTCAGCTTCAGATCTTTCCATCAAAACTGGTTATATCTTTTAAGACTAGTAGTAAATGTTTTGTGAGCAGAAGGATAACCGTATTCATCGCACAGTCATGCATAGCCGAAGCACAACCAAAACAATGTTCCTCTGCAAAATGCATGCAGATTTGTCTTTTAACTGCTAGAAGGTTGAAAGCTATATAGTGTACATTTAGGTGTGTCTGACTTGAAGCGGTGCCGAGCAGACCAATCGGTGAATTACATCAAAATACCGCGAGAGTGAGATTCAAAAGCATGCTCTCTAAACACTCTTTGATGTCATACACCGATCGGTCTGTGCAGCACTGCTTTAAGTTGAACACACCTTTTAACTTTGTGAGCTGCCAACCTAGACAGCATTTGTGGACTTCACATGCATGTCTGAATATTCCTTTGACGATACTTATGTTCACTGCCAATACCCAAAAATGCTGCCTAGGTATAAATCTCTTTTAAATTTTGAATGTTCAGGTGAGCCTATGATGGAGGGGAAGTTTTAAAGTTTTAAAACACAGCTTATTTTTTTACAATAAATGAAGATACATGATTGATTAAAAGTTCTTGCAGACACAAGGAGCTACTTACGTTTTTCATTCATATGATCAGGAATCCCTCCAAGAGCACAAACAGCCTGTCCAGACAATCCACACACACACAAAAATGATTTAGATAATTTTCTTAATTATTGTTTAATTTCTTTGTTATTATTTCCTAATATATATTTCTGAAATACCCACCGCCACTGATGTGACAGAGGACTTGCTGAAAAGACGTTCTGCTTCCTTGAACTTCCTGTTCCTCCGATCAGTCTTGCTGTTGGAATTCCTAAAGCAGAAGAAAGTTGATGCTGACCTGAACACCTTTCAGATTTATACATCGTTAAACCACATGAAGTCTCTTCACACTCACTTTTGATTGGTCAGATATCGGTCCCATCCTCGAATGATGTTTCCGTACATCTGAGTGTCCTCCAGGTAACTGCCTTCAAATGCATAGATCTGTCTTTCTAGATTCACCAGAGTCTCCTGATAAACAATGTGTGCAAAATGTGTAAAATTTATATACATTATATAATATATATATATATATATATATATATATATACACATATATAGATATAGATAGATATATAACACACTGTTCATAGTGTTTATTTTAGCTTAATGCTAAAAACAAGATTTAAAATTGACGTTAAAAAATAATTTTAGCTGCAGCTGTCAATCACACATGACCTACATATGATGACATCCTAATAATATTAATTTCACTGTGCAGTTCTACTTTCTTCACTTGTTATTTTCTCAAACTGCACAAACTTCAATCTGTGCACAAGTGGCATGCTTGAATGCCGTGTATGTTGTGCATCAGTAGGCGCCACAACAAAAGCGGCTAACAGTTAGCATGTTAACAATGATATGCAAGATATACAGCAGTAATTGGAAAAGTCACTCTGATATATGTAGTACAAATAGTATAATCTAAGACTATCTGATTATTAAATACAAACACACATGCATTCATTTTAAATAATGTATCTGTACAAATTTATTTCAGTCTCGCATTAGCATGCTAACGTAGATACGGGTATTCCAGTCTATATACGCATTATTTGGTGCCGGATCAAGATGGTTTCTTGGACTTTTGGATGTTTAGAAACGTGTATAATTACCGCAAGCTCTTGTTTTCTCTTGACCAGCTCGGAGAGCTCGCGGCGGGTATCTGGGATCTGCGGTGGAGTCGCTTTGGCGTGCATCGCCATGATGGAACTGAACTGCTCAATGACCGAGAGTAGCTGATGCGGATCCTGCTGACTGCAGTACTGCACATGTCCTCCAGTCCGACAGGGGACGCGCTCTAGGTTTTTTATTTATTTATTTATTTTTTTAAGGTATGTGTTTAAACTTATTTACTATTGTCATCCCTCTAAATTGAACTTTTTTTTTTAGGTCTTGTGGTTTAGGAACGATCCGTTTTATGCTCGGAAATAAAATAATAAAAAATAATAATAAATCTGAGTGTCAGATTTATGACAGTGGGTGTATACAAAACACTGAAGCAGTGTTTTGAAATCAGCCATCACTAAATAAGTCGTTATTGTGTTTTTTTTTGGCGCACCAAAAATATTCTCGTCGCTTTATAATATTAATATTGAACCACTGTACTCACATGAACTGATTTAAATATGGTTTTAGTACATTTATGGATCTTGAGAGAGGAAATGTCATTGCTCCCTATGCAGGCCTCACTGAGCCATCGGATTTCAACAAAAATATCTTAATTTGTGTTCCGAAGATGAACGAAGGTCTTACAGGTGTGGAACGGCATGAGGGTGAGTAATTAATGACATTATTTTCATTTTTGGATAAAACTAACCCTTTAAATCCCTAATAATAGTGACAATTATTATATCCAAAAAATGTAACATTTATCAGATTTCATACTTATTGAGATTACGTTTGAGGCGTTTCCATGTGACGTATCCTCTTTGACCAATGAAACACGGACACAAACGGGTAAGCCACGCCTTCGTGGGATTTGCTCTTGCGTTCTTTTTCTTTCTAGCCAATATGAAATTTCAGCCAACAATAACATGGAGCTCGAGCTCGAGCTCGCGTGTGTCCCGCACAACAAGATCTCGCGCTTTCTCCCGCTTTTTTGACTTTTCCGTCATTTTACACACACACATAGAGCCAGTAGCCACCAAGCGGCGACAGAGTGTTTGTTATAAAAGCACTTGCCTTGAGTTAACTGATATACAAACGTCCTGGAGGACAATGGAACGAAGGGAAGAACAACTATCATATTAAATAAAATATTTAAGCTAACGGGGTCATAAAATTATAGATTTTTTAATTTATAATTATTTTAATTAATTTATAATTGTTTTAGGTAGTTTTGTATATTTATGTTGTTTGTTTTTTGCGTGGTTTGCCAGTCAAACTTTTTTTCTGAACCCACAGCGTGACGTTTACATGTTGCCATGACAACAAAGAATAAATCCGACCCAAACTCTTGAGTTAGTTCACCTGCAACAGCATGAAAACAACAGGACAGGTACTTCTCTCGATGTTTAAACTGACTAGAGATTAGTAGATAAAGCCATTTTTAGGGCCCAAGCGAAAATTCGCGCAGGGCCCTCTTGTTTTTCTAAGGATTATTATTATTTATTTATTTATTTTTTTTTTTTTTTTTTTTTTTTTTTCCGTCTTCCGGGGCTTTTTGGGGGCCTTAACATGCTCAAAAACTCTTGAAAATTGGCACACACATTGGAATCCGCGGCCAACAGGGCCGGGCAGAAGCTGGTACCCGGGCGTGGCAGGGGGGCTCAACAGCGCCCCCTTGAAAAAGGTCTGAAAATTTGGTCCATATATTAAACACGCTTGCACGTATTAGTCTGAAACTCGGTACACATATAGACCTCATCGGGCCAAACAACTTTCGTGCTCTAAGTTAAACGTCACGCCAACAGGAAGTCAGCTATTAAGGGTTGTTTGAAAAACGCATGCTCTGGAATTTGATATACTCCTCCTAGACGATTAATCCGATCGCCACCAAACTCGGTCAGCATGAAGTCAAGACACTGATGATTAAAAATTGCCAGGGGATTTTTGATATCTCGAACGGTTTGTCCGTGGCGAGGCAACGAATTTATGGCGAGAAAAAGGAAACAGGAAATGTGTTATAACGTCTGCATACATATATTGATCTTTATGAAACTTCACAAGTGTGTTCGTTATAGGAGTCTGATCACATGTATGTGACTATTGTGAGTCAAAGTTATAGCGCCACCAACTGGCAGCAGGAAGTGTATCACTTTTTGAAATGTTTTGAGATCACCCTCTTATTTTTACCTGATTTGCTTCAAACTTCATCAGTGTAATGTCAATACACAGCAGATGTAGACCTATGACAGGATTTTTGATATTTGAAATATTGTTGCCATGGCAACAGGTCAAACTGTAATAATATTCTTGAGTGTTTTTGAGGCTCTTAACATGCTTCAAATTGCATGAAACTCGACACACACATCAATATTGTCAACCAGTAGACATGGACAAAGCCATCAGAAATGGGCGTGGTGGAGGGGCTCAGTAGCGCCACCTTTTGACAAAAGTGGGGGGGTTTGTTTTTCCTACAGTCACCAAACTTGGTACACATATTGTTCTCATCAAGCCGGACAATTTTCTAATTTACATTCATTAGCTCCGACCAACAGGAAGTCAGCTATTTTGGTTTGAATGTTAATTTTTTGAAAAACAGGCTATGAATTTTATACTACTACTCCTACAGGGTTTATCCAATTTACACCAAGCTTTTTTTAACTTGTTGCTAACACATTGAAGTTGTTTAATTGCAAACGGATTTTGGATATCTCAAACGGTTTGGCCGTGGCGAGGCAACGAATTTATGGCAAGAAAAGGGAAACAAAGTGTTATAACTTCTGCATACATTAATTGATTTTGATGAACTTCGGCTTAGTCTTCGTTGTACAAGGCTGATCACATGGATGTGACTATTGTGATTCAAAGTCATAGCGCCACCAACTGGAAGCAGAAATGTGTCACTTTCAGCATACATTGAGATCACCCTCTTATTTTTACCTGATTTGCTTCAAAATTCATCAGAATAATGTTAAAACTTGGCACATGTAATCCTTTGAAAATGGGCAGGGAGGAGGGGCTCTATAGTGGCACCTTGTAGTGCAGTAAATGTGGAGTGAATTTGACATAGTCCTTTGATGTTTAACCGTTTTAAGTGCCTATTGCCCGCTGTGCACAGTTGCCCTGAAGCCACCGGGGTGGCGGTGCCACCGGGCTTGGGCCCGCCATCGCTGCTCGCAGCTATATTTTCTGTTTATCTTTTTCTTTCTCCCTCTACACACAGAAAACTGCCTGACAGGGAAAGGAAAGCATGGGTAAACTACACAAAGGACTGTATGTGTGTGAGTGAATTACCTCTAGTTACCTCCTTAAATTTGCTAAAGAGGTTGTAGGCCTACTGTATTTATTATTATTCCGAGTCACGTGTCTGCTTCTGTAGCTCAGGGATGTGCTTCATCCATTCCTACCAAGTACCAGACAGTCATCATCAGAAATGAAGAGAAGAAAGGCTTTTCCTCTCAGACAAAGAGGCTTCAGGATCACCTGGTGAGTTTCATAAATAATCCATCTCTCCCACATTCATTTGTTATGGCATATGGCATTCCATTAAAAGCAATTATCTATCTATCTATCTATCTATCTATCTATCTATCTATCTATCTATCTATCAGAATGAGAACCCAGGGCCTGGTTCATATATCTCACATGCATCTGTTGAAGGATCGAGTCCTTCATTCTCTAAGAGAGGAACAGGCAGCTTTGCGTCAAAAGTGAGAGCGTTATCATCACACACTTATTCTACATTAATCGGTTTCCTTTTTTTATAATTAATGTCTTAATATAAGTCTAAGACATTCAACATATACTCTTATTCTTTAGACATCAGGCAGTTTAATTTGAATAATTGGTTCATTCCTTGCAGCTCTTTGAAATATGATATTATGAATAATACTACTGACTGTTTTTGCATCTCAAGGCTGGTCGTGTGCCCCATAGCTTTCCGAGGTTAAGCCCAGGACCTGATGCTTATAATCTCCAGACGTCTCTGCTTCACAAGCATGATTTTAACAGAGGAGAATCCAGAACGTTCCGTCTGCCTCTTGCAGTAAAGAGGGAAACGCAAAAAAGTGAACATCCTGCTCCAAATCAGTATGATGTATGTATGTAGTATCATTGATTAAAGCTTTCAGCTTTCAGTGTCACATGATCCTTCAGAAATCATTCTAATATGCTGATTGTCTGCTCAAGAATTTCTTATTATTGTCAATGTTAAAAACAGTTGTGCTGATTAATTTTTTTGTGGAAAACATGATATTTTTTAAGGATTCTATAATGAATAAAAGCATTTATTTGAAATAACTTCTTTGCAGTGACTTTTGATCAATTTAATGCATCCTTGCTATATAAAAGTATTAAATTCTTTAAAATATCTTACTGCCTCCAAACTTTTGAATGGTAATGTATTATTTATTTACTTATTAATTTGCTGTCAGGTGTCTTATAGTGTCGTGGACAGAAATTCAACTGTTTCAGCTCGCTGTGCATTTCGCTCCAGAACCAGACGTAGTGCCAGTGTCTCGGACAACTTTAAAGGACCGTCTCCCTGTGAGTAACTCACATATTTGGCCAGATTTAGATGAGAATAATGAAATGTGCAATCCAAACTGTTAAAATGATCAACACTTCAGTAATTAACTCAAAGGTAAAAACAGCATTATATTTGAAAACATATGAATATTGATGAGTGTTGTCGGCTTTTCAAGAGTGTGAATGTTTTTTTGCATGTGCATGTAATTACAGCCACAGTACAGATTGAATTATGGGTTGTATTTTAAATTAAGTAGTGAAATGAGGGGTAACACTTCAGTATGGAGAACAGTTTCTTATTAGCCTGCATATTGGCTGTTTATTACTACTTATAAAGCACATATTAATGCCTTATTCTGCATGACCATATTCTACATCCCTAAATCCTACCCAATACCTAAACTTAACAACTACCTTACAAACTATTAATAAGCAGTAAATTAGTAGTTTATTGAGGGAAAAGTCATATTTAACAGTGAATATGTGTTCCCCATACTAAAGTGTTACCAAATGAGATATAGTATTTATTGTAAATGAAGAGAAATGTCTAATGCAATTAGATATGCTCTAATCACATTAATCACAATCAAATATTGTAATGCCATTCAATCTTTTCATTCATATGTTCATGTTTAAAACTATCTCCTGACAAACAAATGAAAGACATTACAGATTATGAATCTGTCCATCTTTATCCTTGTTCTGAAGGCCACTATAAAGTGAGTGATGTTATGATCCAGAAGACTCCTCAAGTTCCTGTCTCCTGTTTTAAATCCACCACTGCCCGGATCCAGCCACCGGTGAGAAACAACATCCCCGGTCCCGGGACCTACGACCCATATCAGCCGCCAGAACCCGTGAAGAGAACCGTTCTGCCGTAAGTGTTGCCAGAACTAGACTGCATTAAACTTAAACCAATAAAATACATTTTATTTCATGCTGTTAAGAGCAATAATGCACTAGGTGGAACATCTACTATTATAGAATGCCTTTTTAGTCATTTAAATTTCATCAGAATAAACAGCTACTTTTGAATATATTTTACATAAAACAGCTGCTTTTATCATTAACTAGTTTTCAAAAGCAGTATAACGGATAATCATGATACCTCAGATGTCTCATTCTTCAGTAAGGAATAATTGATGACAGGCCGTTGAATTATTCGAAAATAATGCACACCCAAGGTGGTAATTTTCTAATAACTCAATGGACCAGAGTCACTTATTCCGCTTATACTATGGTTAGTATAATATAATAATATAGCTGCTTTATGTTTGTCACATAAGATGATCAAAGTTATATCTCTGTGCAGAAGGAGACACTACTTGGGATTATCAGCGCCACCTCTGATACCCGCCAAAGACCCACCCTTCCCCGGCCCGGGACACTATGACATAGTGAACGACAATCGTCCAGCCAAACAGCTTGTGTCCAGCGCTGCCTTCCTGTCTGGGACAAGCAGGTGGATACAGGAGGCCAAAGGACAGGACATACCTGGTCCAGGTAACACCTACATCATCTCTACTTCATTGAAAAATTAGGCTTTTACTTATTTTAGCTGTACTTGTCTTAGGTTTATCATGTATGTACTGAATATCCTACATTTCCTCCTCTCAGGTTTCTATGAACCCACGGTCCTTTCAAAGACATCATTTTTGTATAATCCTGCAAAAATGTGGATACCAGCTTAAACTTTTAAATAAGTTTTAGTAAAGATTTACCTATAGATTTGAAGTATTTGTGTGCTCTTATTTCATAAAATGTCAGCCCCAGTAAGATTATTATTTCTTATAATGAATTTTTATATCAAATTCTTGCTATGAACAGATATATAAACAGGTTTAGGATTTCACAGGTTAAGGATTTTTCTAAAACGTATCTAGTTGCTTTTGAACTTCTAGCAGACATGTCTGCAGCGTTCTGAACAAATCAAAGCATTCTCAGAAGCGTAGAGCTGCTTTCTCGCTCTGACTCACGTCTGAACAGCTGAAAGTCAGAGCAGACACAGCTGAGCTCCAAACCCTTGATCCCTCAGCAGCTGATCCTGGACCTGCTGGACGGTGAACATGATGATGTGAGTGATGTGCTTCAGCTGATCCTGGGTCAGTGGTGTAATAAGCGGAGCAGCTGTTGTGGGACTAGAGGAGGGTGTGGAGGTCTGTGCTCATCTGAACAATGCCAAAATCTATGAGGGGATTTCAGACGCTCATGACTTGAAAATGTCCTCTCTAGCTTCAGTGAATGACCTCTGCACAAGGTTAATATTATGCATAAAATGATTCACCAGGAGTATTTGTTTTCTGTTTAATACCTTTTTAGATTATAATGTCACAATTTATAAGATTATATAATTATGATTTACAATGTATTACTGGCATCATGCTAATATACACCAAGACTTTTAATGTTTTTGAGAGTTCTCGTTTGCTCACCAAGGCTGCATTTATTTAATACAAAATACAGTAAAAATAGTAATATTGTGTTTTCTAAGTTAATAAATTGTAAAATGTAATTTATTTCTGTAATCAAAGCTAAATTTTCAGCATCATTACTCCAGTCTTCAGTGTCACATGATCCTTCAGAAATCATTCTAATATGCTGATTTGCTGCTCAAGAAACATTTATTATTATTATCAATGTTGAAAACGGCTTAATATTTTTGTGAAAACCGAGATACATTTTTTTAAGATTTCTTTTATGTTCAAAAGAACAGCATTTATTTGAAACAGAAATCTTTTGTGACATTATAAATGTCTTTACTGTCACTTTTGATCAATTTAATGTGTCCTAGCTGAATAAAAGTAGCTATTTAATTCAACAAACCTTTTAATGGTAGTCTGTATGCTAATGAGTTTTAATGATAATTATGAATAAATCTTCTATTTTAAAAGCTTCAAAATAAGATCTACAGTATAGAGGTATTTTTAAACATTTTAAATTTGCATTATTTTTTAGGTACATTTAGGGCTGTATTTAGACTTTTCCATTTCTGAAATTTGAAATTGTGTGGTTTTTGCCTGTGCATATTTGTTGTAGGTGGTTGCCAGGTCATTGTTATGCGGTTGCTAATGTGTTCTTCTGAGTGATGTTGAGTGTGATGCTGTTCAGTTGCTAGGGTGGTTGCTATGTGGTTACTTACTAGCCCAAGTCAAATGAACCACCCTCAAGCCTCTGATTGTCTGATTTTTAGATGGCTCCAGTCCCTCCATTATGTAAGTCTGTGAGAATTTTACAACCAATTTTACATTTGACAAATTCTGAAGAAGTAATATCTTTTTTGAAGTAATTGCTCATCTCTCCCCAACAAGCTGGATTATTTGAGGTGTCATTCTGCAGTCGATGCAGAACAAGTTAAGAATTTTGATTCTTAGGTTTACTGGTTTTTCATATGTGAGCTTTTTTCATATGTACCAGATCTAGCTGTTGAAATATTTGGAGTAATAAGAGTGCAGAAATGCAGAATGTTGTCCACCCATCCCGAATGTCGCCTGTTGGTGATATCTCAAACCCCTGCAGCTGTTCGGACCACCCCCGTCAGCAGCTGTGAATATATTCAACTGCTGACCTCACCATTGTCCAATACAGCTTCTCTTTATTATGTGCATATCATACAGATTTCATAAAGAGATCTTAGCTGATAAAGTGATGTGATGTTGAAGCTGAGCATGCTATTGACCAAAATATTCTAAAAGATCATTGTACATCACATCAGTTGTAATGAAGTTCCCATAAATTCTGTCATCATTTACTCACCCTCAAGTTGTCGCAAACCTGTATGAAGTTCTTTCTTCGGCTGAACAGAGAAGAAGATATGTTGAAGAATGTTGGTAACCAAACAGTTGATGGACCCCATTGACTTCCATAGTATGGAGAAAAAAAAAACTTTTGAAGTCAATGGGGTCAGTCAACTGTTTGGTTACCAACATTCTTCAAAATATCTTCTTTTTTGGGTGAACCATCCCTTTAATACAATAGTTTACCTTTAAATGAAAGACATCTACTTATAATCTGCCCAGCCTTATGATGAACCTAAAGGTTTTTGTTTGTTGATGTTTGCACAGAATGAAAGTGGAATGCCAAAAAAGCAAAAAGTCCCTTTAAAGTAGTCTATTCAACTTTGTGTGAACAATATCCCAAATTTATGTCATTACTCACATTTCTGTATCTTCAAATGTGGCATTGTTAACAAAGCTTTTATTTTTGGGTCAGCTGTCCTGTTTTCACCTTATGCCTACACTCTTAAAAATAAAGGTTTTTTTATTGGCATCGATGGTTCCACAAAGAACCTTTAACATTTATGGAATCTTTCCATTCCACAAAAGGTTCTTTATAGTTGAAAAAGGTTCTAATCTAAAGTTTAGATTATTCAAATGTTCGTCACACTAAGAAAAAAGTGGTTCTTTTAAAAACTGTTCACTGCAGGTTCTTTAGAGAATCAAATAGGCTCTTTGGCAAGAAAACTCCCATTTGGAGCCTTAATTTTTAAGATGCCTCTCATTTTCAAATCTGCTTGTATTAGAATTTTGTGTTTCTGACTATTTACATTTACTGTGTTTTTATATAACATATTGTATTAAACAAGATAATGCATTGCACTCTTGACATTACTATGACAGACGGCCACACATGAGAACAAGGCAAAATTTGAAGAGCAGTGAAGGAGATGCTAACAGATTCTTCAAACTTGGCTTCTTCAAAAGCACATCCAAAATACACCATTATACTCAAGATTCATCCCAATTCACATACATATGCACTATAAGAAGTGCACTTCAAATACCTGGATGATGCACTTAACCAGAAAAACAAAGTGGAATGTTGGACCCTTCGTTCACAGTTTCAGTTATGCTGTGGAGGGGACGTGCCTTTAAACTAGCTGTCTGAATGTCATGCACATATACGTAGTGCAGTTAAAGTGCATAGTGTATGTGTCATTTGGGACACAACATAAGATTTGCCCTTCTTATCAGTGATGATGGTGCATGTTAGTTCACAAAATACCTCAGATCATTATCAGATTTTATGTCTACTATCTGTAGTTCTGCCTCTCTTGAGAGTTTTGATGTGAAATCTTCGCAAAGCACTGCGCAGTTTATATAAAACCCATCATAATCAAACCTGATTTATGTTTTTAAGATGAATCACCACCTTTGTAAGATGCTTTGGATAAAAGCGTCAGCTAAATGTAAATCTGTTTTCTGGTTTGGGGAAATCCAGTGTGGACCAACCTGACCGCATTCTCACCTGATGTAGACAAAGCCTCCTTTATCACATCTGCGCAGTTCTCCATGGCAGCGAGACATAACTGAGATGATTTTAGGAAGGGTGCGCAATGACTGCGCCATCATGCCGTATACACATCCCCAGGGTCCTGCACTGTACAGATCTCAATTGTTTAACTCATGACTGATTGGATCCACATTTATCTCAAAATCCCCCCAAGCATGGACTGAAAGCAGTCTGAGAAAACTCGCCGCCTGACTGCGTTGCATGCGGTTTTTGACCTCTGCGTTATTTTTATGTCTGCTTTAGCTGCATAAACACTACATGTCTTTTTTACCCATTTGCCTGATTTTGTTTTGGACATGCAGATGACTCGCACAAATGTAAGTGGTTTAATGCAGTTATGCTCCACTAGTTTAGTGCTGGTATTGTTGGCTGGGTTATATCAGTGGTACCAGATGGCTGATTTGCTCCGTGCTGCTATAATGGCCTGATTTCAACTCTTAAATGCTCTAGTTAAAGTATTAAATAAGACCAGACTCGCATTGGCTTACACATGACTCAATCCAGTGGGAATCATAATGACATTTCCAGCAGTCTCAGACTGGTGTGGTCTCAGTTAGAAGGTCTGAGGGTCTTTGATTGGTGCTTGTCAGCCTATTATATTTCAGGTCTTGGACATAACTGTATTCTTGCAACATTGTTTGAATTAAATCTAATTTAATGTGATGTTTAATGTAAAAAATAGTAAGGTTATCAGTTTGCTATGCCTTGTTTCAAGGCAGACCTGGTACTTAAATGTATGCGAATATTAATTTATTAGTTATTTTGAGATAAAATGGGCAACCTGCTTTACAGTCATGTTTTCTATTTTAAAGGATTAGTTCACTTCAGAATTAAATTTTCCTGATAATTTACTCACCCCCATGTCATCCAAGATGTTTGTCATTCTTTCTTCAGTCGAAAAGAAATTAAGGTTTTTGATGAAAACATTCCAGGATTTTTCTCCATATAGTGGACTTCAATAGGGACCAACGGGTTGAAGGTCCAAATGTCATTTTCAGTGCAGCTTCAAAGGGCTTTACAAGATCCCAGACGAGGAATAAGGGTTTTATCTAGTGAAACAATCTGTCATTTAAAAAAACAAAAACAAAAAAACAAACAATTACATACTTTTTAACCACAAATGCTTGCAATGTGCCACACGTTACGTAATCATGTTGGAAAGGTAATCATCTCATTTATCCTCCAACTTCGTCCGACATCATTGTTTTTTTGTGTGTGTTTTTTTTTGTTTTTTTTTGTGAAGGCTGTTTGACTTAGTCTTTGCACGATCACTTTGTAAAAACTTGCTCAGTACTTCCGCCTACATCACGCGTGACCTTTCCAACATAACTATGTAATGCATGGCACGTTGCAGCGCTAGTGCAAGAGCATTTATGGTTAAAAAGTATACTTTTTTTTTCCATTTTTGTTTCTAAAAAAACAACTAGATAAGTTTCGCTATATAAGACCCTTATTTCTCAACTGGGATCGTGTAGAGCCCTTTGAAGTTGCACTGAAACTGTAATTTGGACCTTTAACCCATTGGTCCCCGCTGAAGTCCACTATATGGAGAAAAATCCTGTAATGTTTTCCTCAAAAAACTAAATTTCTTTTTGACTGAAGCAAGATTTAGGATGACATGAGGGTGAGTAAATTATCAGTAAATTTTAATTCTGAAGTGAACTAATCCTTTAAGAGCAATCATTGTTCTGTGTTTTTAGAGAACTGTATAAAAGACCTGCAGCCTTTGTGTAAAAGTAAACGAGCAACACGTTAATTTTATATACAGTATATAATATACAGTATATATAATCATATATCATAATCTGTTTTAAAACTAAAGCCTTAGACACTGGCAACTTGCCCCACAATCCTGCCAACATGTATCCAAAAGGTGGGTATTTACTGTTATATATTATTATTATTATTATGCTATTATTATTATTATTAGCTGCTACATTTTTAATCAACAACTGTTCAGATAAATAAATGTATCATCTATCTTGCGTTTGCAGGCCCACCAGGTCATAGTGTACACTGGATGACTTCTAAAATATGGGATCCACCTCAGTTTTCCAGTGGGACACATTAAAGGACGTGTGCCTCCATCCCTCTGCCGCAGATGCAGCTTTTAGAAACCAGAAGGGGGAGCCATGCTGAACAAACCTACAAACATATCTTTTTCTTTACAGCACCTGAGAAGATTCCAGTGTTTTCCTTCGTTTATTGACGTACATTAAACATATAAAACCAAAAAATAGTCTATATAAAGACGAGTATCCTTTTTAAACGTGCTAACTTTGTGTCAGTGTCCCCCATCCAGGTCAATGGTGCGGTCCAGTGGATAGGCAGAGACCGTCCCGCATAGAGCGGCTGTATTCAGCGAGTGGCTGCTGTGTGGTGGGCAGGGCCCCGGTTCTGGGCCCCCCTCTTCTTCTATCTTTAGTTTTCACAGCTGAGATCACACAATTCAGTGGGAATAGCGAATTTAACCTATCATCGATCGTTTTTCTCTTTTAATTGATCTCAACGGTTTGTTATTGATCAGATTTAAAGGGCCACCGCATTCGGGTGTGTTCATAACTGGGAGTTCCTCTTTTTACGCGTCTCTTTTGGACCCTGTAATGGAATGACTGACTACAAACCATGAACAAAATGGAGAACAAGGCTCTAGAGAGCAGCTTTGAAGAAAAACTGACGCTGTCAGACCAAGGTATGTACAACTGAAATTAAGAAATAAGCATAATATGTCCATTAAACCCTGGATAAACGCACGGGTGGTCAAAGGACGCTGAAACATTTCAGGGGAGTCTTCATATGAACGCATAATTTCAGTCATTTTATAGTGTTTATTTTCTGCATGACACTGTTAGTATGTTAAAGGTGGTTCATGGAGATTTCTGTGCCACCTGTCATTAAGAAAACGATAAAAGTAGCGGCTCTGTTGCGCGTGACCTGGATAACGGCTATTCGCATTTCTGTGAGGAAATTTTGTGGTGTAACGTCGACGCTGTAAATTTCTTGTGCCTTACATGAGTTGGACGGTTAGTATATTCGTCGTTTTGTTTATTTGATCATTACTATATTTCCATGGGAAAACCATCAGTGCGTTTATAAATTAATATTTTTTCATAGGTTTAAGCGCAGTACCGGTGTGCGCAAAAACAGCCACGCGCACGTCTGTTTACCCTCTACATATCTGTTCCAGTAATTATTCAGCACCAAATGAAAGCTCACAAGTTTGCCATCATGATTAACCCTCCTATTGCTTTATGATACTGCACTCAATGTGATCCTGCGATTAGCAACTACAAAAAAATGTTCTTAATCAGTATTTTTATATCGTTTGCCAGTAAACATATCGAATCACACGACACAGTCTGAGTCAGATAACATCCCCAACTTGCGTTTCATGATACATTTTACATGAAAGAGAGAAAATGTTTTATGTATCATGTTTAAAATGGATTCTGTAGTATAATTGTTATAGATCTGGGTTTTAATAGAGGTTGCAGGTTCAAATCCCATAAAGTGTGATTCATAATCAGCTATTGTGTCCTTGATCAAGGCATTTAACCTCATGTTTTAGTCATAATGTACTGTAAGCTGCTTTTGAATGAAAGTATCTTCTGAAATAGGATGCAATCCCTTAGGAGTCCTCTCATAAATCACCTTTAATGGCAAGGTCAGAGCTTCCAGATGTGTGCTTGCAGGTAGACTAATGCCAGTAGATCAGTGTGTGTTATGCTAAGGAAACATCCTAGTCATTATCTCACAAGATCTTTGTTTGAGCAGCACATTCCTGTCTCTTGGTATTTTTAGGCTGGTGGATTTAAAATGTAAAATTCAAAAGGGCTGTTTTATGAACTGGCATACCACACGTACACTTGTGCGGCCCTAAATTATAATAATGCACAAAAGAGGAGGAATCTCAGTACAGTAAATGCATTCCTATGTGATGACTGTGTTAAAAACAGACCTCGTTCTCTTCATTTTGACCCGGGCCAGTAATCTACAGCCTAGAAACCATGAAGATGAATTATAAAGCAGCTCTACTGTCTGTAATATTATTTTGCCATTTTTGTAGATCTTTAATAACCTCATTCCTTCTTTTTAAAGGACCAGTCAGTTCTGATCTGGTTCCTCCCACATTTTGTTCTGGCGTCTGTTATTCACATCCTGAGAATGTAAAGCTGATCCTAGATCAGTGGCAGCTGTATGTCTCACACCTTGAGCCATCTGAGTCACGGACAGCAGTGTGGCTTTATTATCAGCTCTGATGGAGGCCTTGTCCTGCAGTCTGAAGCTCAGAGAGAGAGAAAGACAGGTCAGAGAATCCTGAAACATTGATTGCTTTGTAGTGAGTGTTTTGGGCTCCAGACCAACACTCTTCAAGACTGAACTTGTTCAAAGGGACACTGTTTCCCCCTCACAGATGAGATGGTACGGCTCTCTCTACAAAGATTATCAGGTTTTCTCAGGTTTTCTCACACACTAGAAGACATTTTCTGTACTGGACATAGAGATTCCACTCGATGAGAACTTTATTTTGTACTATAATATTTCTACATATTATATATTTATCTTTGCTGTCTTGCAATAAGAACCTAGAAGATTAGAGCCTTGTGCCATATGAGAAACTTTAGGTCATAAAACGTTTTATTGTCACTCTAAAAAAATGCTGCATTAAAAACAACCCAAGTTCGGGTTGGACAAAAGCAGCGATTGGGTTGTTTTAACCCAGCAGTTGGGTTAAATGTTTGCCCAACATGCTGGGCAGTTTTATTTTACTCAACTATTGTTTAAAAATTACTATATGTCTGGCTTAAAATGAACCCAAAATAGGTTGGAAATTAAAAATCAGACACATAATTACTAGAGGCAACAATAATAATCAAAAGGTGAACATTTATTAATAAGCAATTAAATAAATGTTTATTGTTTAAATATTATTCATTAAATGCATTAATAAATGTTTCTTTATTAAACATATTAACATATTTATTAAACATTTAACTCATTCTCTGGGTTAAAACAACCCAATCGCTGGATTTGTACATTATCAATCCAACTTGGGTTTTTTTTAACCCAGAGTGTAGTTCACTATAATTTTATTCATAATTAAATTTATTCCATTTCAATAAAATATCTAGGCTATGTTTGCCAGCTTATAGCGTTATTTTGGTGACATATTTAAGTCAGCAGAATTTGCAATAAATTTGTAGCCACATATATTTAAAGGTGCCCTAGAATCAAAAATTGAATTTACCTTGGCATAGTTGAATAACAAGAGTTCAGTACATGGAAAATACATACATTGAGTTTCAAACTCCATTGCTTCCTCCTTCTTATGTAAATCTCATTTGTTTATAAGACATAACATAACACCGACTGTTACGTAACAGTCGGGATCATTAATATGTACGCCCCCAATATTTGCATATGCCAGCCCATGCTCAATACATTAGACTAGGGCAGCCAGTATTAACGTCTGGATCTGTGCACAGCTGAATCATCAGACTAGGTAAACAAGCAAGAACAACAGCGAAAAATGGCAGATGGGGCAATAATAACTGACATGATCCATTATTACATGATATTTTTAGTGATATTTGTGAATTGTCTTTCTAAATGTTTTGTTAGCATGTTGCTAATGTACTGTTAAATGTGGTTAAAGTTACCATCGTTTCTTACTGTATTCACGGAGACAAGAGCCGTCGCTATTTTCATTTTTAAACACTTGCAGTCTGTATAATGCACAAACACAACTTCAGGGAGCGCGCAATTAAAAGGGGCCGCACGCTGAATCGGTGCATAGTTAATGATGCCCTAAAATAGGCAGTTAAAAAAATTAATTAAAAAAATCTATGGGGTATTTTGAGCTGAAACTTCACAGACACATTCAGGGGACACCTTAGACTTATATTACATCTTGTAAAACTGGTTCTAGGGCACCTTTAAGTTTGCAAGGAATAGACACATGCACAAAATCTCCAAAGAACCATATAGCAACTCAAGAACACTGTACAGCTGAAATGTCTCTTGAGAAAAGGGTTCGACCTGAAGTGCAGAGCCACTGAAGAGACTTCATTTTTAAGAGTAAGCCCAGATGAGAACATTTGTGAGGTTTATTTCCTGTGGGATTGAGTAATTGTTCGAGCTGAAGGCTTTTGTCTGTGTTAGTAATGTATGACGTGGATATTCTCATTCTCAGACACTCAGGGCCAATGACGGAATATTTCCTGCTTTTTTTTTTTCCCAAGAGGTCTTAAAGGGTTGGAAATTTCAATATCTGGCCAAAGTGGCCAGCTCAGCAGACTGCACAAGATTCTTGCGACAGCTTTCATACAAAGAATTTCATAATAATATTACCCAACAGACTGCTATAAAAAAAGCATGCTTTAAAATAATTTTCTGTGTCTGCAGCAAAACTCACAATTTATATTAACCTGAAAAGCTTCCTTTAACTGTATTTTAATCAAATTCCAAAAAACATACACTTTGTTGTCATAGCCAACATTTGCCATGATAAATATACATCCAAATATAGACACCCAATTTTTACTTCTGCTTTCAGTGGAAAATATGAGTAGTTTGTGGCATATCACCACATTTTGTATGATTTTATGTTGTATACATCATGGCAGTCGTTGTTGTCCTCGAGTAATCATGACTGTTTTCCAACATAATGTTGTTATATACAAGTAGACCAAGTAATAAGGGGATGACTTCTATTTCTGGATGTATCTTTGGCAAGAGCTGTGTGTCATAACCGTGTGGGAAGACGGAAAAGGAAAGAGAGGAGGAAGGAATAGAGAGACGAGGGAAGGATTTCATTTGAATGTGAGATGTTTGTTTCCAGAGGCCTGAATCTGAAGTTTTATGTGGGCGGAAGAGCAACAAGATGATAGGAAAAAAGACAAGAACTGGAGAGAGCTATAAAATCTGCCCGGAAACAGCTTGAATTTTAGTGCTATATAGAAAGTTGTATGTTTTCTAATATGATTTATTTGCTGAATTAAGAATTTTATGAGGTAGCAACCATTCAAACCACCTTACCAACCAGAAATGCCTTGTTATTATCCTCAGTCTTAAAAATGATTTAAATTCCTCTTTATATGAGTTTTTTTTTTTTTTTTTTTTTTTTTTGGCTGGATAGTCTTCTTGCATTGGCAAATTGTTCTTTGTAAGTAAAATATTGTTTTTCATTATAGCAAGATCAGAATTTTGCTTTCTGGGTTCTTAAAAACATAATATTCCATGGTTAAAGGGTTAGTTTAATATTAGTTAAAAATTCTGTCGTTAATTACTCACCCTCATGTCGTTCCACACCTGTAAGACTTTTGTTCATTTTGTTCACAAGATATTTTTTATGAAATCTGAGAGATTTCCCCTCCATTGACAGCTGTGCAACTACCACTTTGATGCTTCAAAAAGTTCATAAAAAGAATCGTAAAACTAATGCATATGAATTGAGTGGTTTAGTCCACATTTTCTGAAGAGACATGATCACTTTACATGATGAACTGATTGAATTTAGGGTTTTTCACATATAAGCAAACACAAACAGTAGCTCAACCTGCTTGATGCATGAGAACAAACATTGGTTCTTGCTGAGGCTCAAACGTGCTGCGTAACACGAGAATGAACCTCATTGGTTCTTGCAGAAGCTCAAAGTGCTGCGTAACACGAGAATGAACCTCATTGGTTCTTGCTGAAGCTCAAACGTTCTGCGTAACACGAGAATGAACCTCATTGGTTCTTGTTGAAGCTCAAACGTGCTGCGTAACACGAGAATGAACCTCATTGGTTCTTGCTGAAGCTCAAACGTGCTGCGTAACACGAGAATGAACCTCATTGGTTCTTGCTGAAGCTCAAACGTGCTGCGTAACACGAGAATGAACCTCATTGGTTCTTGTTGAAGCTCAAACGTGCTGCGTAACACGAGAATGAACCTCATTGGTTCTTGCTGAAGCTCAAACGTGCTGCGCAACACGAGAATGAACCTCATTGGTTCTTGCTGAAGCTCAAACGTGCTGCGTAACACGAGAATGAACCTCATTGGTTCTTGCTGAAGCTCAAACGTGCTGCGTAACACGAGAATGAACCTCATTGGTTCTTCTGGAAGCTCAAACGAGAATGAACCTATTGGTTCTCAAGCTCAAATGTGCTGCGTAGTTCTCTCACATCAAGCAAGCATGCTTGAGCTTCTGTTTATCATAACTGATATGTGAGTTGATGAAAGTTTATATGTGAATAAAAGCCCAAATTCAATCTGTTCATCATATAAAGTTATCATGTCTCTTCAGGAAATTTGGACTAAACTGCTCAATACATATGGATTAGTTTTACTATCTCTTTATGAACTTTTTGAAGCATCAAACTGGTAGTTCCGTAGCTGTCAATGGAGGGACAGAAAGCTTTCAGATTTCATTTAAATTCCTTATAGGGAACCACAGATATCTACAAAGATTTGAGTTGTCAAACAGGGGAAATGTTTCTAGAGTTCAATTTTTGCATTCTGCTTTAGTTGTATGTAACCGTAGGAAGTTTAGGAAATGCCACATCCGGCTCTACAAGGACACTACATATCTGGATGACCTGGATGTCCTTCTTTCCTCTTAGAACATCAATAACAGACTTTTTAATGACCTCTTAATAACCCTAAGCAGCAATTGGCAGACGATGAAGTCATTTTAACATGGAGAAACACCATAATTTGGCAGTTCTTTCCACTCTGAGCTCTGTTTACCCTAAAGCTCATAATGATGGTGTTCACTGATGTTTCAGACCTCAGAGCCATTTCTTTTTTAAAACTGACAGTGTGCACTATGAAATTAGAGATTAATCGTCTTAATCTGCAGTTCTGCTTCAATGATGAGGTGCGGCGTCTGCAGAGTCGTGGAAGTCAGGATCATGTTTTTGTTGGCAAAACTGTTTTGTGGCAGCAGCTGAAAAATAAACAAAGTGAGAATTTGTGTGATTAGATCTCGTCTTCACTGTTGCACAAAGACTTTTCTTGACGGCAGGAAAACAGTGGAAATCTGTCTCCGTCTTACGTAAGCAGGGCGTGTGAATTCCTTTTGAGTCGGAACATGAGAAAACAGGATCTCCTCAAGGACAGAAGATTTTAAATGAACCGGAATGAATATGTGTTTACCAACATACAGATCTGAAAATGAGGTCAAACTTTGAATAATTTCTGAATAATGCATTTCATTGTTGGTGTGCTGAGAGAATGTTTGTAAATGGTTATTATATATGCTTATTTATGCAGAAATGCAGCTAATTTTTCTGTAATTAGACACAACGTTACATACCCAGAGTCTAGTTTCCATTATATTGAAGCTTGTGACATTCTAGCAAACTTTACTCAGCACTTTCAGTTTATAGTACATCGGTTTGATTTCTTTCATCCTTTCCGCAGACCAAAAGGGATTTTCAGAATTCTGTAAGCACATTAAACAGTCTCCTAAACTTCTACAGAACAGTGGAGAGTTTAAAAGTCTTGCTGGTTTTCAAAGCTTTCTGAGCTTTCTTTTGCTCTATGAATCCCCTGACATAGTGTTTTCTTTGTTAAAGTGAACTTTTTGAGTTTACGCCAATGGTCTGTGGGCTCTGTTTATTATTTGACGCCTAGTCTACTGAGTTGGTGGTCTCAGGAAGTATGTAGAATCACCAAAGTGTGGTTTGTGAGACTCTGGTGGGTCTGGACTACAAGACAAGAAGAATTGTGGTCATACATCATATATGCGCAAAAACAAAAAATAACGACTTTCTTCAACAATTTCTTTTTTTCCCTGTCATTCTCACGCTGTTTACGTTTTTAGGTTTTACGTCTGAACAGCAGCTCAGTATTGTTGAATAAAGTCGTTATTTTTGTTTTGTTTTTGTGCACCAAAAAGTATTCTCGTCACTTCATAACATTAAGGTTGACCCACTGCAGTCACTTTGACTATTTTACAACCCAGTCTCATTAGAAAAACGTTAGTGTTAACAAAAGCAAATGTGACTTAAAAAGCATCCGTAATCATGGCATTTTAGCTTGTTTAGAACGCTGTTTGAGCTCTTTTACTGTGATTCGCCTTTCACGGGATTCATACCCAGGGCTTCCTCGTCTTAAAGGTGCCATAGAATGGAAAATTAAATTTACCTTGGCATAGTTGAATAACAAGAGTTCAGTACATGGAAATGACATACAGTGAGTCTCAAACTCCATTGATTCCTCCTTCTTATATAAATCTCATTTGTTTAAAAGACCTCAGAAGAACAGGCAAATCTCAACACAACACCGACTGTTACGTAACAGTTGGGATCATTAATATGTATGCCCCCAATATTTGCATATGCCAGCCCATGTTTAAGGCATTACATAAGGGCAGCCAGTATTAACGTCTGGATCTGTGCAGAGCTGAATCATCAGACTAGGTAAGCAAGCAAAGACAATAGCGAAAAATGGCAGATGAAGCAATAATAACATGACATGATCCATGATAACATGATATTTTTAGTGATATTTGTAAATTGTCTTTCTAAATGTTTTGTTAGCATGTTGCTAATGTACTGTTAGATGTGGTTAAAGTTACTATAGTTTCTTACTGTATTCACAGAGACAAGAGAGCCGTCGCTATTTTCATTTTTAAACACTTGCAGTCTGTATAATTCATAAACACAACTTCATTCTTTATAAATCTCTCCAACAGTGTAATGTTAGCTTTAGCCATGGAGCATAGCCTCAAACTCATTCAGAATCAAATGTAAACATCCAAATAAATACTGTACTCACAGGGCACCTTTAAGTACAACTCCGTATCAGCTGAGCTACTGAGCAAGCTTGTTATGTCAGAAAAGCAAAACATAGCTGGTTAAGCGATGCAAAGTCCAAAATATATTCGTTTACAAACCATGCACACTATGAAAACGATTAAAAGCACTTGCCGTTTTACTGCCTCTAGCATTCATTTCTACTGGAAACTGCAGTGATAGGTACGTATTGGTATGTATTTTGGCGACTCGCAAAAACGTTCCAACAGGTATGTCTTTCCTATGAGACCAGGTTGCTATTTTAACCATGTCTTTACTACTTTTCTAGACCTTGAATGACGGTTGCTTTCAATTATCTTGCTTTCTTTTGGGGATCAGAAACCTCTCGAATTTCATCAAAAATATCTTAATTTGTGTTCCGCAGATGAATGAAGGTCTTACGGGTGTGAAACGACGTAATGACAGAAATTTTATTTTTTGGTGAACTAACCCTTTAAGAAATGTTCACTGATAGTTTCTTTGGTGAACCAAAAATGGTTATTTTATCACATTGCTGCAAAAACCCTATTTTGTAACATTTATTTTTAAAGGGTGTAATAAAGTTAAAAAATGCCTCTGAAAATCAGTTCAAAAGGGTTTATTTCTGCCCCTGGTTTGCATATGTTGTACTATATAATAACACAGTGTGTGTTAGTGTCAGATGCTGTTGTTTAATGTATGTTAAGGCTGTTGGCATGAACTTGTATTCATGTGTGGTGCGCATATAAAGTCTCAACTGGTTCACCAGCAGCTGTAGCCATCAGTGTGACTTTGACGAGAGACATGAGTGTTTAAGAAAGAGAAAACAGTCGTTAGCATGTGCTTGTGTGTGTGTTCACACACCCCGTCAGTCGCTTGTCTCCAGTGTGGTCACAGGACTGGTCTACTAATATTAGCTCCACAGCTGCACAAGTGTGTTTTGCTCAACATTATTGCTGCATAACACTGATCTAGAAACAGCTCTGCCACACCTTAAAGTGCTTCAGCAGTCGTAATATAATCTAAAACAGATGCTCTATGCAATTGCTAAGAGAAACATCTATTAGGACGTGGTGGGAGAGTGTCTGCAGCATGTGCTGAGATCTCAGAAGGCGTTTCCTGCTGGGAATGAGTCACATGACTCATAATTTCTTGGGTTATTTCCCTGATGTTCTCACATCTGCTTCTGGTGACCTTCAAAATGAATCTTCTGTCGCTGCAGCATGTGCGGCAGAAAGGCAGATTAACACTTTCCCCCAAGTGTGTCTGAATAGACCAGTAGGTATTTATAGACATGGTCATATGATGAAGGTAATATTAGCTGCTCTTCACAGAGCGCTGAATGATCTTCCATTTTAATGTTTTAAATATCGAGTCACGGTGGCTTGGGTTGGCGGTGTCATTTCCGCTTTCATCTTGGCTTGGAAGAGACTCAGTCATGGACGCAGGTTGTCCGTCCTCCATAAAATGACCTCAGTATCAAGTGGCTCCTAATGGAAGGAGCGTGCAGGGAATTACAGGGGCATTTCCTCCTAAACACAACTCTTTTTGCTCTGTTTGGCTGCATTTAGACAATTACTTTTTATTTTGCAGGTACGTTACTCTAAAAGCAGCTTACGGAGCTCTAACTGCAGGGTGCACCTGGAGTAATTTGACGTTTCTGAAGGTGTATTGTTCGTTTTATTCATTCTCTTGTTTACAGAATCAAAACAACTGATGTTCAGAGATCTAACCATCAGATTCACAATCCTTTTCACAAATGTTGTGACTTTCAAAAGCTATTTTATACTGTGATGTTTCAGAGAGCCTTCACTCCTGAGTCCTGACACTTCTGCCAGGATCAGCTCTTATGACAGACAGCATCAGTTTGCTCTGTTTTACATATTTATATCTGTCCTCTTTTGCTTCAGTGCACACAGAGACGGCTAGACATGACATGGACAATCCCAGATATAGCTTCTCTACATCCACGTCGTACGTTTTCACATTTTTGCATGAATTTAAACATAGAAAAATATATGATTTTTGGCTCGATTTTGCTCTCTGGGACTAATTATGTTTTTTGTCGTGGGGCAAAATCTGCAGTAAAAATTATACTAGCTTGTATTAAGCTACACTCTAAAAAATGCTGGGTTAAAAATAACCCAGATTGGGTTACAAATGGACAAACCCAGCAACTGGGTTGTTTTGACCTAGCGGTTAGGTTAAATATTTGACCCAACCTGCTGGATAGTTTTATTTAACCCAACTATTGTTTAAAAATTACTATATTGCTTGCTTAAAATGAACCCAAAATAGGCTAAATTATAATTTATTAATATGTTTAATAAATAATAATTGAATAAGTAACATTTATTAAATTGCTTATTAATAAATGTTCTCCTTTTGATTATTATTGTTGCCTCTACTCTAGTAATTATGTGTCTGATTTTTAATTTCCAACCTATTTCGGGTTCATTTTAAGCCAGACATATAGTCATTTTTTAAAAATAGTTGAGTTAAATAAACTGCCCAGCACACTGGGCAAACATTTATCCCAATCGCTGGGTTTGTCTATATTTTACCCAACTTGGGTTGTTTTTAACCCAGTATTTTATTAGAGTGTTGTATATTAATTTCACCTCTTTTGTCTATATATTTTCATTTTAAATTGTTATTTGTATAAATTTTTTTATTATCATTAAAATTTAATTATACATATTATTTTTTACTTTTCTTTTTGAATACAAAATACTGTTCAACATTTTTTTTAAGAAAAAATAAATACTTATAGACTGGGTAAACCCAGCCTGATCTGCCGGCGATTTGATTTCGCCCGGCAACTCAGTCTGGAAACCCATACATTCATTTCTGCTGCATCTGTTACACTTTTGCGGGAACCGATCACAGACTGGCTTATCCACCTTGCTCGCTATTGGCGGGTACAGAGCTTTTTCTATGGCTCTGGGCGGGTATAACACGATGACGTCTCTCACACGACCGTCAATCCAATTCCTTTTAACCTCTCAATGATGCTAAATGACTTCTTTAGTTTAGCAAACAAATCGCTCGACTGGGTGTAAATACCACTCACTTTCATGTTTTTTTGCACAACCTGCAAAAATCGCTCGATGCCATTGCTGCTTCTGCAAACTGCTGATCAGTGCTACAAACCAATACAAACTAAGCCTTTCTGGAGTTTTCGCATCGCTCTGCAAAAGTACGTCATCCAGATCGTTGATCTGATTGGTTGAAGGACTGTCCAATTGCGTGACTAATGCTCGTTGATCACGCCTCTTGTGCAGTAGGAAATACATAGCAAACTCCCCAGACCAATGTTCAATTTTAAATTGAGCTTGGTCTGGTGATAGCCAGACAAAAATACTTATTCAGCAAGCATTCATTAAATTGATCAAAAGTAACATTTATAATGTTACAAAAAATGTGTTAAATTTAAATGCTGTTCTTTTCGAATTTTCTATTTATCAATTGTCAATTACATGTCAGTAGTAAACTTTAATAATATTTCACAATATTACTGTTTTACTGTATTTTTGTTAAAATAAATGCAGCCTTGATGAGCATAAGAGTCTTCTTTTTTCTTTCTTTCTTTCTTTCTTTCTTTTTTTTTTTTTTTTTTTTTTTTTTTTTTTTTTTTGTCAAATTTCACTCCTCAGAGGGTGATGATCCCATGGCACCATTAAGAATGGATTGTTTTCAAGTTCACAGCTTTTTTCCCCTTATCTTTATCATTGTGGCCTGGTTAAGTGACCACAGTGTGGGCCGTGACATGGGTTGAACAAAGCTGAGAATACTGCACTCTTATTGTTACAGAAAACATTGAATTAGCCAAAATATTCTGAGGAAATTTGTTGAGCTTTTGGTGGAATTCTGCAGACACTGGTTTTGTGTGGGCTTGGTAATGCTGTTGTGCGCTTTAAAATGAGCAAGGGTTTTTTTTCTCAGAAGTCCATTTACTTACTATTGTATATATTGTAATATGTTGCACTTACAAATTTACAAAGACAAAGTATTTTATTCTGTGTGATAACATGCACTCATAAACTCCTGTAGTTCAAACAGCAGAGCATGGCACCAGCAATCCCAAGGGTTTGATTCCCATGGAATGCATGAATTGAAAAAAAATGTATTGCTTAAATGCAATGTAAGTTGTTTTGAATAATACATACGTTTAAATAAGCAGAAAGATCAGAAACATGTATTAAACGGATAGTTCACCCAAAAATGAAAATTATCTCATGATTTACTCACCCTCAATCCATCCTAGGTGTATATGACTATCTTCTTTCAGATGAACACAGTCAGAGATATATTTAAAAATATCCTGGCTATTCCAAGCTTTATAATGGTAGAGAATGGGGGGCCAGATTTTGAAGCCCCCCAAAAATGCATCCATCCATAAAAATAATCCATACGCCTACAGGAGGTTAATAAAGGCCTTATGAAGTGAAGCAATGGGTTTTTGTAAGAAAAATATACATATTTAAATCTTTATTAACTATAATAACTAGCTTCCGGCAGATGGCCGTATACACCTCTGGTTTGAGGGTGAGTAAATCATGGGATAATATTTATTTTTGTGTCAACTAACCCTTTAAGAAAGTAAAAACATTCATTTGATTTCCCGTTGACATTTCGTGGCCATGCTGCTGAAGGCAGCTGCCAAAACATGCGGACGGATAGATGTGGGTCACTGCACATGTAAACACAGTCACCGTGCCGACATCCTTCACGTCCACTCACATAAACACACACAGTTTAAGCATGCGTATATACATTTGGATGCTCTTTCCATTAAACCACTCAAGGGAAGCTTTAATATAGAAGGATAAAAGTCCATTAAAGCAGCTTATCTCATTTTTACTGATCTAAGGTCAGAGGCTTTTGGACGTTTTCTGAAAAAACACCATAAAAAAACACAAACAATTGTTGAAAAAATGTATATTCTGACATATAAAATCAATGTCTTTTGAGTATCATTGTGCCCTGAGTTGGTGTTTATTGATGCTGATTATTTCTAGATGATTGACCTCGACAATCACACACCAAACAAGCATGAAGCGTCTCAGTAGGAGACCAATTAGCAAATGATGCAATATAGCGCTTACGGGTATCGTGGTTTAAAATACTCGCTGTTCTTGTGTTTGTTGTGTCTGTGATCGGGGCAACTGTTCAGGCTGTGTGGTTCTTGTTGTTGAATTGAGAATAATTTTTTTTTTTGTGCCATGAGCTGTCTAGTTTGAAGAACAGCTTTCAGTCGTGAAGTCAGCCTTGCCCTAGAATCTCACCGTCATATATCAAGATATAGGCCTTTTCTGATTTACCATATGTGCAAGTGTCTGACTTCATTGAGGGGGGAGAGATGCAGAGGGATATTAAAATATTAATAGTGTTTGGATCATTCCAGCACTCCTTTGGCATACTGTGTGTGTGTGTGAGTGCAGATGTGGGTAACCCAGTTTATGTGGCATGTTGATCTGCAGACAGATTGTTGCCACTTCACTGAATCCTTCAAAGAACCCTAAGAGAAACATGTAATTCTGTTGCTGCTCATTGTTCTGTTTTGTATTTCTAGTGCTGTGAAAGTTTTTGCTTGCATTGCTTTTAAAGTTATCTTAAATGCTTAGCAGGTCACATGACAAAGACTCTAGATCAATACAGATGTTCAGTAGACATGCAGAAACAGGTGTTATGGTTTAGGTAGCAGTGATTTACTGCAGAGTTTTTTCTTTGTTTTAAAGAAGACGGTCTGTTTTTGTATCAGGGCTACTGAAACGCTGAGCTCTACAGTGTCAGGAGCAGCTTTCAGTATTCCAGCTTTGTTTGGAATGTCAAATATACACAGTTTCTTTTGTTTATTCTTACTGTGTCACAACTGTATAACTGGGTCATTCTCAGGAAATGGTGCAGTTTGTTCCTGAAATTTTAAGGAAGATTATTTATAAACTGTTCTTAAACATTTAAATCTTAGTATTCAATTCTATTATTTAAGCTTATAAATTCTGTTAGTATCACTTTGTATGCCTTGTTGTAATTAAAAAATAATAATAATCTTAACCTACACTACTGCTCAAAAGTTATGGGTTTGTAAGATTTTTAAAATGATTTTAAAAGAAGTCTCTTCTGCTCACCCAAGCTGCATTTATTTGATCAAAAATACAGTAAAAACAGTGATATTGTGAAATATTATTACAATTTAAAAAAAAAACTGTTTTCTATTTGAATATTATTTTAAAATGTAATTTATTCCTGTGATCAAAGCTGAATTTTCAGCATCATTACTCCAGTCTTCAGTGTCACATGATCCTTCAGAAATCATTTTAATATGCTGATTTGCTGCTCAAGAAACATTTCTGCTGCTTCATGTGTTTTGTGGAAACAGTGATCCAATTTTTCAGAATTCTTTGATGAATAGAAAGTTCAAAAGAACAGCATTTGTTTGAAATAGAAATCTTTTGTATCTTGTCTTTGCTGTCACTTTTGACCAATTATATGTATCCATTCTGAGTAAAAAATATTAATTTCTTTAAAAAAATCTTATCAGCCCTAAATTTAAAACACTAGTGTATATCATTTTTGTCTAAAAACATGCTTACATACTGTACATGACTGAAGGTCATGCAAAATGGTTAATAATAACCTAGCAAATATTATCACACCATTGTGCCAAAAAAAAATCTGTAAAAACTGATCAAAACTGATTTTTTTTTTCCCCTCCACAGTTGAACTTTTTAAGTCTAACAGGGCAGAAGTGTGTAAGCTCTATAAGCTATATCCTATATCATTTTCTAATCAGTTCTAAATTATATTATAAAATATTGTGACTCAGTTCAGCATCTTATTAATTATATCAGCATTAAGTCAGTGGGACACAAATGGCATCGTTTCCTGAGAAAGATCCATGTGGAAAGACTGAAATGAAGACCCTTACAATTAAATTATTAGCAATAAGTATTTGTGGCATTTTCAAGTGTAAACAGTAGAAGAAATATTCCCTCTGTTTCTCTCAGTCTCTCTGTGTCCTTGTTTAGCTCTGCCGCTGCTCTCTGACGGTCATGTGCCTGCATATGCAGAACACAGACGCCCTGTGCCATGTTGTGCTCTGTTGCCATCCACACAGACAGTAGAGATGCATGCCGCACATGCCTGAGGTCCAGCTGACCCAGATCCACTGAGCCTTGTGCTCTTCCCTCTGCTATGGACGGGCCACTGACCCACTTCACACCATTGTGTCTGTAAATCCCTTCATACTAGTGCAAAAAACACAGAACTGTGTGCATTTAGCTGTATATTTTAAAGCACATCAGTGTTTTTCCTACCACATGTAGGAAAGGACAAAACAAAAATAGGATCTTGTTAATGTGTTGATTACTTTTCCTAGGAGTGAGATTAAATTGAGAGCAAATGGATGTGTCTTCATTAGAGTTTCAGAAGAGTGCTCAATTTTCTGTGATTTCAATATATATTCAAATGTTTTTCATAAAGTTAAGAATAAATTCATGTATGTCATTAGTTGTCTAATTTCTATTTTAGGAGTCTCACAGAACTGACAGAACCAAAGTAACTCACTCCTTCTAAACGTTCACTCTTTGAATTATGGTACTTAGGAACAATACAAGTTGACACCATTATGACTAAAAGTTTGCTAAGGAGTATTTCCTACTAAAGCCAGGCAGTTATTTGACTCTTGTCAAGTGTATCCATAGCAGACTGGTAGGAATGGCTTTGGATGGCAACATGCCCAGTGCCTTAGGGGTGTTGAAGTTTTCTTACCTATTTACCAAAAAGGCATCAGACTTTTTTTCCGTTTTCTCTAGTCAGGTAGCACCAATTTCAAAAATGTTTTCGCCTTTCTAATGTGTAGGTAGCCAAGTTTCATTCAAAGCCCTTTTTTCCAGGAGTGAAGTACCCCTTTAATTTAAGAACAGTTTTCTAATTGGGACTTTTGCTCAGATCCCGTACTTCTGTTATATTTATAGTTGAAAGGGTCATATTTTGTGGTGCCTGTATAGGAAATGTGTGCTTTTACTTTTCAGACTTATGCCTTTTGCCTGGTGGATGAATTCATTTTGCCAGGTAGAATTAATCACAAAGACTTACAATGAAGTTTTTAGTAATATTTTGCATTAGCTTTTATATATTTTGATTTTTTTTTCTTTTCATTTTAGTTTAATTTGTAATATTTTTGTTATGTGATTTTAGTTTAATTTGGTTCAATTTTTGGTCAATCGAATCACAAGTGGACGACACTGAATACAAGTGTAACCAGGGTCTAAAATGTTTTGAGCTTGTCCACTTTCGACCACTTCCAGAGGTAGTTGAAAACACATTTGAACCGATTGCTTTTGTAGTGTAAACGCTCATGTGGTTGAATGCATTCAAATAGCTGCAAAAGACTACTCTCCGCCTAATAAAAGTGACATGTAAAAGCCAAGTATGGTAACACATAGTCAGAATTTGTCCTCTGCATTTAACCCTTCCAAGTTAGTGCACACACTTTAGGAGAAATGAGTAGTGAACACACACACACACACTGTAAACTGTGGACACACACACCTGGAGCAGTGGACAGCCATTTTGCTGCGGTGCCCGGGGAGCGCCTTGCTCAAAGTCACCTTAGTCATTTCCTGCTGGTATTGAGAATCGAACCCTTTCGTCCACTTGAAAAAGATCTGAAAAAACCCATACATTTACCCACCCATAGATCCTCCCCTCGAAGAAATCAGAACATAAGTGGTCAAAAGTGGACAAAAGAGACTGATTAAAACACCAGGTGTAAACTGAAATGTGTCTCCCTCGTCTACTGTGATCTGACCAAAATGCATCTTAATACAAGGTGTAGACAGGGTCTTTAGCAACAACTTAGCAACTAAATAGCAACACCCTGGCAACCACCCATAACCCCCTTTCATGGTGGTGAGTTTTGCGCGAAAGATTTATTTTCCTCTTATTACATGTCTTGTCTACTATATATTTTTATATATTTTAAAAGAGTATCAGCTCCTTTTATGGCAGATGAGGGTTTGTTTGGTCTATTTTTACTGCGAGCTAGAGGTGAAACTCGATCTGGATGCAATGGACCTGACAGATCTGTGTCTGCCCATCACGTGAACTTTTAATACACAAACACAGGTGTCTGCATGTTTAGCTCACTGCGGTCAGATCTGCTGAAGCAGCAATGCCCCCTGCTGTGACGATAGGACTGACCTCATGAATCAGATTATCAGGGTGAAGATTCCTCCTTGTGACCTTTTCTCTGAAGCACCAAATGTATTGCAACAGGTCAGGGAGATCTTTCTCTTTTTTGCCTGAAATGCCAGACCTCTCATCACTGTAGTGAGGTTTTCCCTTGCTGTGTCTCAAATGATTTGCCCAGACACGTAGCTAAACCCTTTTTTTTGCTTTAGTCTTGGGTTTTACTGCAGTTTTTATCTCTTTGTCCCTCTGCCCAAACATTGTCTCATCCCTGGATCACATGCAATGTTTTTCTTTCTCTTTCAAGCTCCCAAAACTTTGGCGTCAACCTCTTTTCTTCATTTTCCCCTAGTGAATCATTATAATACAGTGCTGTTGAACTGGCATTACCACCTCAATGCCAGGTAATACGCAACAAGGTTGTGTATTAATTCATTTTCAATAATTCTAAATAATTCTAATTTTCAAAAACTAGTTGATGAGTTGAATCAACGCCACAGCATAAATTTATCCACTAACCATTCAGAAACGTCCAGTTTCATTCTAAAAGTTGTAACTTCTTCCTGAGTCTCTCCATCAGTGTCGACTCTGGTTTGAACAATGTAAGGCTGAACACCGTTACTGACAATCCTCATTTTGGCTGTGTGAGATTCTCCAGCTTTGTTGTTGTTGAGCAACCAAAGCACGAACTGTTCTGGAAAGGGGGCTAGGGCAGCAGCTCATTTGCATTTAAAGGGACATGCACAAAAACGGCGTGTTTTTGCTCACACCCAAATAGGGGCAAATTTGACAAGCTATTGTAACTCCTCACCCAGGTCCTACTCGCTCTGCTCTGTGCAGGCCTCAAACCTGGGTCTCCGGCGTGGGAGTTGGACGCTTTAACAAGGAGGCTGCAACCTTTAGCATCAGTCACTAGAGCATCTCTTGAGATCAGTGGAGTGAGGTTTACTTGCACAGCAACTACTAGCTGGCCTCCATTACACTATAATAAATGATCTGTGGTGTATTTTCATCTGAAACTTTACAGACACATTAGGGGGACACCAGAGACTTATATTACATCTTGTAAAAGGGGCATTATAGGTCCCCTTTAAACATATGGTAGGTAATTGCGCTCATTCTATGTCTAATAGGTCTAAACGCATCATTGGAAATCATATCTAAAGAGGCTGTCCTTGTTTTCATGAGGAAGATTTGAAGTTTGAACTTTTGACTTTGGCGGTCAGTGGGCGTCCTGAAAGATTTCCAGATACATTAAATCTCCATCCTAAATTTGCCGTATTGGTCTGATAACAAATCAGTGTCTGCTTATTATATCTCACATCTAACATGCTTTATGTACCAGTCTAATTGCTTCTGTGAAGTACTAATTAATTCCATCTCCAAATTAGAGTAATTTAGCATCTGATTAGTGTGAGCGTATCTGTTTCTAAGCAGAAGAAAAATGGCACACTTTCTGTGTCTTTCCCGGGACAGATGGCGTTTCTTTGTTCAAACAGACAGTTTGTCCCCTTGGTCTCGATGTTGAGACACTGCCCTGCTGCTAACCTTTACAGTCTGAACATGGGAACTTGACTCCATCTAAAAAGAGCACAGAGGGGAAGCTGGGACTTATCATTGGACTTTGACGTGTGGCTAAATGTTTGTAAGGGGTTGAATTGCTAACAGTGCACTTTATTTTCTGGCATATGTTTCTCTCTGAGTTTTTTACAGTAGCAAAGCTCAGCGATTGTCTCTTTCCACTTCTAAACAGCAGTTGCTTCTGTAGGCAGTCAAGCTTTTTGTCTTCCTGTCATGAGGTCTGCCCTAAGAAGACGACAGCTGCGCAGTCATAGGCTGAAAACTCAGAAACAACTGGAGAAACACAGACATGCCCTCTAATCAAAACAGGATGTTTAGACCCATGCTGACCTCATGTTTACCCCATAAGGTCAGAGGTCAAGATGCTAGTCAACTGTTTAACTGTTTAATTTAAATAATGGTTTTAGACTTGGTGTGATACAATAGATATGACTGACACAAGGTCAAAGGTCAATTTTTAAGTAGTTAATTAACAAATGCTTTTTGCAATAAATTTTTTTTGTGTGTGTACTTGCAATAGGACATTATAGAGTAGACAGGAAAGAAAGTGGGAGAGAGAGAGGGGGAAGGGATCAGGAAAGCCTGGACTCGAACTTGGGTCACCCGAAGCTTGTCGGAGTGTTGCCCACGAGACTGTCGGCTCTGACTACTAAACGTTTCTTCCATGTAGTAAATTTTAAGCTTTTAAGATTAAGCTTTAATTCAATTTGCATAATTAATCTTGCATATCTTTCAAGTTAACATGAAATTGACTGTATTTGTTTTATTAATGCATTTTTTTGTGAATGTTTCCTGATCATTTCTGGTATTCACTGTCTACTTTTTATGATCCAACATTTTTTTCTTATGGAATATCCATTTTCACTTGGAAATTAGTCACATTATGGAAGAAAAATGGTTCTACTTGCTACTTGCATTTTTTCCTCATAAACCCCAGTTTGGGAAACCCTGATATAAGCTATAATTTTGGTGTGGTTCTAAAATTACACATGATGTTGGGGAAAGTTACTTTTACAAGTAATGCATTACAATATTGTATGGAACCTTGTTTCCGCCACAAAATGAAACAATTCAAAAGATAATTGCAACTTTTTATCTCATAACTGTGAGTTTATATCTCGCATTTTATTTTTTTACTTTTTTATCGCAATTGCAAGTTTATATCTTGCAATTCTGACTTTATAACACACAATTGCAACTTTATATCATGCAGTTCTGACTTCTCACAATTTTGACTTTGTTCTTGCAATTCTAAGAAAAAGTCAGAATTTCAAGAAAAAAAAGACAAATTTGTGAGATAAAAAGTTGCAATTGCTTTTTTATTTTTTTATTCAGTGCTGGAAACAAGCTTCCATAATATTGCAATACTCCCTAAGAACTGTGTTACTTAGTTACTTTTATGGAAAGTATGTGTTACATTACTTTTGTGGTACCTGCACTGGGCTTGTGCAAATTCACACCTGTACAGTAGAGGGTGCAGCTCAAATAAAACCTTTCAGCTGTGCTGCCATTCTGGATTGCAGAAGAAACTTCAGCACTGTTTTTGTGCAAATAAGATGAGTAAATGCCTCACATTTAGTCTAGAACTACAATAACCATCATGTTCACACAGCGCACACAACACCTCTGCACTTGCTCTTAATTTCTCTCAACATGGAGTCCGGAGAGATGTCAGTTAATAAATAGAAAAACAAAGTAATGCGTTACTTATTTGAAAAAAAAAACAACAACTGATATTTTGTTGTAATTTTAAAGGTGCCCTAGATTATGTTTTTAAAAGATGTAATAAGTCTAAGGTGTCCCCTGAATGTGTCTGTGAAGTTTCAGCTCAAAATACCCCATAGATTTTTTTTAATTAATTTTTTTAACTGCCTATTTTGGGGCATCATTATAAACGCGCTGTTTTTATGCTGCTGCCCCTTTAAATCCCGTGCTCTCCGCCCACAGAGCTCGCGCTTGCCTTAAACAGTGCATAAATACAGTTTATACAGCTAATATAACCCTCAAAATGGATCTTTACAAAGTGTTCGTCATGCATGCGGCATGCATGCATCGGATTATGTGAGTATTGTATACTGTTATATTGTTTACTTCTGATTCTGAATGAGTTTGATAGTGCTCCGTGGCTAACGGCTAATGCTACTCTGTTGGAGAAATGTATAAAGAATGAAGTTGTGTTTATGCATTATACAGACTGCAAGTGTTTAAAAATGAAAATAGCGACGGCTCTTGTCTCCGTGAATACAGTAATAACCGATGGTAACTTTAACCACATTTAACAGTACATTAGCAACATGCTAACGAAACATTTAGAAAGACAGTTTACAAATATCACTAAAAATATCATGTTATCATGGATCATGTCAGTTATTATTGCTCCATCTGCCATTTTTCGCTATTGTTCTTACTTGCTTACCTAGTCTGATGATTTGGTTGTGCATATCCAGACGTTAATACTGGCTGCCCTTGTCTAATGCCTTTTATAATGTTGGAAACGTGGGCTGGCATATGCAAATATTGGGCGCGTACACCCCGACTGTTACGTAACAGTCGGTGTTATGTTGAGATTCGCCTGTTCTTCGGAGGTCTTTTAAACAAATGAGATTTATATAAGAAGGAGGAAACAATGGAGTTTGAGACTCACTGAATGTCATTTCCATGTACTGAACTCTTGTTATTTAACTATGCCAAGATAAATTCAATTTTTCATTCGAGGGCACCTTTAAAAGTAACGTGTTACTTCACTAGTTACTTGAAAAAAGTAATCTGATTACTTATAATGCGCTACCGCCCCCAACACTGCTCATGATATAAAAGTATTTAATGCTTTTTCAAATGGTTTCTTCATGTACCCATCATTCAGCTGTGTTACAGATGAAAATTACTTTTTGGCAATTACTGTTTGAAAACAAAATGAAGCTGTTGACTTGAGACCGCCAGCTCTTTAATTGCCCTTCAAATTGTCTCTCCAGAGGGTCTCACTGCTCCAGCAGACTTTCAACATGTCTGAAGCTCTTTTCTGCATCTGATATGAAGAGAATAAACACATTTAGTCAGCTGTTAAATGAGCGGTCACTACTGATCCCGTTATTTAATTAGATTCATGCCACGATTATCTAAACTCATCTGAAGGGCTGCACTCATGGATTTCTACAGTATTGCATTCGATTAATCCTTCAGAAGCCACTAAATCCATTATGTTGAGGATGGGGGAGGATTTAAGACTTGCATTAAACTAATGAAAGCACTAAGTTGGAAGGTGTAGCCCAGTGGTTAAAGACCCTGTGGAATGGTTTGACTAGTGCATGTTTATAATGCTGATACTGACATTAGTGTAGCGAGTGATTCCTCCAGGACTCATCCACACCTTTATATTCAGAGAAAAGAGATACACAAGAGGCTAGTGATTCTCTGCTGTGTTTATCATGTGAAAATCCTACGGGAGGGAGATCACATGCCATCTTTAACGCACTTTATGTGTGAGTAAAGTGTGAACAGGATGCTAATGCCCTGCTAATGGGGTTAAAGTGTTTTGTTAGCGAGAAAACAGAGATCATTTCTGCAGAGAGAATCTAGGTGAAAATCTGAAACTGTCTGCATGCTGGACACATGCAAAATACTGAATTAACATTCCTGCAGATTCTGTGCTGATGCACACGAGTCTTAAAATTGTTCTGTAGTTGTCAGGGAATTATGCTTGAAATCATGATGCTGTTTAATGTATATCCTATGCAAAAAATTTTACCATGGGAAACATAGTTTCAGTAACTGTATATTTATGATCAGTGCTTTGCACAGTTTGTAGATGATGTAACAGGTAACAACGTCCCATAGAGATTTAAGGAGAGACACAAGAGACAAAAATATCAGAGAGGGCTTTTTTTGACTTGGCTATAATAAACCACCTATCAACCGTCCATAAATTCTATCAAACATCCAGAATACTCTAGCAACACACAAAAACACTCATTTATTTATTTACTTACCTACTTATTTATTCACAAACATTAACAAAAAGCTTAGTAGAGTTGCAAAAATATAATTTTTTTCCTACCACATGAACCCTTTCGCATAACCTGATATTGCTGAGTTCAACATGTTCCTGGGTCAACATTTTTGTTGATCCTGGAACAACATTCAAATCAACCAATCAGATTTGAGAGACAAGTTTACAGATTATGTCAAGTTTAGGCTTAAAATCATGAATTGGTGCTTCTACATCAGTGTTATTCATCTATCATTTCCCTCTGATTTTTGGGATAACTTATGGGTAGGGTTAGGTTTAGGGGTAGGAATAGGGTTAAGACTAAATTTTCAGACTAGAATGTTGTTCCAGGATCAACAAAATATGTTGACCCAGGAACGCATCTAACTCAGCAATATCAGGACGTGCAACCCTTTCCACCAAAAAGAAATTGCTATAATATACATAAAATCTTAATAATAATAACAATAACAATAATAAATTAATACATATATAGTATTTTTGATGATAATGATGATAGTCAAGTTAGATTTATTTCTATAGCACTTTATACTTTGTACTGATTGTTTCAAAGCAGCTTCACAGTAATAAACAGGAAAATAATATTATTAATATTGCAAAATTTGATTATGAAACGACTTTAGATTCAGCTGTGAAACGGCTCTATAATAGTGTCATTATTCAGCTCAGTTTAGTCCAGTGTTGGTTTGTGTCAATGTTGCAAAGTTCATCAATTATGAAACACATTCAGTTCAGTTATAAAGCAGCTAGAAGACAATAGTGTCATTATTAAATTCAATTCAGTTCGATAACAGTGTCAGTGTTGCAAAGTTCATCAATTATGAAAGTGATGGCTAATTCCAAATGACCAGTATAGTATTTTGAACTAGAAGCATGATTCTAGTTTTGATTCCTTTCATCCATGTTCTCTTTTTGTCTTTCTCTCAGTTCTCACATCTCCTCCAGAGACGAGTGGCACGCTTCAGAAAGAGAGTGAACTGGACAGTGAGATCCTGAAAGCTGACGACACAACGGTCACAGACTCCTCCTTCATAACAGATCCTCCCTCAAAAACAGAACCAATCAAATCTGATGGAAGACCCAGCACACCCGGAGCCAGTCCCAACCCAAAAAAAGGTACTAAAAAAGAGACCAATGCATTGCTTGTGTCTCAAAAACTGTCATTATCCTTTAGGTGCTGGATTTGTCCATTTTGTCTGTCATTTACATCATAGGAGGGAACTCAGCCACCTAACAATCACTTAGCAATCACGCTGATTGTGAAAGGGTTAGTTCACCCATAAAATGAAAATTCTGTCATTAATTACTCACCCTCATGTCGTTCCACACCCATAAGACTTTCGTTCATCTTCGGAACTTATTTTTAATGAAATTATAAAGTTATTTTTTATATTTATTATATTTATGCTATTATTTTTAATTACATGTGTGTATATATTAGATTTAAGTGCAAGCAATCATACCAAAATAAATATAAAAAATAATATAATATATTTTATAATATAGTATATATTATAGTAATATTATTAATTAATATTATTTTGTTATAAATATATTTAATGATATCATATTATTTGTTATATATTTTTTTATTAATTTAAATATATTATATTTATTATTTATTTTTATTAATTTATTAATTTATTTTATGCCATTGCAGCCTCATGATTGCTTAAATTCTTATTTAACTTTTTAAATAAGTAATTAATCCCAAATGTCACTAGTATTTTCATTTAAATGCAAGCAACTGAACCAAAATAAATATAATGAAAAATAATTAATAGAGTAGAATAAAAATATATATGTATAATAAAGTTATTTAATATTATATTATTTGTTTTATTTTTATGTCATTATTTTATTAAATTCATATTTAACTTTTTAAATAGCCATATGAGATTTCCCACATTTTGGTAGTATTGTTATCAATCACACAAATCTTCGTATCATCACAGTAGTTATTTTGAAGAATATATTTCTAATACGTTCAGCAATATCAGAACATTTCTTTTAAAATGTACGATTTTTTAATGATGATAGCCTAATCTTTGGATAAGGCACTAAACAAGAGTTAAAGTGAAGAACTGATGCTACAGAGACTTTTTATTTACAAAATTCGTACAGTAAGGATGAAAACAGATGAATAAAAGAGAAAACATATTCAAGAAATCCATCTGTACACTCTCGGCATAGTAGACCTCGTGCATGTGAACATCCATGAGACTGACTTTAAAAAGACCCTTTTCTGAATTCATCCTAATCAGAGGGTCGTGGCAGCAAGCCAAGTCATTGTCTGTGAAGAGGGCGAGACGTGGAAACCCGGCATGGCCGTGCATCAAAGCAGGGAGCGAACCTTGGGCTGTGTGTTTGGGGAAGGTTTGCTGAGTGTTCTCCAACAGTCTCGAGTGTATAAGGCTTAGTCAAGCCTTTTGATGGTGGGCGCGGGGCAGACCGGTTGCCATAGCAACAGTTCGATTCGCAGGGAAAGAGTTGCATGTATATTGCATTACAAGGAGGACACGCTTCACAAGAAGAACGCATAGATGAAATACTGTTGCATGCGTCTTAATTGAATTGAGCATCCTTTACATGTGACTGTGTGATCAGAATAATACCTGACTCACCACATTTCTCTTCAATGCTTTGGGTTAAACCACCTCCGCAGTGAAAGAGCCGGAGTCACACTTATCTTGATTGAATCAATGCACTCTTGAGGCCAGGGAGAAAATGGAAAATGTCAGTTACAAGTCTCTAATTTATCAGGAAAGAGAAATGAAGAAGAGGGGGAGCTTGAGAGACAAATTACTCAGCAAATGTCTTAGGTATCATGTCAACCAGCTCTCATCAGAATAAAAGTGCCATACTTTACACTTTTTGTAGCATTTTACCTTTTTTCCCCCAAAAAAGTTCACTTAGAATGTCTTTATTTATGCTACCTTTTACAATCTTCTCTCTATTCCTTAGAATCACACTGGTTTTTGTTACTGTACCTTTATACATAAATTATTAATAATTGCCAAAATTTGTCCATTTATCAAAATAAATAAAAGAAAAGAAAACATTTAAAAGAAAAAATGTTCATTTTAATTACAGGCCTGCTTTTAATTCAAAATGTGACAGCACTGTGTCAGCATTAATCTAACAATTAACCAAAGGTTAAAGATATTTTACACACACACACACACACACACACACATATATATATATATATATATATATATATATATATATATATATATATATATATATAAAATATTAATAAAGATTATATAATATAAAAATATTTAGATAATATTTTATACATATAAAATTACTTTTTAAAAAATATATTATATAATATAATATAAATATTTAGATAATATTTTATACATAACTTTTACATATAACTTTTTTAGATATAAATTTTCATAACTTTTCATTTTACAATAGTATATATTTATAAAATTAATATATATTTTAAAGTAAACATTTTTATATATAAGTAAATTTTAAACCCAACGGTTGGGTTTGTCCATATTTGACCAAACATGGGTTAAAAAACAACCCAGTATTTTTAGAGAGTATATATATATATATATATATATACATTTTAAACAAAGAGTTTTTCCCTCAAATGTTGAGTACTAAAATCTTGGTACCTCTACAACTGACTTTCAAATGACTTTCTCATGTCATTGTCAACTTTAATGTTGTTCAATTTTAAAGCATTTTAAAGCATTATCTGCTTTTTTTCTCAACAGATGGGATGAGTTCAGAGCAAAGACAGAAACAGGCCAAAAAGCGGCGAGAGGAGCGGGCCAAATATCTGGGTGAGGCTTTATAAACATATCTTTTGTCCTGCCCTGTAGTTATGGTTATGCCACAGAAAGCATCTATCTAGTAGTGATTGAAGTACATCAAAATATATATAATTTAGGACTACACAGAGTGTACTAGCCAAAGCCAAATAATAGTTATCTCAATCATACACTATTCCCATGTGAAAGTTTGTAATTAATACAACTTCTACTGCCAATACAAGGTCAACGGGTTTCTAGTGATGTTCAGCAAAACACATTTCTGTGAAGTCAGCAGCATCATGTAAAGGTTCAAACTGATGTGTCTGACAGATGTGCTTGTGATTTGTGTTTACTGCTGCAGAACAGCGAACCCAGGAGCAAGGTAAGATGCGTCACAGAATCAATCATTTGATTAAGTGGATCGTTTCCATTTATTTCATGTCCTGTGCTCATTGTTTTTCTCATTTGGTTGTGTCCAACTTTCTTTGTCCACAATTTCAAAAATCATTATGATTAAGGGATATTGTGTTAAATCTCATATGCACAATGGCTGAACTGAAACTTTTACTTTGCATATCCTGTTTTTTGTGTTTTCACTGTTTCCAATGATTAATTAACTTGCATTTGAACAGAGTTTATGCTCTGTTACAAGAACCTACTCAACATTTTTAACATCTGAACATAGTGCTATGCTACAAATGATTATGAAATACATGCATATTTCATCATTCCCATGTGCAGTAGCTTTCATAAATCAGTGCATGTGTCTCAGATTCTCCACTTTTAACTATCTGATAGATCCCTGCAGGCACTGGGTGAAAAATGTGCCATCATTACAGTTCATTTAGCCATGCCTCTCTCTCTCTCTCAGATTAGCTGTAATTACTTTTGCCATTAGCATGATTAGCCTGCTTGGCTATCAGCTCACTTTCAGCTGGAGAGACGCAGATAAACCTCAATGTCTAGCCAGCTGTTTATCAGTTCGACAAGTCCAGTCATGCACCACAGCTGTAGGCTTTACATAAAGGGTTTATTGTAGTTTTCAACAAAATATCTTAGCTTGACAATTGCTGTGTATACAAAGACGTAAACCTGGCTTAGCTGTTAGAACGAAGCAAGTGCTGTAATGCCGGATTGCTGATAAATTGAATTGCACTGAGAATAAAATCTATTTTTCAGTGCAGTCACAGTGTCATATTGCATATTGTATGAAACTAATAGGATTAGTGAGCGTGTTTAGCTCGCTAGCGGTTCACTGCAGCTGAGACCAGCGGTTTAACGTGAAGGCTGAGATCATCTTATGTTGAAGGATATAAAACAGAATTGTTATTTCATTTATTCAGGACTGAAGGGTTTTATGTAATTGGATTTAGAGTAAGTCAGAATTACTTATTCAGAGTAAAAACTACATCTCTGCCACACAGTTTTAAATAGTCTGCATAAGACTGTCTGTCTGTCTGTCTATGTATCTATCTATCTGTCTGTCTGTCTGTCTATATGGGAAAATATTCTAAAACTATCCCCTTTACTTTACATGTATAAAAATATGTTAATCAACAAAATACAGACACATTTTCTCTGTTTTCAGATTTTTGCCATGTTTGTGTTCAGTGAATTTCAGTGCTTCTCATTCACATGTAGCTTTTGTGTGAATCACAGCTCATCTCATTAATGAGTCACTGCATTTCCTGTGGTATAAAGAGGATGTGCTTTTGAAAAGAAACAGGGTAAAGTAAATACAGTGTGTCGCCCCTCATGGATCTAAAGCAATGTTGTGAATGGAAGCCGTTCCCCTGTGTTTGTATTCCTCAACTCAAATCCCATCTGGACTGCTGTGTGTGTGTAGACTTAGTTATGGTTGAGGGACTGAAAAACAGGAAATTCCACAGTGTGATGTCTCGTGTGTTCCTTAAATTGGGCCTGTGAGCAGAATGCATCCAGCTGAAGCTCAGCGTGCTTGGGGTTTTAAATAAAGAGATTTGATTGGTTTTTAATTGTTTTGAAGTCTAACTGCTGAACACACATGAGAGGAAAAGGCTGTTTTATTAGCAGTTTAGTTTTTCCTCAAGCGCTGATTTATAAATATAAGTTCTCAGTGGAGAGTAAATCAATAGCTATGGGTGTGATTGCACAATTGTTAATGAGTTCTGATTTCCACACAACCTTAAATAACTAAATCCACATATGAGACATTGATATCTCATTTATTTCTGCCAGTCACTAATGAGATTTTTGATAAATTAAGACTTTTGCTGAAAACCCTGGCTAACAAAAGTTTGTTCTAAGAACATTTTGCTAATGTTCCCATTATATGAACATTAATAGAACATTTTATTATTTCACAAACATCATGGGAATGTTACATTTGAATGTTCTCTAAACATTCTAAAACAAGTAGCAACATTTAAAAAAGTTAAACGAACATCCGACTAAAACATTTCAAGAAAAAAAGTTCCATGAGCAATGTATAAATAATGTTTTTTGCTAATGTTTTGAGAACATTATTAGATCGTTATTACACCCGATAACATTGAATGAACGTTCTATTAATGTTACTGGAATAATGTTTGTTCAGAATTTTGAAAGAAACTTGCCAGAACTTTAGCCAAAATTCTGAAAATGTTTTCTGTTAGCTGGGACCTCAGTAATCTCACTTCAGGTTTTCAGAAATGATCTCAACGTCTTAGACTATCTTGTTTGCATCTATTTTTATTTCTCATGAGAAATTTTAGGGGTAGCATGAGGAAAAATGATTCATAAATGACATGTAATTGTTAACTGGAATTGACACAAGAAGCAATAGGCAGCGTCACCCAAAAAACTCTCTCTCTTCTCTTTCTCAGCGGCGAAGAAAGCTCAGTGGCTGGAGAAGGAGGAGAAGGCACGGCGCTTGCGCGAGAGCCAGTTGGAAGAGCGCAGGAGGAAGTTGGAGGAACAAAGACTGAAGGCGGAGAAACGAAGGGCTCTGCTGGAGGAGAAACAGAGACAGAAACTAGAGAAGAATAAGGTGTGGAGACTAGCTGCAAACATAATGTTGAGACAGCATGACTAAATATCAAAGCAAGTGACATACACAGTATTGTAAATGCAAGAGAAGCTTGTTAGGTTTCAAATTGAAAAGTCTGGAGTCAAAAGCTTGGAGTCAGTAAGATTTGTTTTTAAAGAAATGAATAATTTTATTCAGCAAGGATGCATTAAATTGATCAAAAGTGACAGTTAAGATTTGAATAAACTTACAAAATACTTCTGTTTCAAATAAATGCTGTTCCTATTCATCAAACAATTCTGAAAAAAATGTATTACGGTTTCCACAAAAATATAAAGCATTGTTTTCAACATCGATATTAACAAATGTTTCTTGAGCAGCAAATCATCATATTAGAATGATTTCTGAGGGATCATGTGACACTGAAGACTGGAGTAATGATGCTGAAAATTCAGCTTTACCATCACAAGAATAAATTACATTTTAAATATATTCAAATAGAAAACAGTTATTTTAAATTATAAATAATAATATTCCACAATATTACCTTTTTTTAATCTTACCGAATCAAACTTGAACAGTAGTGTGTATAATGTTCAAAATGACTATGAAAAGTCTAAATGATGGTGAACTATCAAATGAATTCTTGTAACAGGCATATAAGTGATTCAGATTCTTATTAAGATGAAAAAGTAACCATAATAAAGTTGTGATCCTTGTGATCATCTTTTTCTCCACAGGAGAGGTATGAATCTGCCATAAAGAGATCAACCAAAAAAACGTGGGCTGAGATCCGTCAGCAGAGATGGTCGTGGGCCGGCGGCTTGAACCAGACCTCCCGCAGAGAGAGTAAGTGTTGTTAGTCAAACTTTACAGACTCGTACACCTTTAGAATATAAACTAGATTCATTACATCCATCTAAAACAATATTTAGGAAGGAGAAGAGAACCTGATATGAACTTGGAAACTTCTTATGTTGTGCTTGTTCTGTGTCAGTCAGTTTGAGTGCTGAGATTTTACTGCTGTAGATGGTTAATGTGTGTCACCATCTGGTTATGATTTTGTTGACACACTTTAAGTTCATCTAGACATCAAAACGTGAGGGACAAAAATCATCTTATGATGGTTTCACCACCACAAACTTGCTAATCATTGGCATGAACATCATTTCTATGGTTTTTGTATGGTTTTTTTTTTTTTATTCTTTAAAACCATTTTTTTCTGGTGTAGCTGTGCTGGATATATATAGGCAAAGGACTTTGATATCATCTCTTTCTCTTGCTAAGGTGTGATTTTCTCCATATTATTAGACCAAAGAGATGTTAGTGTGGGATTTTAACATCACAGTGATGGGTGTTGATGTGTCTACTGTATGTATGACATTGTGTGATTATAACACAAATGATAAGAAGCCTATTCTTTTTCCTATTCTTTGATTAATTGTTGATGTATCTTCAGTGACCAGTGTGTTACAGGAAGTGACGCCCATGTTGGATCACTTTGTACAGTTCTACCCTGTTGAAAAGACCAGATCTGACCTATAAATTTAAAGTATGCCGGTTGGAGTTGGTAATGATGGATGACCAACATGTTTTTTATGGTTAAGCTGGTTAAAATGCCTGACGTAGACACCATATCACAACACATGCTGGTGATAATGCTGGTCTTATCAGTAGGATAGTGCTGATTTACCTAGATAGTCTAGTATACACTACTGTTAAAGAGTTTTGGGTCAGTAAGAACTTTTTTTTAAAGAAATTAATACTTTTATTCAGCAAGGATACATTAAATTGAGCAAAAGTGACAGTAAATACATGTTACAAAAGATTCTATTTCAAATAATTGCTGTTCATTGAACTTTCTATTCAACAGAAAATCATGAATAAAATGTATCAAGGTTTCCACTAAAATATTAAAGGATTAGTTCACTTCAGAATTGAATTTTCCTGATAATTTACTCACCCTCGTGTCATCCAAGATGTTCATGTCTTTCTTTCTTCCGTCGAAAAGAAATTAAGGTTTTTGAGGAAAACATTCCAGGATTTTTCTCCATATAGTGGACTTCAACAGTTACTAACAGGTAGAAGGTCCAAATTATAGTTTCAGTGCAGCTTTACAAGATCCCAAGGGTCTTGTCTAGCGAAACAATCAGTCATTTTCCTAAAAAAAAAAAAAAAAAAAAAAAGCTACACTTTTTAACCATTAATGTTCATCTTGCACTGCTCTGCGATGCACCATGCATTACGTAATCACGTTGGAAAGGTCACGCGTGATGTAGGAAGTACCGCGGTAGGGCAAAAAACTTGAACTCATTTTCTCCTACAACTTAAAATTTTCCGACATCATTGTTTTGCCCTTTTTTTTTGTAAAGGCTGTTTGACTTCATTTTTGCATGTTCGCTTTGTAAACACTTGTTCAGTACTTCCACCTACGTGACCTTTCCAACCTGAATACGTCATGCGTGGCGCATTGCAGAGCAGTGCAAGATGAGCATTTGTGGTTAAAAAGTTTTTTTTTTTTTTTAGAAAATGGCCAATCGTTTCGCTAGATAAGATCCTTATTCCTCAGTTGGGATCATGTAGAGCTCTTTGAAGCTGTACTGAAACTACAATTTGGACCTTCAACCCGTTGGTCCCCAGTGGGAGAAAAATCCTGAAATGTTTTCCTCAAAAACTTTCATTTCTTCGCGACTGAAGAAAGAAAGACATAAACATCTTGGATGACATGGGGGTGAGTAAATTATCAGGAAAATTCAATTCTGAAGTGAACTAATCCTGTAAGCAGCACAACTGTTTTCAACATTTCAAGAACTGTTTCTTGAGCAGCAAATCAGCATATCAGAATGATTTCTGAAGGATCATGTGACACTGAAGACTGGAGTAATGATGCTGAAAATTCAGCTTTGCATCACAGGAATAAATTACATTTTAAAATATATTCAAATAACTTTTCACAATATTACTGTTATAACTGTATTTGAAGATCAAATAATGGCAGCCTTGGTAAGCATAACAGACTTCTTACAAAAACACTTTAAAAAATCTTACCGACCCAAACTTTTGAACGGTAGTTTATCTAAATATTTAACCACTTTGGTCAGCGTTCATGAGCCTAAAAGGTAGTCATCACATAAAAATGGTTGTTAGCATTGTATGGAATTGAATGTACATCTTAAATGTACGATCATCTCACATGATCACAAGTTGATGCAAGAGTGACCCGCCTCCTCCAGCTCTCCCTCCGAAAGTCTGCATGACCCTCCAAGAGCTCCAGTTTTGCGCCCCGTCCCGCTGTCTCTCACGGGGTCAGTATGAACGCTCTGCTCTCTGTGTTGCGTTCTGCAGGCAGATGCTCGGCCTCCACGGTCAACCTGCCGCGGCAGACGGAGCCTGTGATTAACAACAGGCTGTCCAAGTCCTCGGCCACGCTCTGGAACTCGCCCTGCAGAAGTAAGAACGGAGCGGCTCCCGCGTTTCACCTCCAAAAATCCCTCCCTCCAAACCCTCCGTCTGGTTTTTGGTTCTTCAGTTGTGTTTTCTCATGAACTACTTTTGATTTGCTCATTTCTGGTGGCCTGCTTGCCTGTGCCTGTGCCTGGTGATCGATGGTCATTCTCACACCTTTTTTATTCACTTCCCCACCCCACAACCCCTCGTTCTTGTGTTGCATCGTGGGTAATCTCTTCTTCTGTGCACTTTTTGATCAGTGCTCACATTGTTGCATCATAGTCTGTGATGGTTATTTATCTGTGGTCCAGTAAGTGGTGGACATATCTATTTTTATTTCATTCCTTTCTTATTTTTGTGTTCCTGTCATCAGTTTTTGGTGTGGGTCATGGTGCTGGTGGTGGGCTTTTTAATTTGAGTGTGTGATTTGAAAGGCTGATTATTAATCAGTGATCATAAAACAGTGGTCTGGTAACTAAGTTAGGATATATAATATAATATGTGCCACTTGACTAATCTGATCTTAATCATATTAATGGATTGATTGATTCATATAAATAAGTGATGCTTTGCAATAGTTAAGTAGTTGTCAATGTTTCTGGCTGTGTTCAGATTGGAATACTTGCATACTGCTTACTGTATACTGCTCAATATACACTGTATACTGAGGATGGGAATGTAATGGAATTTATTGCTCATTCCAAATCCACTTAATGCTTCTGATTCCTTAATGGTTATTTAGTCTTTTTTTCGTGGTCAGAAAGATTTTTTTTAATGATTTTTAAAGAAGTCTCTTATGTATGGAGCCACACACATGGCATGCGTGGAAAGAAATTCCTAATTTTAAGTAAATTAAATTGTGTCCATGCTGTAATATTTAATTCCTTTGTTTTAGATAAATCATAGCAAAGAGAGGGAAGGAATTAGTTCATGGCCACGAATCACTTTTTACTAAAGTGAGGGAACAAATTAATAATTTGTGGAAACGAATTCTTAATTCATGGCCGCAATATATATATATATATATATATATTTTGTCAATATGTCATATAGACAAAATGGTTTAATTTTTTTTAATATCAAAAATACAGTAAAAAATTAAATATTGCTCCAATTTAAAATGTGGTTTCTATTCGAATATATTTTAAAATAATTTAATCCTGTGATGGCGAAGCTGAATTTTAAGCAGCCATTAGTATTGTGCTGCTTCATATTTTAGTGGAAACCGTGATAAAAAAAATGTTCAGGATTCTTTGAAAGTTCAAAAGAACAGCATTTATTTGAAAAACATTCTTTTTTGTAACACTATAAATATCTTTACTGACACTTTTGATCAATTTAATGCATCCTTGCTGAACATTACTATTAATTTCTTTAAAAAAAACTTTGGCATATATACTAAAGAAATATGTTTGGTATAGTGTTTAGTATAGAAGAAACATTAATTAAGTACTATTAGTGCAATCAAATGTTATACATCATTCAGTGCTAGGGCCAGATTTACTAACAGCTTGCATATGCGCAAACCCTCTTTTGGCGTTTAAAAGCTACTGTCAGGATTTACTAAAGACATGCACTGAAAAGGCTTGGACACATTTATTTTTACGGCTGACCTCATTGCATATGCATTTGTTGGAGTTTCCCTTTCAGACGCAAAATTTATGGAAGGAAAGTATTTAAATGAATCGCAAGGTGATTTACTAAGGTTTGTGCTAGTCAATTTACGGGTATTTGCGCCATTATTTACTAGGGCTGGGACAATACATCGATTCTTGATTCACGATACAATGATACTGGATCGATTCTGATAATTTTTCTCTCAAATCGATTCTGAGATTAGTGTTAACAGCAGATGGCGCTGTAGGCTAGTTTTTAACCGCACACTCAGATGCTCACGAAGAAGAGTGCTGCAGAGCGCTCGTGCATTTGGCTTGTAAGTGGTTAAATATATTTGCACTTCGGCTCAGAATGCTTTTATGACGTGAGATTAAAGGATTAGTCCACTTTTAAATAAACTTTTCCTAATAATTTACTCACCCCCATGTCATCCAAGATGTCCATGTCTTTCTTTCTTCAGTCGAAAAGAAATTAAAGTTTTTGATGAAAACATTCCAAGATTTTTCTCCTTATAGTAGACTTCAATGGGCACCAAACAGTTGAAGGTCAAAATTAGTTTCACTGCAGCTTCAAATTGTTCAACACGATCCCAGATGAGAAATAAGGGTCTTATCTAGTGAAACCATCGCTCATTTTCTGAAAAAAACTGAAAATTATAAAAGTTTTAACCAGAAATGCTCATCTTGAACTAGCTCTCTTCTTCTCCTCTATTAGAATTCCAGCAGTGTAGACACTGCTAAGTGTATTACTGCCCTCCATAGGTCAAAGTTTGAACTAATTTTTATATGCAATATGCTAGTTCAATAGTATATAACAATTAGTTCAAACTTTGGCCTGTGGAGGGCAGTATTACATTTAGCAGCGTCTACACTGCTGGAATTCAAATAGAGGAGAAGAAGAAGAGAGCTAGTTCAAGATGAGCATTTAAAGTTAAAACTTAATAATAATTTTCTTTTTTTTTTTCAGAAAATGAGTGATGGTTTCTCTAGATAAGACCCTTATTTCTCATCTGGGATCGTGTTGAACAATTTGAAGCTGCAGTGAAACTAATTATGACCTTCAACTGTTTGGTGCCCATTGAAGTCTACTATAAGGAGAAAAATCCTGGAATGTTTTCATCAAAAACTTTAATTTCTTTTCAACTGAAGGAAGAAAGACATGGACATCTTGGATGACATGGGGGTGAGTAAATTATCATGAAAAGTTTATTTAAAAGTGAACTAATCCTTTAATGTAAACACAGTCCACTGCGAACACCCTTGTAATTCGCTTCAACTTTTTCAAACTTTATGAATGATTATTTTAGATTTAAGTGGAGTGTGTGAAGGAATTGGAAGCAAGCAGATTACGGGTGTTTCTAAAGCATGTAGTGCCATCTGCTGTTAAAAAACTAAGCTCAGAATCAATTCGGGAGAATCACGATTCGCGATACATCGGAAAATATCAGAATCGCTCCAGATTCTTTGTATCGTGAATAGAGAATTGATGTATTGTCCCAGCCCTATTATTTACTGCCCCAAAGAAGCATGTCTCAAACCAGACTCTATGATGATCCGGTTGCGTCTGTGTTCTTTAATTTGCATGTCATCAGTAGATCACGCGCAGAACTTTCCACTCCCATCTGCGCTTTTTTGAAATTGCGCTGTTTTTCACACTAATTTGCCCTGTTTAGTTCATGTGGCTCCTAGTATTCTAGTATATTTTTTTAAATGATAATGATTCTGATTAAGAAATTTCCCATCCCTACTGTATACTGCACGCTATTTTTTTAAAAATATACTTTTTCAAACAGTATAGCATTATGCAATGCTAAACACTCACAAACCGTAGTATGATTCATTTTTATCAGTATGTGTACGTAACAGTTATTTTAGTCCACTCTTGTTGGTCCAATCAAATTAAAGACAAGAGGTTAAAAATCATAACACTCATCTTTCTTCAAATGAAAGGTCAGTTTAAGCACATTATATACACAGCAGAAGTAGTATGCCATCCCGATATTCTATGCAAATGGATAATAACATACTATGCGCAGTATAAATGCTAGAACCTGCAGAGATAGTAGCAGTATGGTAGTTATTCTGAACATAGCCTCATTTTAAGTTTCCTCTCTAAGGAAATAATGTGTTTTCTAGAATGCTGACATCCACATGCAGCAGAAAGCACCAATTATAAGTCAGCAAAACTGTGGCTATGCAGATGTGTATAAATCAAGATAATAACAGCATTGTGCACCACATGGCAACTGTGTAGCTCATGGTCTGGTCTTATTTCCCTGTCATTAGAGATGACCACTCAAAGTGCACTTTTTGCTAAGATATAATATGTAATATTTAAGTTAAACCTTTTAGCTAAGTCTTGAGAGACTTTCTGGCCATTGAGGTTTGTTTTTTTGCAACAAGCTTCCTGGGAATGCTGCTAAATATTGTTTTTATAACATATAGAATGACGATTGTTTAAAAGCAGGATTTTATATCCTAGATCGTGATCAAACCTTACAGTAGTTCAGGCAACAGCACGGTTTGCCGCAGTGGGGGAGAAAAAAAGGCAGCTGTTGCCTAGCAACGTCCAGTGACCAGCCGTCACGAAGTGTTGTAAATTTTCTCGTGTTGCTACAGTGTCAGATCGGAACACCACCTCTTTGCCTCATCGAGAACAAGGGTCCGTTTTGATACACAGTATTGTTTTAACGACATTCGGAGTGTGTTTCTGTCTGTTCGTGCCAGAGTGTGTTTGTGTTTTGTAGCAAAGGAGCATGGGAGAAAACGAGTGTTATTGAGACCACAGATTCATTTCTTCGTCACTTCACTTGTTTTTCTCATGTCTGTAGAGAAGTGTCATTCAGTCATCTCTGTGACAGCCCAAACCTCATTTAATGTTCTCTCAGAATATTAACTCAGCAGCAGCATCCCATAATAAAAACCCATGAACACTCTAATTATTCTGCTATTAGAGTGCTGTTCGTCTAGACATGCAGTTAAACCATGCAGAGAATTTATAAATGAAATCTCTTAAATATCGCAAAAGTTTCTCAGAGAGAACAATGAGATTAAATGGAGAGCAAAATGTGACTCAGGTGTTTCTCCTGAGAAAAAGATTCAGATTTGTTTCTTCTGGAGTTTCAGAAGAGATCTCAATGATGTCTCAAACTGTGCTCAGACTTGCTGAGAATACTAAAGTTTGTGTTTGCTCATAACTCAAACATGTCTCATCATATTTTTGTAAGACTAAATGATCTGAGCTATTTACACAACTGGGTTTGGGGTGGGTTTTTTTCAAAGTAGTCTCTTATACTCATCAAGGCTGCATTTATTCGATCAGAAATACAGCAATATTGTGAAATATTATTACAATTTAAAATAACTGTTTTGTATGTTAATATATTTTGAAATGTAATTTATTCCTGTGATCAAAGCTGAATTTTCAGCATCATTACTCCAGATTGAGAGTCACACGATCCTTCAGAAATCATTTTAATATGCTGATTTTCTGCTCAAGAAACATTTTTTATTATTATTATTATGAATGTTGAAAATTCGTCATATTTTTACAGTATACGTTTTTAAGGATTCTTTGAATGTATTTGAACTTGTATTTTAAATCAAAATAATTTTTTAACAGTATAAATGCTTTTTTCTGTCACTTTTGATTAAATATATGCATCCTTGCTGAAGAAAATTTATGATTTCTTTCAAAAAAAAATCGTACTGAATATCAACTTTACAGTGATATCGCTCTGTACTTTAAGTCAACAATTGACTCATTTGTGTCTATTTTTTGTTCTTACGAGACATTTTAAAAGAATTATCTTTAATGAAACATACATTAGAGCTCCATTTTGTCTCCAGAGCTATGAAAGAGAAAACTTTGAGCAATTAATCATCAAAGTCTAACATACAGTGTTCACTCAACGAAGGGCTTGAGAATTCCACTTCCAGTAACAGCCTCTCTGATTGGTCAGGCTGCTTTTTACTGGATGTTACAGCCAGCCGATTGGCTGAACGCTTGCTTCGGCCCTTTATCGAGTGACCTGTGGTATGTGTCCACATGTGTCGATGCTAACAGCGCCCTCTTGTGTCAGCCCGCAGCTTGCGTCTGAGCCCGTGGGAGAGCCGCATCGTGGAGAGGTTGATGACGCCCACCCTTTCCTTTCTGGCTCGCAGCCGGAGCGTCGCCACCCTCCAGAACAGCAGCGACCCCCGTGAGTTAAACGTCACACACACACTTAACATGTCTTAAGGTAATGGTTATACTCAACACATTCTACATGCACAGCCATGTGATGAGTTAAACACACATCATAAACAGGTGTGATGGAGTGCAAACAAGCAATTGCACTTATTTACTGAATACAATGTTATTTACAATATTACTGCTTTTTTTTTACTGTATTTTTGATCAAATGATGAACATAAGAAAAAAAAAAAAAGTACTAATCTTACCAGCCCTAACAGTAGTGTATTATCTCAATTCAGTAATGTTTTGAGCGTAAATAAGTGACTGTCTCTAAACATCTCTGTGTCTGATCTCAGATCAGTGTTCCCGCTCTGCGTCTGTGTCTCCTCTGACGCCCTGCTCCCATCATCATCCTCACCAGCACAGCGCTGAACGCTGGAGGGTCTCGGCCAGCACCCCTGACATCACACAGCGCCAGCACAGACGCAACTCCACACCGGTAAAAACACAGAACAACAAATGCAGAAATATTCATATAAAAATGCTAATATACACACCAGTTCAAAAGTTTGGAGTCTGTATCTCTCTAAGGTTTTTAATGCTCACCAAAGCTGCATTTATTTGATTAAAAATGCAGTAATATTGGGAAATGTTATTATAATTTAAAATAACTGTTTTCTCTTTTGATATATAATATTGATTTGACTCCTTTAAAATGATTTTCAATGTTTTCCTCTAGTTTGAGAAGAAGAAGAAAGAAAAGAAAGACAAGGAACGAGAGAACGAAAAGGAGAAGAGTGCTCTGTCTAAAGAAAAAGTGGAGAAGAAGAGACAATCTCAGTCCATAACCAGAACAAAAACAGAAGCCAGGTGACTCTTTCACACACACACACACACACACACACACACACACACACACACACACACACACACACGTTTGTTTTTGTGAATTGTGGGGACATTCCATAGGCGTAATGGTTTTTATACCATACAAACCGTATTTTCTATCACCCTACACCTAAACCTACCCATCACAGGAAACTGTGCACATTTTTACTTTCTCAAAAAACTCATTCTTTATGATTTATAAGTATTTTGAAAAATGGGGACATCGGGTAATGTCCTCATAAGTCACCCTCTCCTTGTAATGTCATACCCATGTCATTATACAAATTTGTGTCCTGATATGTCACAAAAACACGCACACACACACACAGCACACACTTTCTGAGCTCAAGGCTGCTGCAGGTTAAACACTGTGCGCTCACGAGCCAAAGAGAGGCTCTGGTCCAGACCAGCAGGGCGTCTGGCAGGCTGTTCGCTTTTATACAGGCCTTTGTGTTCAATTGCTTTGTGGAAAAAGTGATAAATTAGCCATTAAAGGATTAAAGTTGTACTCTTATTGTGGCTGTCCATGTTCTGCCTGATTGGTTTCCAAACCAAGGTCTCAGGGTAATTTGTTTTCTCGCTGAAATTGACAAAATCCACATTATTAAGGCAAGCATCACTATTATTATTGTTCAACCCTGGGGTTAGGCTATATATGTGTTTGTGTATTAGCAAAGACTATAGAATAACACAAGACGTGTCACTCGTATTGTTTTGAATGGGAGAAAGTGTAACGCGCAATATGGCGGAATAAGTCCCGCCTTCTAAAGCCAAGAGCCAATCGCCGACTGGTAAAGTCATCGCGTCACTTCAGCGGCCGTTAGAATCACCGGTTTCTATAGAAACAGTCAGACGCGCGCCTCCGAAGAGACGCGCATTTAGGTCTGCGCATGCGCATTAGCTTGATCCAGCCTGAAAAAATACAGTTTTTTTTTGTCATGATTCAAGCATTTAGAAACTACATTTTTGAGTCGGTTGTTGTTAGATTTCATTGGTGATTTCAAATATGAAATTTAATCGTAAGGTTGGCGAACAGTTTTGGAGAATCTGATGTTTCCCAAAATCCCCATTCAAAGAGATAGGAGCTGCATGATGCCCAGGATGCCTGAGAGGCGTTTCAAAGATGGCCGCCGGGTGAAATGACTTGTCTTAAAGGGACTTTGGTATTAGTGATACGCAGATCAGCTCAAATGTCACCCGAATCCACTTTTACACAACACTGTTTTCAACTAAAAATGGAAAACAATTTTCACTGTGTTTTGACTGTTCCTTTACACAGCAACGGCATTTTGAGGTCCTAAAAACGCAAACTTTTGAAAACAGGTTTCAAAGTGCAAGTTTTCAAAAATTATACCATTATTTATAAAAAATGTGAATTTGTGAAAAAGGTGACGTCATGCACATGCGTATTACCATAGACAGTAAAAGAAATGGACACAGCGACCCCATTGGAACTCAATTGAGACAAGTGAAGCCCATTTTTAGCGATTTTTAGCACTTCCGTTTCTGACGTGCAGACTCAAACTAAGCTTGATGACGTCAGCAACCTGTCTGACAGATGTAAATCTTCTAGTAGCTGTGCGTGCAAACTGCCATCGTTAATCTTGCAGAGGCGGCGAGCTTGAGCGGGGAGTTCTTTGGCGTGAGTGAGCAGGAGTAATTATTCTGATTAATTATTTTGTATAGTATTTTAAAATGTAACGCCAGTACGCCATATTAAGTTAATGCATACTATTGCCTGCGAGCTTCTCCTCCTGTCTGTACGGTAATTTCTCTACTGTGCGACAGAGAGTCGAGTGGTTATGACGCAATCGTTAGCCTATTTATACAAAAACTGTTTCTACGGGGCCATAATGTAACATAGAAGGTAATGGAGCCCTTTATACATTGTCGTGTATCTTTAGAAATAAATAATGGACAAATGGAGTCTTTAAACGCCTCAGATGTAAAGTTATTTGCTGTCAAAGTGACGCCAAAATGAATGGAAGTCAATGGGATGCTAACGCAAGTGAAGTTCTGCTACAAGATGGCGGCAGGCGGCCGACTTCAACTTCCGGTTGACTTCCTTGGGCACTGCGTATTACGTGTTCAGTCTGTAGGCGTGCAGTTTATCTTTACAAAGTGACATCGCCAACTACTGGCCTGGCATGAATAATACAGCGTTTTTAGTCATTTTCAGGAACAGCGATCATTTTGATAACATTGTCGTCTATACCCCAAAAAACGCAAAGGAAAAACTTTTTTGTTTTTAGTACAACGTTGTCATGTAAACGTACCCTTATAAGCACAGGGAACTAAGCAAACCAGAACAGGGAACACAGAACCAAAACACAATGAAACTAAACAGGACATACATGTTACAATATTGGGAGGTGTTCTTAATTCTGTTCTCATTTAGGTTATGAAGCTTAAAGCAGAGCTTCATCACCTAAATGAACTACGAGGGTAAACTAAACGAAAATTAGAAATATTGCCTTAGCAACTAATTGAAATAAGTTTAAGTGGATGCACTAAAATTACTAACTGGAAATAAATAAAAACTAAATCTAAAACGTAAAAAAAAAAAAAACTAAATACTAATATAAAAAACTAACAAAAATGACAAAAGCACATAATAAAATTACTAAAAATTGAAATGAAATTACAACTTAAAATACTAGAATGTAATGGGAATCAAAATAAAAATACAAAGTAAAGAAATAATTTTTTATTGTGCTTACAAAACCATTTGTTCTTAATTCTCTTCTTTTTTTTAGCCCAAATCTCAAAGCTAAAAACAGAGCTTCATCACCTGCGACGCCCAGGAGTCGCCCCCTCTCCCCCAATCCAGCGGTGTCCCCCAAACCACCCTCATCTTCGGGCCGGACTCCTCCTGGCACCAAGACACGGCCTAAACGAGCTCAGACTCCCGCCCGTGTACAGCCCCCCGCCGTCGCCGCGGTCGCCGTGGAAACCAAGGAGCCCCGTCAGGCTGACCCTCCCAAGGACACAAAGAGTGAGTGTGATCATCCTGACTACCGAAGCAGAGAGGCTTTGCTCTCAGATAAATCTGCATGACGGCTCAATGGTTTTCAAGGAGCCCGGGGTGACTTTTATAGCTTTAATATGTATAAAAGAAACGCAAATGCTTGTAAGGGTTTTTACTCTTCTTGATGGACTGTTTTTTTCTGTTCAGCTGCTCTCAGTGTTCCTGACATCACTGTCTCCTCTGCTCCGGCCACGCCCCTCACTACCTCTGCACCAATCACAGCAGCTCCTCAGACACCAGAGGCGGTGCCTGTTGTAGCCGCTGCTCCTTCTCGATCACTCTCTCCTGAGCCCGGCCCTCCGGCCGCCAAGCCCACAGCTGGGACCAATGATCCAGAGGAGGCGGCCAGGGTTTTGGCAGAAAAGAGACGTCAGGCACGTGAGCAGAGAGAGAAGGAGGAGCAAGAGAGACGAGAGCAGGAGCAGAAGAGCAGGTTAGTTGATTATAGACCGAGTGGAGAGTGTCAGTCTTGCATTTCAAACATAAAGTCCCGCCCACTTTGACAGAAAGAGACCGCCTGATTGATATTTACAGTGATCACAACAGAAAATAAATCATCAACTAAAACTATTTTAAAAACAATTGTAGAAAATTGAAAAAATTGAAGTAAAGCTGAAACAAAATACAAATATTAGATGGCAAAATTAAAAAAAAACGAAAATTAGAAATGTTGTCTTGGCAACTAACTGAAATAAATTTAACTTGAAGCACTAAAATTACTAACTGGAAATCAATAAACTAAAATTGACAAAAAAATCTAAATAGTAATATAAAAAAACTAACAAAAATAACAAATGCACATAACAAAATAACTAAAAAATCAACTTACAAATATATAAAAATAAAAGCAAATTCAAAATATTATTACAAATTAATTAATACATAATAGTATAGTATATAAATAATACTATAACACTGGTTGACAGAGTTTCTGTAGCTTTTAACAGTGAATTTCTAGGACTTTTCCAGTTTGTGATTATTGGATAAAATCATTTTATAGAGATAAAAACACAAAGAGCAAATTCTGAAATATTTTAGAGCTGATCATAACCACATAAATTATTTATTACATATAAATTTACATTTAGATTACACTGTGATTAACATGATTTTGTGAAAGATTTTAATAATTTCAGTTATTTATAAATTAAATTGATTAATTTATAAATAATCAGACTACCCATAAGTTTTCCTTCTTAACAGTGTTATTTTATGATCATTGAGATACTATTATTATGGAAGAGGATTAGGGCCAAGCAATAATAAAAAAATAAAACCATCTCGAGATTAAAGTTGTTAAATTTCGAGAAAAAAGTCGAGATAAAATGTTGAGAATAAACTCATTAAATTATGAAAAAAAAGTTGTTAAATTACAAATTTGTTCTCATAATTTAACAACTTTTTTCTCGTAATTTAACGAGTTTATTCTCAACATTTTATCTCGACTTTTTTCTTGAAATTTAACGAGTTTTTTCTCATAATTTAATGAGTTTATTCTCAACATTTTATTTCGACTTTTTTCTTGAAATTTAACGAGTTTTTTCTCGAAATTTAACAACTTTAATCTCGAGATGGTTTTATTTTTTTATTATTGCTTGGCCCTAATCCTCTTCCGTATATTATAGTTTAGAACTATTATAACTATTTTTATTATAGTTAATTTTTATTTTTAAATTTCATTTTATTTAATATTCAATTTCATTTTCCATGTAAAGTTTTAGAAATGTATTTTTTTATTAGTTTTTTTATATGTCTATATAGTTGTATTAATTTATTATATATTATTTATATTATATATCAAAATGATCCCATTATATTTAGTTTTAGTTATTTTAGTACATTACGTTAAAATAAATGAAAATGAGAACTGTTGCCTGGGCAAGTAGCTGAAATAAAATAAGTTCTTTTTTTTATAATTAGTATTAGTTCAGTTAATGATTATTTTAATGATTTAAGTAATAAAAATGTTTTTTATGGCTTTAGTTAACTACAATAAGCCTGATTATCTAGTCGTAACTCTGTAGACTGTAAACCTGCCTCGTCTTCATTCAGAGCGCTGCGTGAGGAGCACGCCAGACGTGAGGAGGAGGAGAGGAGGCGCAGAGAGGAGGAGGCGCGCTTCATGGCAGAGCAGCAGCGTCTGCAGGAGGAGAAGGAGGCGCAGGAGCGAGCAAGAGCCGAGCAAGAGGAAAACCTGCGTCTGCAGAAACAGGTGAGCAGTGCATCATGGGTAATGGCTACCATTGATGACAAACTTATCAACAGGATAACAGCATTTAAGTGTTTTAATAGTGCTGAAAAATAATATGAAGCTTCTGAACATTCTTTAAAGTCAAATCCAAACAACGTGCATTGCGGAAAACATGGGAGAAAATGGGCTTTTTAATGGTCAATGATGAAATTTAGAGAACAGATGGACAATGTGATGCCAATATCTAAACAATTTAATGAGAGCAAGCTAAAAAAAAAAAAGGATACATGCAAAACTGATATATATACAAAACCATGTCTATTTGTATATATTATTTATACAGAAATGTCTATATATATGATAGCAAAAATATATATATATCACTCTGTGTATATATATATATATATATATGATAGGGGTGGGAATCGGAGGGTACCTCACGATACGATACGATCACGATAAATGGCTCACGATAACGATAATATCGCGAGTCAGCGATTCTGCGATAATCGATATATCGCTAGACAATCCTATAATGATACATCGCGATATTGGTCTTAATATGAAAACAAAATGCACGTGAAAAGGTTAAGTGCAGGTTAACGGATAAATCCGATCTTATATGTACATTTAATAGAATTCACGTCACCGAAAGCAAGAAATATGAGGTGCATTTTATTGACCATCAGTTAATTTCAAAATCAAAGACTGCAATAGGAGAGAGCGGCAACAGCACTGGTATAAGGTCTCATTACTTTTAATGAAGATAATTGTGTGTTATGCGTCTGCGACTTACTTTCACTTTCATATGCGGCAGTTTGCGCGTCAGCTTGCTGAAGAGATCTGCGGCGATGTGTGATGCAGTAGCGTTGTCATATCTGACTCTCACATGTTTCAGTTTTAGTATTTTGGGGAGAAGTAAAATTTATAGTTTCAACAACCAGATGCATTTAGACTGAGCATAGACAGTTTTGACTGGAATGCGTCCCAGACCATCTCCTGAAGTGGTTTGAGCGATCGGATTTAAATCCGTCTCAAATGCGTATTTAGGCATTTAGGCATTTAGACCTGGTCTTTTCACGATCGGATAGCTATCCGATCAGAGAAAATGCATGAAGTCACCAGGTGCAAACAGACCCTTTGACGTTCTTCAAGCGCTTAGATATACACGGGAGCGTTCGAAAGCAGGCGTCTATCAGAGGATCCCTAATATATGCTTTCAAATGCTCCCGTGTATATCTAAGCGCTCGGTGAAGAACGTCAAAGATGTCTACGACTGTCACATCAATGGTATAAAAGTGCGTCAAGACTTTGAACTTAAACGTGGCTGGGGCATCTATTTTACTCACACTGCTGTCCGCCATCCTGTTAATAACCTCTTTTTCTTAGGCTAGTTAACTTAAGTTCACGTTTCCCTCATTCATGTGTCGAGCACCGCCTTGAAGTAGGACGCTTTGAGCAAAGAAATCTATATATAGCGCTTTATTTTTTTTAATTAAAATATCGATATTTGGCGCAGCGATTCGATTCTCGTATCGCACAGAGAAGGATGACGATATATCGCCATATCGATATTTTGTCCCACCCCTAATATATGACAGCAAAACAAGATAACAGAAAATGTATGTAGGTGAGTTAGAAAATCTATTTCTGATACAAGAAAATACCACAAAAAAAATAAATAATGATTCTCACAATAAGCCATTGTTTTTAGGCAATTTTTATTTTATTTTATTTTATTTTACCAAAATGTGACCTGGACATGCAATTGAAAGGTTTTATTTGATTTATTTATTTTATCCGTTTACGAAGTCAGTACATTTTTGAAAAGCTTCTTTTAGTCGAGTGGACATTAATTGCTCAATTAATTTGCCTTGCTAATATATATCAGTTTTATTGGCTTAAATCATATTAACTTTAATTATGTATTTGTGGCGTATGTGTTTTGGTGAGCATATAAATATTAATTTCATTCAAATCATTAATTCGAACCTATTAATTTGTTCAAATCAGCTTTATTTCTTCTTTTCATGTACATTCATGCCAATATGTTTTAAAATCCATCTGCAGTCTTCAGTAAAATCATTTTAATACAAAAGACCTTCAAGGCATCAAGGTGACCGAAGCACAGGCAGACAAAAGGCCATTAGCGCGAGTGCTTTCATACGACAGTCTCAGCTTGAATTTCCTGCAGTGCATTAGGCATTAAGCAGCCATTCAGATCCGACTCACGAGAAGAAGATACATAAGCCTCGGGCGACTCTCATCTGCTGCCCCGTCAGCTCACAGAGCCCATCTGACATGAAGCCTGCATGTGTTCTGGTTTGATCTGATCGTGCAGGACAGGCCTAATGGGTCTGTTTGTAGCTCTCTGGACGGACAGAGGACAGCTGTGGTGTCTCAGCAGCATCAAAAAGGATTTAAACTGTGACAAGGACACAGATATGCATAAACAGATTGAACTTGATGCCACATCTGGATTTATGGCCAATGAGATTAAGCTAATTAATTAGTTAAAAGATACTGTGTCTAGGTCAGTGTTATTGTAGTAATATTTATATATTATTATAGATTTTGTTAATATTTTGAATTAGATTTTATTTTTGTTAAAGTTTTAGTATTTTGTTTTTGTCATTTAATTTTAGTTCTTTAATACTTTACTAAACATTACCAGTAGCTACTTAAAATAAATGGAAATTGGCAACTAGCTGAAAAAAAAGGTTTATTTTTATTTCACTTCAGTTATATATTTGGCCTCTGCTTCCCTCTTGTGGCAGAGGAGTGAAAATAAAACACATTCTGTTTGTGAAAATAGTGAAATTGCACAAAGATTTCAGCCTGACATTCAGTATTTTACTTGATCAGTCACAGTCGTGATCATGTTGGCTGGTGTTATTTTAATATTATTTATATACACTATTATTAATAGTATTTATTCATATTTTAACAACATTTCCGATATTTAAGTTTTTCATCTAATATTTATATTTTATTTTATTCCAGCTTAATTTCAATTATTTATTCATTTTAGTTTTAATTTTTGCTAACAATAACAACACTGATGTTGCCTCCATACCAGTGAATTTCTGTTATTTTTCTACCAGCAGGGACAAACTGAACCACAATAACCTGCCAAACCTTGAGTCATGTCATAGGACTTATGGGTAATTCAAAGATGTGTAATGGATTTATGGGTAATGAAGTTTTATTTGTGTCTTTGCCAGCGAGAGGAGGCCGAATCCAAAGCCCGAGAGGAAGCAGAGAAACAGAGGATAGAAAGAGAAAAACACTTCCAGAAGGAGGAACAGGAGCGCCTGGAGAGAAAGAAGGTAACGGGAGACTCTTCAAATGCTTTTATTGCAACTGAGTGATTTTCCTTTCCTGTGGATTTGACTAACATCCATGTTCACCTTTCTAGCGTCTGGAAGAAATCATGAAAAGGACTCGTAAGAGTGACGCAGGCGGACAGGTGGGACACGTCTGTGTTTCATTGAGTATGAATTCATCTCACACACAGAGCGAAAGGAAAATGAACCCGCTTTATTTGTTCCTTTGCAGAAAGACGTAAAGACCCCAGCTCAAGTGAATGGTAGAGTCTCTGACAATGGTAAAAATCGATTTTTAGTATTGTGCATGTGATGTTACCCTTAAAAAATATCACTTTTCTCTATTAAAAATATTTAAAATTAGTTTAAATAAATAATATGTAGCTGTTAATTCTTTTATCTTGCAGTAATCCAGAAAAATCCTTCAGAAACTCTTCATAGTGCTGCGACAAATTTCAACCAATCACAAGGAGATGTGAAAATGAGGTAAACAAGAAGTTGCACAATTAGTTGCATGAATATTTTGAGATAATATCTGACAAAATAATGAGAATTTCACCCATGTTTCTTTCTCAGCTCTGTGTCCTGGGACACGGCGCCCGTCATTAATGGTGTCCAGCCCACCAAACATCAGAATGGACTGTCCTCCAATGGAGAGGCAGCAGACTTTGAGGAGATCATCAAGCTGTCCAATCACAGTGGCAGTGGAAACAGTGGGCAGGGTCAACCTGCTGACCCAATCATGGCCTTTGAGGGAGGGGAACCGTTCATGATGAAGGCGGGACCTATGAAACCTCAACATGTGGCAGGTAAGATTGGATAGTTTTAGGGTACGTTTACAAGACAACGATATGCTTAAAATGGAGAAGTTTAGCCTTTGAGTTTTCTGCGTACAGACGACACCATTGTCAAAATGATCCCCATTCCCACGGATCCACGAAAATGTCTAAAAATGCTGTATTCTGCTGCCAGGCCATTAGATGGCGATGAAACACCATAGGCTGAACATGTAATACGCAAGTGCATGACGTCATTGTTTCCACAGATTTATGTTTTTGTTGTTTACACGGAGACCGTTTTCAAAACCTTGCACTTTGAAACCCGTTTTCAAAAGTTTGCATTTTCAGGCACCCAAAACGCTGTTGTCGTGTAAATGAACAGCCAAAACACATTAAAAGTTTTACGTTTTTGTCATGTAAACAGCCACTTAGATTAGGTAAGAAGATTTTAGATTAGATATTGAACATAAAAGATGGTTAGCAGAATCTCTAAGCTGATCATTTCTACATGAAAATGGACAATCATTTACATTTCTTTGTCTTTTGAAGCCATTTGCAAACTTTATTTTGTCATTTTGGAGCTTGATCATTGCAAACCCAAATGCTCAAAATAATGAATTGGTTTGAGTAGGATGAACTTAAATTAAAGGTGGTACAGAGGATGTTTTGTTTTATACATTTTTGCAATATTACTTGAAACTGTCTTTACTAACTGATAAAAGACTATTTATTAGGTGCACTGAAAGGAATATTATTAATATACATCATCTGTGCACGAGGTAGGGCCTTAAAAACATCAGCCAATTGTTTACGCGATCATCGCGTGAACGATTGGCCCTCTGGCTTGTCAATCACTGCCATGACGTTCCTTGTGAGAGACGCGCGGCTGCGCGCTCTAGTAACTTTCCACACTCTACATGCGCCGCATGTGATGTTTTTGTCCGGAGACAGGAGTAACAACTGCAGATTATGAGTTACCTGCGGTGAGTCCGACATAATGAATCCACTAAGTGTGTGCGCGGCTTAACGATTGTAAGGCCGATTATGAATGTAAATTGATACTTATGACTGATCGCGCTCAAACGCGTCCAGTCAGAGCCAGTTGCGTTCAGTCTGCGATTACAGTCGGTGTTCAAATTCCATGTGAAAGTATATAAATCTGCTTCAGGAGCAGGAAACTATCGCTGTATGTTGAGTCAGAATGTTTTAGCTAGTCGTTAAATGTGTGCCCAGCTTAATAACACAGCCAATGCCGGTGGTAAACAAACACTCGTGCACGAGAGTTTTGGGAGGCGTTCACTTTGAAATGAGCTGTGAAGGAGGGGGGTTGTTCTTCCGCATGCGCTCATTTCAAAAACTCAGTCGACGAAAACATCCTCTGTACCACCTATATAGGGGTGGTTCAGTGTTTTTTCTCTAGGATTGTTTTTGGGGCGCAGTTTAACATGTCTTAATGCTTTGTTTTTTTGAAAACGCTGTATTTTTCATATATTTTACCTTTATTCTACACCTCTGTTTCCACTGTCATTCGAACGGCTCATTTGACTTCCTGCTTCTGATACCACTCCCTCCGAAATACGCAATGTGCTCAGATTGGTTAGCTGGCCCAGTGTATCCAGAGCCATCGTGATTCGCTGAAGCGTCCGGAAACGCCACGCCCCTTACCATTTTAGTTGTTAATGGTTACGTGCGCTTCAGTTATATTGTATGCTCAATTTGATTATATTGCTGTATCAAATTGAGCCCGAATCAGACCCAGATGAACAGCAATCGCGGCTTTTAAAGGATGTTTATGAATGGTATTTCATTTAGTATTTGTGTCAAAGTGTTTAGATATTCTATCACTGCTGTTTGTTAGCTTTCAATATACAGTTTTATCCTGATTTAAACTTTACTGTAGCCGAATACATGCCTGAGTAGTAGCATTTTTGTAAAGGTAGCGTTTAATTTATAGCATGAACAACTGTTTGTCTATGAACATATAAGTTTGTTGGTGTTTGTTGGAGAAGTATGCACTATAATACAGCTAACTGGCTAGCGAAGCAAAAATGAGTTGCTCTTATATGTCCTTGATGCAACCAAAAATAGCAACAGAACTATACGTTGAAAAGACATATAAAAACAATAAAACGTACTTACAGTTTGGGGCAATAAACAGCAGCTTCTGCTTTTAAAGTGGGAACTGCTTCATCTTTCAGTAAAAGCCTTTGTGCAAATCCAGCATTGAACTTGTGTAGAATCTGGAAACTGCCTTCAGCTCCGCATGCAGTGTAGAAATGATCACAGATTATAATGGTTTCTATTATCTTTTGACGCGTCGCGTCGCGCCGCTTGCGTCCGGTGTACACAACTCTTCCGCTTTCATTATGCTGCGCCACATGGCCTCGCCCACTTTGTTGCGTGTTCCCGGGGGCGTGTTTTGCAGGCTTTATGATGTCACCAACCCGGGAAGAAGCTCGTTGTAGTCCAAACCGGTCATTTTGGAAGCATTAAAACGCCTTAACTTTACAAGACAATATCTCCGTTTGCATTGAACTTTCAGCGCTGCAACTTTGCAGATACTGTTTATGCTCAAGCAGCAACATTACACAATAACTAAAGTTAAAAAAGTGAAATTGCATTGAACCACCCCTTTAAACAAATTAGTTCAGTCAAATTAAAGGGTTAGTTCACCCAAAAATGAAAATTCTGTCATTTATTACTCACCCTCATGCCGTTCCACACTCATAAGACCTTCGTTAATCTTCGGAACACAAATTAAGATATTTTAGTTGAAATCCGATGGCTCAGTGAGGCCTCCATAGGGAGCAATGACATTTCCTCTCTCAAGATCCATAAATGTACTAAAAACATATTTAAATCGGTTCATGTGAGTACAGTGGTTCAATATTAATATTATAAAGCGACAAGAATATTTTTGGAGTGCCAAAAAAACAAAATAACAACTTATTTAGTGATGGCCGATTTCAAAACACTGCTTCATGAAGCATCGGAGCACAAATGAATCAGTGTATTGAATCATGATTCGGATCGTGTGTCAAACTGCCAACGGCTGAAATCACGTGACTTTGGCGCTCCGAACAGCAGATTCGACACACTGATTCATCTGTGCTCTGAAGCTTCATGAAGCAGTGTTTTGAAATCGGCCATCACTAAATAAGTCGTTATTTAGTTTTTTTTTGGCGCTCCAAAAATAATCTTGTCGCATTATAATATTAATATTGAACCACTGTACTCACATGAACTGATTTAAATATGTTTTTAGTACCTTTATGGATCTTGAGAGAAGAAATGTCATTGCTCCCTATGGAGGTCTCACAGAGCCATCGAATTTTAACTAAAATATCTTAATTTGTGTTCTGAAGATTAACGAAGGTCTTACAGGTGTGGAACGGCATGAGGGGGATAAAGTAATAAATGACAGAATTTTCATTTTTGGGTGAACTAACCCTTTAACTTTTATGAGTATTTATCACTTTCTTTTACCTTCAAGTTTACAGAACTGATATATTTTAAGTAAACTGAACTGTTTCATTGTTTTGAGTTTAATGAACTTATTTCTTTTAATTTAGACAAACTTAAGTTTAACTGAAACTTGGACGGGATTTCTATTTCCCAGCATGTTTTGCCCTTGGCACTCGAAAGGGAGAGTAAATGCTAAAATTAAGTGTTATATAACGTTTTTTTGTGCAAGATTAATGTTAAGTGGGAGATTTAATTGTGATTAATGTTTCTAGTTTCTGTTAATGTGGGTTTTTGGAGAGATACCATCATGGCGATGTGGTGCGCGTGTGGCTTGGTTTGAGAGCAAGCATGTTGCTCTTTTGCAAACTTTTGTTTCTGTTTTTTCTCTCTCTCTCTGCAGAGGTCCTGTGAGAGAGCAAAGCCTTCTGTGAGAGAAGAGAAGCCTTACGCTACCACTGCTTCCACCCCTGACGTGTGCCAAACCAACAAAAAGACTGCTTTAACTTTAGAAACACAGACAGAAACCGCAGATTTCTGTGGAAGCACTTTGAGGAAGTGAAAGAAGAGGAGGAGAACCTTAAAAAGACACTTATATACATATAAAACATTTGCAAAAAGTCTCTGTCTATTTCACTGTGTGTCATGGTGCAACGTTTCTTTAAAAAGTCACCTGCCATTTATGTGGTGCACCTTAAAAGAGTCACTATATAATGAATTTTAGAAAATACAACTTGGAAATACACAATGTTTGGCTATCATTATGATATTAATTATTGTTGTTGTTGTTGTTATGATGTATTGTTATTGTTCTTTTAAGTAGAAACCGTGTGTGTCTTGAATTATTGCGTTATTTAACGTGTGGAGCATCAGAAGAGGGCGATATTCTGTATGTTAATGTATATTTGCCTGATTATGACAGACCTGTGGAATAAATCTTTATGAAAGGGGCTGTGTGTCAGTGCTGTGTACTTTATGATTTCAAGGTCTTAAGATGTTGTAGTCACGCATGAAGGCATGTTTTTGTGTTTCCACAGTTGCTCCTCTGTGCAGCAGATGACACATGAGCACAACAGAGAGTCAGAAAGATCCAGACGGTAATTTAAGGTACTAAGAAATACTGTAAACTACATTAGCCTACTAAGATATATTATGGAAGCTTGTTATGGTCACGGAATAAAAATTAGTTAATTGCAACTATTTTGATTGTTTACAATTTCAATCAAATGACTTGATAAGCAATGGTCTTAAATACAACCTAAGCTAAGAAAAAAGTTTACTTCGACGAAACTAAAGTACAATTAAATGTGGGAACCTTTTTACTTTCAATCAAGCATGTTTTTTGCTATATCAATTTTAAATTGAATAATTTTGACACAGTAGCCATACTTAATTTCTGTGCAATGAATAATTTCAACCAGTGGAGGGCAACACAATCCTGCAGCCCTGAATCTAAACTCAACCTTCCATCCACGTCACTCACGGAACAATATCCCATTTATGATGTGCAATTAGTGTACACATCTTTGCCTCTTATCTATGCATATTTTATTTATGCAGTTAACAAAGTAGATCTAGAAGTTCTCGTTCTCCGGTGAGAGTCTGTGCTTGTGTTGACACCCAGTGCTGGTACTTCAGAACGATATTAATGCATATATGAAGAAAACACAGTGACAGTAAGCTATTATTATATAGTGCATTATTTAAAAGGGGGGGAAAATAGCCTTAAATCACATTGTGACCACCCAAAGTTTCACCACCACACACTGACATGCTCTTGGCCCTGAGAGTCCGATGTCATCTCAAGCACTGTATTTTTAGATGGATGATAACAGATATAAAGTGAGTTATGACTAAGGTGGGCGCTGCCAGTTGGGTTTTAATTCATTTGGCATGGCAGGAATGAATAGGATCCTAATGAGTGACAAAACACGCCGCCTGAGCCCACAAGAACTGCTCTCAGGTTTGCATTTGATTTGAATAACCCTTAAAAATCTGTAGGTTGCTCTTTTAGAGTTTGGGAGACTTTTCAAGCTTTGTCTCAGATGTTTCTCCTAAAATGTAAAAATAGACACAAATAGAGCTTTTAAAATCAGATCATTTGCTCTTGGAAGATGAGAAATGTTTGAGTTCATACTGAATTCTATGACTTTTGATGGAAGATTTTGGTATGTTGGCAAAGTTTGAGATCACTTTTGAAAATCTAGATGAGACACTTGAGAACATGGGTTGAGAACATGATCCTATATGTTTCCCATAGATTTTAACCGAATCCCAAATTATAACTATTAAAAATAGTTTTCATCCATTGAAATGAAGCTGAAATAGATGAAAAACTTGCATTTAAAAAACTTTTTAAATAAAAATTAGAAATTAAAAATTGCCAGGTGAAGTACTAAAAGTGCAAAAACTAAACCTGAAATAAAAATAAAAAGATATTAATAAATACTAAAATAGTATAGAAGTAATGATCTCACAACATAATTTTGTATTCCAAATTGGCCAAGATGGCTGACAGAGCTCTGACTCCAAAGTTCATATTTGTCTCTAGCCTTTGACCTTTAAAGGCCTGTTAAACAGTACGTTGTGTCACAAACCCTTGGCGCACAAGATGGACAATAAAGCCTCACTGAACATTTCCCCATGAGTCACTGCAAGGTGAGAAGACAACTGAGAATTTACTGTCTGATTGACGTGGGCTGTTTTGGTTGCTGTTGATAAGCGTGTGTGAATGAGTGTGTATATGTGGGTATTGTGTGCATCTAAACACACTCTGTATGTGTTATATTTTCAACCTCTCTATTTAAATGTGGTCTTGCAGCATTTTTCCATCAGCCGCGCATTTGCTTTAAACCAAATCGGAGTTGCTTTGTTTAATGGCTCTATATATACCTGCTTCCAGCTGCACTGTGAAAGATTATTTCCATACAGGACCTTTCCAGTGTTTCCAAGGCAGCCCTTCTTTTGGGTTTTAGAATACAGGTTCCAATATACACAGAGTTCTGTGTCCACGTTCTATTGGCCAGTTTGCCAGGTTACTATTGTGGATTGTATTTTGATTTATGGGCTGATTTCATAGATGTGAGCCAAGCATGAGAAAACTTCATGCAGAGCAAAGCCAATGTACTGGACAAACTGTATGAAACAGGTTGAAATAATATTTTATATGATTTTATGTAAGAATTTTACCAACATTAATCAAATCCAGTTCACTTTGAGTTATTAGCCTATAGGGATTCACATACTTTTTCCATCTTACACTGTAAATATTTACACAGTGTGTTCAATGTGTTCAAAGACAATGTGTATTTTATTTAAAAAAAAAAAAAAAAACGTCTGTGATTTCCAACAAGAATGTCAAATTTGGATTCGTCTGAGAACACTTTTCCACTTTGAAACAGTCCATTTTAAATGAACCTTGGCCCACAGGACACGACGGCGCTTCTGGACCATGTTCACATATGGCTTCCTTTTTGCATGATAGTGCTTTAGTTGGCATCTGCAGATGGCACGGCAGATTGTGTTTACCGACAGTGGTTTCTGCAAGTATTCCTGGGCCCATTTAGTAATGTCATTGACACAATCATGCTGATGAGTGATGCAGTGTCGTCTGAGGGGCCGAAGACCACGGGCATCCAATAAAAGTCTTCGGCCTTGTCCCTTATGCACAGAGATTTCTCCAGTTTCTCTGAACCGTTTGATGATGTTATGCACTGTAGATGATGAGATTTGCAAACCCTTTGCAATTTGACGTTGAGGAACATTGTTTTTAAAGTATTCCACAATCTTTTTACGCACTCTTTCACTGCCCATCTTTACTTCTGAGAGATTCTGCCTCTCTAAGACATCCCTTTTATTGCTAATCATGTTACAGACCTGATATCAGTTAACTTAATTAGTTGCTAGATGTTCTCCTAGTTGAATCTTTTCAAAATTTCTTGCTTTTTTTAGCCAGTTGTTGCCCCCGTGCCAACTTTTTTGAGACCTGTAGCAGGCATCAAATTTGAAATGAGCTCATTTAGTGGATAAAAGTGTAAAATTTCTCCCTTTAAACATTTGTTATGTTATCTATGCTCTATTGTGAATAAAATAAAGGCTCATGTGATCTAATAAATTCACCTTTTATTCAAAAAATGTTGTTGTTGTTTTTAGTTAATTTAGTAGTTTAGTTAGTTAACAACACTGTTCTTAGTATAGTTTACAATATATTCATGTTTATCCCTCTACAAGCTTGGTGACAGAAGTTCTAATAATAATGTTCTAATAATAATGGAAGGACTGATAATAAACACTTTGTGTAGTTGATTCTTTTAATAGTATTTTAACTTCATATAGCAGGCTGAATACATCATACAAGAAATGACTTAGCATAGCTTCATCCATCAAATACAGGAAGTTCTTTGTTCGCTGCAGATACGTTGAATTTACTTTTGCTTTCTCTTGAATTACCGCCACTACTGAACACTAGAGGTGAGGCTGCTCTCTTTGTTTTTCTCCTGTGCATGTTTGAACGTGTTTTTAAGAGTAATTTCATGTGATAATTATTTAGCTGAAACTATTTATGCACTCTTGGGGCTTCACTAAAATTGTAAAGGCCTGGAAATGGACGAACTAAACACCCTGCTAGTAAAGCAGAACTCAGAAAATGTCTCAAAAGTTTTTATTTTTTGTTAGCTTGTCCTAAATCATTTTCATTGGATGTAGCGTGGTTTATGTAATCTGTCTTCTCTTTCAAATGGCGGCGTAACATGTTATTAATGCAACAGACTGGTGCTTAAACCCTCAATGTCAAACATGCCACTTTTCAACCAGAAAAGAGAAATATGGCTTTAAAAGACATTGTATATACAGCTTCTGAGCATGTGGAGAGAAACAGCACACTCTTGATTGTAAATGGAAAAATAGTTCTTAACTGAACACAAAACCACAAGATGAAGAAGGCAGAACTTTCCACTGAAACTGTGCTACTCTTTTGAAATAAATAACCCATGGCATGAACACACGAACTCGCTCTAAATTTGGTTGTGGTGCATGTATAGATATGCATTTGTGGTTTTTCATGTTGAAAAGCTTTCTCTAGCTTATGCTTTGCTTCATCACACACTTTCTGCTTTGCATGTGTTCATGTTTGAGTATCCAGGCACATTAAGTTTTTCTTTGAGTTCATCTACATCAAAAATAAAGACTTTATTGGAGATGAATTAAGCTAACATCAAACTGTCGCGATGTTGTTACCCCCTAGATCAGTTTGGGAATGTAAACAGTTTGCCAAAACGTCAGGCAGGATTGCAGAGTCGTGCTGTGAAGTGATCTTTCATTCAGTCTGATTCAGAGCTATTTAGAACATGATACTTGCTGATAATATTACAGGACTCCAGGGTTCAGGCCATTTGACATGATAGACTTCAAATTGGTCAAAAAAAATTGTATCTTTTTTATTATTTATATATTTTTTATATTATAATATATTACAGGGGTGAGGAACATTGATCCTGGAGTGCCATTGTCCTGCAGTGTTTAGCTCAAACCCTGAAAAAAACACTCACCTGTCACTTTAATAAAATAAAAAATAATTAAAGCATCACCTTTATATTCACAAATTAAAATGAGGATAAATAAAAATGATCAAACTGAACCCCCTTTGAAGATTTATCCAGTCATCATTTGAGATATAAAAACCTGAATGCAAAAGATTTTAATTAAATCATTATTCTAAAGGCATTGTTATTTATATATATATATATATAATATCTTTATTTTTACTAATTATGCTGCAGATCTGCACCAGAAACGTTCTCTGGCCCTGTTGCAGATGACAATTTTTGCGATAGCAGCTGCCAGCAGTCTTAATGCCACCCAGAGAAGAATGTTTATCTATCTCTATGTTTTTTATACTATTAGAAGCCATTGTCAATGACTTCATTCAGCACAGTGTACAAGACTATGCTGAGAATAACCTTTAGTTGTGTTTCTCAACCTATAGTAATTCAAAAACGGTGTAGCTGCAGTGTAAAAAATGTAAGAAATAAAAAAAATAGAAAACAAATGAACAATCTAAAAAAGGAAAGTGAGATTAGCACATATAACAACACTTAAAACGGTCTCCAACTTCCTGGAACAGACACAGGAAACACGTGCACATGTTGCAGAGTAGTAAGACCTACACAGTTCATTCATATATAGCCTATATGAATGTATGAAATATAAATATATGCTAACAAAAAATATATATTTTCAGGAAAAGGTCCATGCCGTACAGAAACATATGCATCCAGTCTTTTTGCAGACATGTGTTATAGATTGGCTCATGTAGGCTGACTCTCTGTTGTGTTTCCTCTCTGTGAAATACTGCCTGGTGCTGGACAGATTTCTCTGAACTGGCTCAGTGGCCTGTGATTACAGCTGTCAGTCCAGAGAAGCTTTCAACAGGTGTCTGAAATGGACTCGCTGTGTCTGTTTTACCATTTGTACATGCTGCAGTGTTTCTCAGAGGAAAGAAAATAGCCATAAATTATATTAACATACAGATCTTTTTTAATTAATTAATTAATTAATTAATGAAAGAGACAATTAATAGTAGTTGTGTTAAATTGTAAGGAATTCTGTGTACTTCGAAAGAGACGAATGTGCAAAAATGTCTATCAGGCCCATAAAACCTTCAAACTTAAAGTTTTTCAATTCAACATCCATTTTTTTAAGAAAAGGAGAAAATAAGTATTAAATAAAAAAGAATGCCAAAAAGGGGCGTGTATGATTGTCTGTGTGTGCGCGCGTGCGCGTGCGCGCGTTGATCAGGAAGCTGAACTGCCTCGGAAGTCTTTTGCCTTTCCTGAGGCGACCAAATGGGTACTTCTCATTTTCATTACTCCGAAACCTTACACAATTGAACCCCTTTAGGTTAGAAGGGCGAAATAGAGCAGAGTAAATACAATCAAGCGTATATTGTCCTGTATACGACGAATAATACACGTTATTCTTCCGTCGCGTGCTCGCAGCGCCACAGCTCGTGAGCTCGCGCTAATCACATCCGACTAGCCCCTCAGGTGAGTCTTTTTATACGCATTTTAAGACTATAGCGCTATTGTCTCAATGTGTTCTGCTGGAGTTTCTTCTAAAAATGTTGTTTCGTGTTATTTTGTTGATATTGTGTCTGCCTTTGCGCGTTTTATGCCGTTGCAGATTGGCTAATGGGGCTAGTGTTAGCATAGCGGCTAACAGCAGAAATTTAATTTATATAATAACATTCCTTATTTTGGTAGCATAATTGTGCGACTCAGTGTGCGATTTAATTGTGTAACGTTAACTTATAATAATAAAAACGATAAAATGCCTTTTATTGTTCATCCAGATTATGTTGGTGTTATTCTGAGCACATTGAGGTTGAATTTTATTTCTGTAATTAAATAGGCCTATCCTTTTTTTTTGTTTTTGTTTTTTTTTAAACACCTGAATAAGTAAGGCTGTAGATGATCGTTTCAAGTCGGAGGTATAGTTATAATGTGATTGCATTTTAACTATTTTTCACCATTAACATGAAAGAAGTGAAAACGAAAGTGTATTGAATACGTCTCATAAAATGGCCTTTTTTTGTTGTTGTTGTTGTTTTTTGTTGTTGTTTTTTTGCTTTTTATTGGCTTTTGAATTTAGATTTTACCATCTAAATGGATCTGAAAAAGAATAGTGTTTTCCATAATGTCTGGATATAGTGAGCTGCATGTCTAGACAGCAACACAATACTTAGTCAGTAGTCACTTGTTTGGACGTTTTGAGCATCTACGGATCTAGATAGTATTTTGGGATCTCAAAATCTAGTGAAATGTCTAGTGAAAAATCTAGTGCCTATGGAGTCTAAAATAGCTAGGTAGACAGCTCCATGGGTTTTGAGACACAGCCAGTGAATGTGCTCTGTACTGATGATTGGATCAATGCAAATGTTTTTTTCCAAAGTATTTCCTGAATAGATTAGAAACTAGCTGCACTGGTTGAGCCGGACTGTCTCTTACCCCAAAGGACTGGGTGATTATTGTCCTGTTCCTGCTTTGACTAGATGCAAATATATAGATTATATGCATACAAGTCTGTCATGCTAGAAGACACACCCTGATCCCACAATGAAGAATGCTGCGTATCAATTAACTTCTCATGTTACTAGATAAATGCATCACACCGGAAAACCAGGCTTTGTGATGTTAACCTCGCAGAGTAATTGTTGACAACTTATGTAAGAAATTTTGAGCAGTCTGCACTCTCAATTCTTTTCAGAAACATTAGAGTCTTGTATGTTTTACAAATATACTGCCTTAATATGCACTGCTTTATTGCAAATGACTTCTGCAAAATGTGCATGATATTAAAGGAAGTGATTATTTTGAATGTTTAAGGATCTGAAACTATTTCACCCTCTATTTTCTGGCTCATTTAATCTTTTTGGCTCTCAACTTTGTCCTTATCTGCTGCATACTTTTAGAGTTTTTTTTTTTTTCTGTTAATATTTGATTTATCTAGTCAACACAATCAGAATTCATCCATAGTGGGTCAAGGTAAAAGAAACACTGATCGTAAATGTTAATCAGCTCAGGTGCAGATGTTTGAAGACAAATAGTGTGTTTTAGTTGCATCAGTTCCCGTAAACAGGAATTAGTTTGGACTGGTGATTCAATACTACTGTAGTATACTGGAGAGATAACAGTAATCATTGTCAGCAAGGCTTATAAATATGTTACTATGTTGAAAAATAGAGTAGACATTTTAGACAATGGCCAAAACAAAGATGTAAATAAATTTACAACCATCTCAGAACAGCTTATATATATTTTATATTAGAGCTGCAAAAGAATTTAAATACTTGCATGACCTGCAAGATTTAATTAAATATTTTTAGTTTTACTAAATGCACATTTTTTTCAAATGCATTTTTTTTTTAATACTGCAAAATCACTCATCATTTCTTTTTCCTCTATTGATTGCAGCCCTAATACATCTAATGGCATAAATAACTACAATTGCAATTATTATTATTTCTTTGTTGAAGTGTAATGAATTAATTATTGTCAAAAAAGCAAAAAATAAAACAACTAAAAGTCTGTTCTGCTTATCATTTATTACCGGTCACTTAAAATGTAAAATTTAGTCTCTGTTTTGCACAACAAACAGATAATTGAGATGTTGTAATGCCTTTGTTCTACTAAGTTTTTTTATTATTATTATTTAGCTAGTCTGTTTTTGTTGGCGTTTGGTTGTTTTTTTTTTTATTTTTAGGGGTCTTTTCTCCACAGTCCTACTTTTGTTTTTCTCTAATGTTTTTTGATTCTGTGTGAGAGTGATAGCCTTGTGTTCATATGATTCTCTTTTCAGGTCTGAAAATACTGTGAGCACAGAGATGTCCAAGCCCCCGAATTCTGCTTCTCGGTCCCGTTCCAGGTCTAGGACTAGATCACGGTCCTACACACGATCTCACTCGAGGAGTCGCTCCCGCTCGAGATCCAGAAAGCGTCGCTACAGGTAGGCAAAGTCGCTATGAAATCGAAATTGACACTATTTGCTTTGTTAGTGCACATCACTAGTCTTGAGGTGAATAGTTAACCCGTGCAAGTTAATACACATTGTTCGGCATGGTAATCTTTAATCAAAATCAGAAAATTTGCTTCCACTCTGGAATGGCGTTCCCTTTCTGATAAAATGAGTTTGACGGCTTGGGTAGAGTATCCTTAACCACTCTCTTCTAACCGTCAGTCTGCTGTTATCAAGAGATGGAGAGGAGGTGCAATAAAATAAAACCCCGCCCTCCATTCAATATCACGTTTCACTTGGAAATGCGCCACAACACTGAAGTAAAGTTGGCTGCAACTTCCAGTTCACGCAGACTTTAATGGATTCTAGCCACTTTCTTTGCAACAAATTGATGACTGGAATGCCATTTTAAATGGGGACAAATTTTAAGCTGCCCTAACGTCATAGCTCAATTTAAAAACCGCTGCACCTAATCCTGCCCTTAAATAAAGTCATTTAATATTAAAATAGCCGTGTTAGACAATAGTGTTGTTCCTCCTTTTCTAACTGTTTCTCCTCTAACAACCCACCTGTATTTGTTGTTTTTTACGTGTCGTATGAAAGTTAGTTTAAAAATGGTTTCCTTTTGTCTGGCATGACTACCTCTTTCCACTGCATGTGGATTAACATGTCCCTTTCACAATCGGGAGTTTGCTATGCTGGTCGATAAACGTTTGTCATGATTAGTTTTCCATTGAAAAAGTGCAAGTGGTAAGACATTCTCATGTTGGTGAATGTTTGGTTTAGTCAGTGGTAAATTTTGGCCACAGTGCTTGTAGTAAACCTTAAAATGTTGTAACTTTATGCATTGCCAGGTTTAGGTAATGAATTCAAGTTGCAGTTCCATTTAAGTGAAAACTTCATATGTAATTTTAGAAGATGTGATGAAGGCATAGACAGCATAATCTTTTATACAGTGGTAAAAGGTGTTGTTAGAGTTGCAACAGTTGTGAAATTTACAGGACTTGATATAACACTTTTTAAACATTTTGCTTGTTGTAAAAACCCATCAAGGACAAGTGCCATTTGTGTAAATATTGATCCAGTAGCGCCATCAAGTGGTCATTAATCATAACTGCATCTTTCTCTCTTTTTCTATCTGTAATCTTGTTTTAATCCTCTTTCTGTGCTTTGCATTTTCCTCTTTTCTTTTAGTTCTAGATCAAGATCCCGTTCGCATAGCAGGGAGAGGAACTATCCTTCTAGAGATTTCCAGGGCAATCGTGGTTATAACCGTGGTTTCCGTGGCTACCGGAGGCCCTTTCAGTACCACCGGGGCAGAGGGCGTGGCTACTTCCCACGAGGGAACTATCACAGAGGTGGGAGCAACTATGGTTACCGTTCCAACCATGGTTCCAACTGGCACGGCCACAGAGACCAGCAACAGCCATACGACCACCAGTACAGCCCTAGGAGGGGGCGCTCGCGTTCCCACACACCACGGAAAAGATCACCAAGCCGAAGCCATTCGCGCCATTCCGGTAGATCTTCCTCAGGGCGTTCCAGACGTTCCAGCTCTTCCTCCCGCTCCTCATCCCCACGACGACGCAACTCAAGTGCGGGACGACCCCATGCCAAAGAAGCCAAAGGAAGGGCTTCACCAGGTGAGAGCAAAGGAGCAAGCAAGGAAGCATCCAAGCCTACAGGAAGCAGCCCAGAGGAGCCCGGTAGTAAGTGGGAAGGCCTATCTGACTACGAGACCAGTCCCAAACGCAATGTCGCGTCTGCTGGGGGTCAGTCAGAGATTAAAGTGTCCCTTTCTGGAGGTGCCGGCAATGGCGGTCCACTGTGGCGAAGCATTGGCCCTGCCAATAAAAGTCCACCGGAAAAGACGTCAACCCCAACTGGCTTTGGGTTCTTCACAAAGGAAGACTCGAAGACTGAAGACAAATCGGCCTCCATCTCAACTGCTTTCAAAAAGTATGTTTTTGATTTTGGAATTTGAATGTTTTCCCTCTCTTTCTTTTGTCCTCCAGGCAGTTTTTAATCAATCACCATTCTCTCAAATGTGTTTAGTCCTTGTACAGCAACAAAGATCCTTGGAAGAATAGAGCTTATAATGGAAACCAGCTTATTTCAAACTCAAATGTCACAAATGGGCGTTTACCTGTGCTATGAGGTTGTTTGCAATCCCATAATTTAGGAGATAAACTTTAAATGATGTAAGTATGGGGAAAAAACTCAATCCTGGTTAGTCGTGTCTGCATTGCTGAAAAGTTGAACCATAAGTTTGCGCATGTCTTAAATGTTTTTGTTGTAAGTAGGCTTTCTTATTTTGATGTTAAAGGTTAGTGCCAACTGGTTTGAAAATGCAAATGTTTTCTAATAGGGTCTGCTTCTTCATAATTAACGTGTGATCGTCCACCTCAGGTTTTTGGCAGAAAAGAAAAAGCCCTTATCAGACAGGGATAATGGAAGGGGTGAGGCTTTAAGCTTGGGCGACGCTGACAGCGAGAAGAGCAGCAGTAAGTCTAGGGGCATGTTTGAAGCGTCCGAATCTGGATCAAAGACCGACAAAGGACTTCCTTTTCTGGATGCCGAGGAAGAGGAGTATCGCCAGGAAATGAAAGACAGGAAGACTGAGGAGGAATCCAAGTATAAAGACAAAACCATTGTCACGATGCGGGACTTAACCGAAGAGCGTTTCGGAAAATGGGATGACAGCATCTATCTGTCCAACAAAGATTCATCAAGAAGGGATGAAGATGTTGAAGAGGATCTGGATGAGGAACTTTATCGCAGTCGGAAGCATGCTTCAAGAAAAGAAGAGAAGGCCTCCAAGAAGAAAGAAAAGAAAAAAAGCAGGATCAGTCCATCCTCTCCGTCGCCATCTAGAGTATCAGAAAACAGAGGAAGGCCACTGTTTCCAGCTGCAAGAGAGGCCTCGCCCCCAGCTAAATCCTCAGCGAAGAAAGACCCACACTTTAATTTCAGTATAAAGGCATTCACTGATGGTGGAGAAAGGTATGAATTTTAAAAATCACTTAATTTTCTAGTGTAATTTTTTTTTTTTTTGTATGACAACGTGTATGACTCCACTGCTTTCACTCAGCTCATCAGGTGCATTATCTAAAGAAAGACATTTGTCACGGGATCTTGTGCACCCTGGTAAAAAAGATCATGAGGAGTTTCGGTCGATCTTCCAACATATTCAGTCTGCTCAGCTTCGCAGGAGCCCTTCAGAGCTATTTGCTCAACACATTGTCACTATAGTACATCATATTAAAGGTAATTCCAGTCTAATCTAGTGGTTTTGTGCAATTTTACATTTAATTCTACACTTTGTGCTTTGAGGTGCCTCAGGGTGCAAACCTAGGACCGTTTTTGTTTGTGAAATTTGGAGAATTTGTCTTCAATTTTGAATATATTAATATGGTGGCATGTAAGAAATTATTTTTTTCCTACTCTCTGAATGTAGCTCAACATTTCAAGTCATCTGGGATGACTCTGAATGAGCGATTTGGAATATACCAAAGAAAAGCCGCAGAGATGGAAATGATGAAGGCGAGGAAGAGTCCTGAGATCCACAGGTAGGTGTATTTGCACTCATGTATCTCATGGTTTGAATGCCTTGTTCCCCTTTTCCTTTCTTAATATTTTGTTTTGCATGTTCTTTCACAGGCGAATCGATGTGTCTCCCAGTGCTTTTAAGAAGCACTCTCACCTGTTTGAGGATTTCGAAGAGAGCAGCTACAAGGTGACACAGCGTTTTCAAATCTGAAATTCCTGCCCAAATGTGTACCAACTGAAACAGCAGAAATGTGCTATGAGGTGTATAATGCTAATGCACAAGATCCCCAATCTCAGTCTTGTATTACTGAGCGTTACGCTCTCACCCTCCAGAGTTTGTCGTATGATTAATCGTGGGTACATACTTGCCCAAACAAAATGGCTAATCAAAAGGAAGTGAAAATTGATCCTGTGTCCAAGCCTTTCAGTGGACCGCTAACCAATGCAATAGTAAGTATATCTCCTCAAAAATGTGTTTATGAAAAGAAAAAAAAAAAAAAAAGTGAGGATCAGTACTAATCAGTATTGGGAAAGCATGGAGCATGCTGCTTTCCCATGAAATCTGTGCGTTTTTGTTTTGGTCGTTTTTTGTCAAAGTCTCACGTGTTAATAGACGTCTGTCACGTTTTCACTGGGTGTCGAATATATTATGTTCTATCACATTACTTCTTAAAATTGCACATGTATTTCATTGGTTTCATTATAACTTGGCCAACATTGGCCAACACTGCAAAGTCATAGAGGGTGACTAAATAAAACGAGGATTGAATTTGAGGTTATTCCTAAAGATGACCAATAGATGTTTTTCAGCTGGGTTTTGACTGTCATTGTCTCATCTGCCATTTCAGTGTGAGACAAATGTTCTCAACCTCCTCTTCTTGTGTTTAGGTTAATCCAAAATGAATAATATATTAATTCATAATAATGTTTAAAGGGTTAGTTCACACAAAAGTAATTTCGGGTGCCTTCAAATCTGTATCCGATTCTCTCATGCTCCTTTGCGATAAAGTGAATGAATGCTGTCAAGTTGCAGCAATCGCATGAAAATAGTCTAAACTAAGTTGTTAAACTTCACATTCATTGTTTGGAAAAGAGCACTGAACATCTTCTGTGAAGAAAGAAAGTTATGGGTTTGTAATGACTTGAAGAAATGAGAATTTATTTTTGGATGAACTATCCTTTTAAACTTTAAGTTCAGTGGAAATCATATTGTATTTCAAAACAAAATGATTTTTTACTCTTATCTGTTTGCACTGTATTGATTCAAGAAAATGTGTTAATTATTTTGGACATTGTTGTGTCTCCACAGGATCATGGTAAAAAACATGAGGGCGATTCTTTGGACCTTCGTTTGGCTATTGAGCGCCGTAAAAAGGATCCTAAACGAGAGGGGGGAAAGAGTTCAGCTGGCTCACGCACACCCAGTCATGAACTCTCCCCTGACAGATCCTCCAAACACAAGAAATCAAAGTATGTTTAAGATGTTTTTTGATTCTTACTGATGAATAATATTTGAATAGTACTTAGATTCTGGGTCATGTTGTCTTGTGCTCATTTACTGGTTGATTTAATATATTGGTTTTCATTTACAGTGGAACACTTTATTCATATGTAAACCATGTTTGGAAGGCAGCACTGTATTATTTCTCAAACATTCTATTTTTAGTGTTCTATAATAGTAATTTCTGTAATTCTCTGGTTCTAATGTTCTAATTCAGCTAAATGTACAGACTCACTTTAAACTGTGCAGATAGTTTCATTCTTTTGCTCTATATGTGTATATAATAATGCCAATCATTTTTCATATTTTTCTCAAAATATAAAGCTCACAATTCAAAATATAACAGACCATATTATAATTTTCATGGCAATGTTTTGGCATAACGAATACGGATTTGTCATTTATTGCATTAATTTGTGTACTTTTTGCAATTTTTTCCCCTTCTATTTAACTTTATTGTGCAAAAATGGTGTTATGTTGTGTGTTTATTCTCATACTTGTCCAATAGGTGGCAAAGCAGCTCGTATGTGATACAGAATCAACCTAAAACATTAGTCTAACTTTAACACTCATTCTTTTTGCTGCCTTTCAAGCACTATTTTCTTTGGGAAATGCAAATATATACATTCACGTCATATTTATCCTCATTCTTCACCTCAATGTGTACTGATAATCATTGTAGAATTGCTTATATTACAGCATTTGCTTAGGCTGGACTCTGTCTTTTACTGTCACAAACAGTAAAAGATGTTAAATTATAACTCTTCATAACTGTTATTTCAAAACATGCATTTTGCAGTCACTCACTAGACGATTTTTAACTCTGTTCTCCCACATTCTAAAGGAAAAGCAAGAAGAAGCGTGAGCGTTCACCTTCCTCCTCCTCCTCTTCCTCCTCCTCTCCTTCCCCTCATCCGTACAGAGGAAAAGAGTACCATCCGGAGGAGCACATGGAAGGAGGAGGGGGTTTTAACAAGGCCCGCCTGGGGTCACGGGAGTTCCCTGGGTCCATGGAGCGCGGCCCTCGGGACTATGAGGGCCACATGGATAGGGGTTATGAGAGGGGCAGAGGAGGATATGACCGAGGAGGATATGACAGGGGTCGTGGGGGTTACGATCGGGGATTTGTAAGTATCTCAGAGTTCTCTGTGAAATTGATATGACTTATTGATCATTGAGTTACAAAAGAAATTTGTTACTTTATTATTATTGATTGTCAAACTTTGTTCCTCTCTGGCTTCATTCCCAACCCTGTTTTAATTTGCTATCATAAATAAGCCTAATCTGAAATGTTGTCTAGGTCACTAGGGTTTAGGATGGATAAGGCACTACAAAATCTTCGAAATTTTCCCTCTCATTCTGTGTTTTATGTAAATTTTTCTGGATGGTTAGGTTTTAGTGGTTTAGTTTTAATAAACTTTTTAGTAAAAAGCATGTCTAATGATTTGAATTCTTAAAACTTTAACCATTTAGCCTAGTTATTTATTAAAATTGAAACAATAGTGCCCTATGCCCTTTTTCAGAAATGTTGTTGTCCATTTTATTTTTTTTTCACAATTCTTTTTCATGAATTAATACAGATTTATTAAGCAAAATTGTTGTAATCAAATGAATGCATACAAATTAATCTTTTGAAGTGAAGTTTAACAATTCATTTGATTACATTTTTTGGCAAAGTTCTGCATCACAGAGGTTTACTATGGAAGCTTGTTTTCGTCACTTAATAAAAATATTAAAAAAGGTAATAATGACTTTTTTATCTAAATTCTGACCTTTTCCCGCAATTGGCTGATGTGAAGTCAGAATTGCATTATAAAGCCAGAATTGCATTATAAAATCAAAATTGCATTAGAAAGTCAGAATTGGTTATAAAGTGTTTTTTCTCAATATTGAGTTTTTTCTCATGCAATTGACTTTTTTATCAGAATTGCGAGATATAAACAATTGCAAGTTATAAAGTCAAAATTCCTTCATATAAACTCGCAATTGCATCTTTAAAGTCGCAGTATGACTTTTTTTCTCCGAAGTGAGATTTATATCTTGCAATTCTGACATAATGTGAAATTGTGAGTTATAAAGTCAGAATTGTGAGAAATAAACTTGCAATACTGAGGAAAAAATGTCAGTCTTTTTCACCCACAATTGGACATTATAACAAAATTCTGAGGAAAAAAGTCACAATTGTGAGAGAAGAATTTTAGTTTATTTCATGGCGGAAACGATCATAGCAGGAATTAAATATTGAGTGATATTAAAAGATGTTTTAATTTTATTATTATATGTAATATTACATAATGTACAATAGTAACATTTCAAGTTAAACCAATTTTTATTTTGGTGATTTGTAGTGAAGACTTTTGAGTTTCTGTGTGTATTTGCCAATGAATTTTATGAAATGCTGGTGAAGTGACTCTCAGAGCTTCTCTGCAGATGAAGTTCACGTGGAACGTTCACACAGTGAGACAATGAAACTCAAGCATCATGAATGCTTGTGTGTGTGTGTGTGTGTGTGTGTGTGTGTGTGTGTGTGTGTGTGTGTGTGTGTGTGTGTGTGTGTGTGTGTAGACAAAACTGCGGTGGTCATTCACACAGTGACACAGACAATGCAGACTTCATATTTCAATAGCAGTCTTTTTGCAGGTTATAATCACAGACAGTAATGCATTAATCACAATTTGATTAATTGTACAGCACTACTTTTGGTTTATTCTTTAGAAATGTGTCAAATTCCATGACTTTCCACATTATACAGTAAATTCCATTTTCACAACTGGATTCTGTAATTCCGCCCGCTTTTGTATTTGTGGCACAATGATCCTGAAGTTGTTTCCCATATATCTTGGACGTCTCAGTTGATCTGCTCTTCTCTTGTATTTAGCAGCCCAGAATGAGAGGGAGAGGATGGAACCGAGGAAATTACCCTGGCAACAACACCAATAACAACCCTCCAAATATGGGCGGCCCTTCACGCCCCCCAGAGGAGGAGTGGGACCCAGAATACACCCCGAAGAGTCGGAAGTACTTCCAGGTGTGATTCCTAGCTTTGATCTCAGATTCACGCGCCCCCCTAAACTTTACGCTAAAAACAAAAACTGGTGGTTGGTTGCTTCGCATGTCGCTCAGACAGTCCCTTCCTATATAAGTGCGCAATTTTGGGACTGAATAAGCTGCATGGTGGCCAGTAGGAGAGTTTCAATTTCCTTCTCTCTCGTCTAACTGCAGCATGACGACCGGGACAAGGAAGGGGAGATGAAGTGGGTGGACACTCGGGGGCGCGGCAGAGGGATTTTCCCCCGCGGCAGGGGCACCTTCATTGTTCGAAAGGGTGGCGGTGGCAGCCCCAAGTGGACCCACGACATGTTCCAGGGCAACGCTGAAGAGGGAGAGATAGAAGGCGGCGCAGAGCACAAAGACGACGAAAAGTCTGGAGAAAGCACTGCTTCCAAGCCATAGATGGATCCGCGTCCATTTGTGTCTGTTCTCCTCTACTGTCTCGAGCTCAGCGAGAGCCCTCGGGAGAAATGCATCCTCGTGTGTTCAGGTGTTGGACTGTGCCCCATACGGTAGAGCCATGTCATTTTATAGCATCACATGATCTGCTACTATTTTTCAGTTTTCAAATTTTTGTGTTTTTTCTGCTTGTTTTCGAGGTTGTGGGGGGTGATTTGAAAATAAAAATTCAGTCATTCATGTTTCATTTAAAAAGTGCAATAAAAAATCCATGCACTTGTGCCTTAGATTTAACTGTAGTTTTATGATTCCTTTTTTTTTTTTTTTTTTTTTTTTTTTTTTTTTTTACTTTTTAATTTTGATTCTGCCAGTAGATTTTCCCTTTTCTATGTTTTGGAATTGCATGTAAATTCACTCATTTATATTTCACCCCTTTAATTTTATAATGTCATTGGTGTACGGTTCAGTCTTATTGGAGCATATCTCTTGCGGACCAATACACTGTGTACTGGGCCGACTTTCTCGAGAAAATTGTCTGTTAAAAATGTACAGAATCAGATTGTCCTGACAAGTGGGTTCTCATCTATATTTAACGTCCAATTTAGTTAATTTTCTTCCCTTAAATGATGCCACTAATGACTAAAAAAAGAGTCCAATTTGTGAAGTGTAAAAAAATTTACTTTTGTTTTCTATTTTGAGCAACAACAAAAAAAATCTTGTCAGTTTTAGATCATTCATGTGATTTTAAAGTGTAGATAATAATAGAACATTCAAAACTAAGCTTGTAATGATGCATTTATTGCATTATTGTGTTTAAACTATCAACCAAAATGTAAAATAGTTCATGCTGCATGTTTAGATCATGTGGTTTTTCTTCCATTGATCTCTGTACTGCACTGTTCAGTTGTGTTGTAAGGATACACTGGGGGACTCGACTGCTTTCTTTAGAAACCTGCTTTGTGATGACATTATACTGTAACGCTGTGACGTTCTCTTAACATTTACAATCTGTTAATTCAGTGCTTTCAGTCTCCATGGTAAATTTCAAATAAAGGCCGTCCTCTGTTTTACACATAATCTTGTTTTTGTTTCGAGTTGCATTGATCTTGCTGCTCTCGACAGCTGGAGCTTTTAGTGATTTGATGATGTTCAGCTGTAGTACAATGTGATGTGAGCCGTCTGATGATTAAAATCTCATATTGCAGTGCAGTTACAGGTTTCAGGATGTCCATTCATGCTCCTGCAGAGTTTAGCTCCAACTTGCTCAAACACATCTGCCTAGATGATTACCTGGTTCAGGTGTGTTTGATTTAAGATTGGAGTTGAACTGCAAGAAGCAGCGTTAGACACCCCTGATTTACAGCATGTATAGTGCATTTAAGATTCTTAAAAGGTACCTATAATGCCCCTTTTCACAAGATGTTATATAAGTCTCTGGTGTCCCCTGAATGTGTGTGTGAAGTTTCAGCTCAAAATACCCCACAGATCATTTATATAGCTTGACAAATTTGCCTCTGTTTGGGTGTGAGCAAAAACACGTTTTTTGTGTGTCCCTTTAAATGCAAATGAGCTGCTGCTCCCGGCCCACTTTCCAGAAGAGGGCGGAGCTTTAACAGCTCACGCTTCGGTTGCTCAACAACAAAGCTGGAGAATCTCATGCAGCCACAATGAGGATTGTCAGTAACGGTGTTCAGCCTTACATTGTTCAAACTGGAGTCGACACTGATGGAGAGACTCAGGAAGAAGTTACAACTTTAGTGGATAAATTTATGTAGTTGCTGTGGAGTTGATTCAACTCATCGACTCGCATGTGCCGTCATGTTAATCTTCTGTGCAAATCCAGCGTTGAATTGACCCTCGTTTGTGAAGCAGTCCGGCGTAAAATGACACAACAAAAACACTCTACTACAACAACTCTTCCTCTTCTCTTAAAGCAGCCCAACATGGCCTCACCCCCTTTGATCCATGTTCCCGGAGGCAGGGTTTATGTAAATTTAGGGGTTTGTGATGTCACTAACCCAGGAAGAAGCTCGTAGTCCCTGCCAGCCATTTGTTGTAGTCCTTAAAAAGCGATTTCTGTACACAATAACTCGAGTTTAAAAAGTGAAATCATAATCAAGGACCCCTTTAATTTGTTTGTTGTTTTTCTGTTAATCACATTTGCAAAGAACATCCATTTTATGTTGCTAAATACCTTTCTGCAATTTAATTAATGGAACTGTCCAATGGCACTCTTTGCTCAATTTATAAAAGCATTCCTGAGGGTTTAAAAGCCTGTTTTTGTGCCTCCTATTATTTCTTCTGTATTATTTGGGCTTTTAAATTTGTCTAATACATCTAATTGTGCAACTACAGTTCTAGGTGGATTATCTTCTGATTATTTATTGTATCCTTTTTTTTTTAAGATGGGGGAATAGGGATATGGAAAAAGGAAACCGGAGGAGAGATAGTTGAAAAATTTAGCAAATAATGGAAGGTGAAGGGCTGCGTCTCATTTCTCACTTATGCACCATGTGTGAAGATTGGGTGTAAATATTTGGTTTTGTTTTTATTTTAAAAGTACATAGTGTGTATATATACAAACATTTAAGTTTTAAAATGTATTTATGGATATAAAAAAATGCAAAAGAAAAAAGTGATCCATAAAAACTTACAAATGCTCATTCAGAAGACAAGGGCTTGTGAAATCAACCTCAAAACAGAAATATGCAAATCAAACTCTCACTCCTTCCCTTTTTAAAGGTATATTACACCTAAATCACTTGCGCAGATAAATGTCCTGTGAGGCATTTCATATCTGCATATGGTGATGAGAAAAAAATTAGTTGTGAGGAACATTTCAAATTCAATGCTGTCACCAGGTGTGGTTCTCTGTATGCATGAAACAACTGCGTCCAGAAGATAAGACACGCTACTAGAGATAGTGAACTCGACCGAGTGTTCCTGTGCCGGTGACGAGTATATCCGGCTGTCCGTTCCTCCAGATCTCCCTGACGATTCGTTCTCTCTCCTCCAGTCTTCTGGCTCTCTCAAGCTCTTCCGCTGAAGCAAACACATTGACGCTCCTAATGGTTCCGTTCAGCTGGGTCTGATCGCTCAGGGGACTCACGGTGAGCACTGGGACTTCTAGGTCCTCGTCGTCTCCTGCCTCACTGTCATCTTCTTCCTTGTCTTCCTCCTCCTCGCTGGAATCTTTTAGTCGTCTCTTGTCTGGTGTGGAGGGCGTTTTTGTCTTTGAACGCGGTCGGCAGGTGATGCCCAGTATGAGGAGGACCAGAGCCAGCAGAAGACCTGAACACACGCCCAACATGAAGTACAGCGCAAAGCTCTCCATGTTCCCTGTATTAAATAGGGGAGGGAAATTGTCAAGAACATGCATCATATTTGAGCACAAACTCAAAAGAAGAAATTCATATTAATAAATTAAAGGGTTTGTACACCCAAAAATAAAAATTAATTACTGTCATTAATTACTCACCCTCATGTTGTTCCAAACCCATAAGACTTTAGTTCATCTTTGAAACACAAATGAAGGTATTTTTCATCAAATCTGAGCCAGTTCTTCTGTTTCTGCATTGACAGTTACGCAACTGACACGTTGACGCTTCAAAACATCCATAAAGAGATCGAAAAACTAATCCATCTGAATTGAGCAATTTAGTATAAATTTTCTGAAGAGACTTAAATTGCTTTATATGATGAACAGATTTAATTTAGGCTTTTATTCACATATAAACATTCATCAACTCACACATCAGTTGTGGTAAACAGAAGCTCAATCATGCTTGCTTGCGAGAACCAATGAGGTTCGTTCTTGTGCTATGCATCACTTTGAGCTTACACAAGAACCAGTGAGGTTCATTCTCGTGTTACGCTTCAGCGTTTGAGCTTCAGCGAGAACCAATGAGGTTCATTCTCGTGTTACGCAGCACGTTTGAGCTTCAGCAAGAACCAACGAGGCAAGAACCAATTCATTCTCGTGTTACGCAGCACGTTTGAGCTTCAGCAAGAACCAATGAGGTTCATTCTCGTGTTACGCAGCACGTTTGAGCTTCAGCAAGAACCAATGAGGTTCATTCTCGTGTTACGCAGCACGTTTGAGCTTCCGCAGCAAGAACCAACGAGGCAAGAACCAATTCATTCTCGTGTTACGCAGCACGTTTGAGCTTCTGCAAGGTTTGTTCTAATTTGTGAAGATCTTCATTTGTGTTCCGAAGATGAACAAAAGTCTTAAGGGTTTGGAACGACATGAGGGTGAGTAAATGATGACAGAATTTTAATTACTGGGTGGACTAACCCTTTAAACAACATTCAAACAAAATAAAAAAAAAATGTATTAGTTATTGGGAAAAATGTATTAATGTATTAATTTACAAACATAACCGTTCAGAAGTTTGGGGTTGGTAGGATTTTTAAATGTTTTTAAATTGTAAAATATTATTTCAGTTTAAAATGTATTCTCTTTAAATAGATCCTTCAGAAGTCATTATAACATGCATATGATTGAGTAAAATTCACCAGAATTTTAATTTTTTATTATTTATTGATTTTACACTAAAGAAAAACCCCAGAGAAAAAGAGAAAGAAGTCTTTAGGGATATTTAAGCCATCTCTCATGAAGTCAGAGGTGTCAAGCCAAATCAAACAGAACACTTAAGTCCACGGAATGGCTTGTTATTGTGTTCTAGAGGTCAGAAGTGTGATGGGGCATTAAGTTCAGTAAAACTGATCCAAATCTATAGCGCTTAGCCAAGTGCCTTTCAGCGCTTGAGCTCTTAACCTGGGCATTAATGAACCATTTGTGTTGAGCTTTTACCTTTTATATGTGCGTAAGTAGCCATGCTGTTACTCAGCAGCTCCATATCTTTCCGTATGGGGTTCATGTTGGCTTCTTTTTCTTTTCTTTTGTGCTTTCTTCTCTACTTTATCACACCTCGACCTTCAGCTCCTGTGGTGGAAAAACAAACATATGCTTAAAGGTGCAGTAAGTGATTTCTGAGAATCATTGTTGAACACAGTTGATATCTGAAATCAACCCAAACAAACACACCCCTCCCTTCATTTCTCCGCCCCCAAAATGCATGAACACACAATGCAGTAGATGAAGCAAAGCAAAATAATGCCTTGTGAAATTAAAGCGAAGATGACAAGGAAGCACGAAAAATGAAGGTACAGTACACAAGAGTATATACAAGCAAGAGTTCGTGTTAGTCGTCAACAACTCCAGACAAACAATGACACTCAAAACTGTCCTGTTACTATAGCTAACCAATGTCATTCACGTATGGAACAGAAACAACACAACCTCGGCGTCCATTTTCAGGCCTTTCTGCTTAGGATTCTCCAGCGCTGGAAAGCTTTTGTAATATTAACGTGGATCCTAAAGCTCTTGTCTGATCATAGCCCTTCTTTTTCCAGTGATATTCCTCTGATCTTTTCTCTTTTATAATGTCTCTCAGCCATCTCTCTTTCAACAGTCTTTCTTCAAATCTCCCTCTTGCTCACTCTCTCTCCTCCCTTATCAAAGCCCATAACCAAAAGTACACTTTTGCACACTGTGTTGTAGCCCAGTGTTGAGTTGCGTGCAAAAATGTACTTTTGGTTATGGGTTTTGAAAAATCAATTGTAATAGTTACACTTGCATGCTTTAGTATCGCAAGGACAACTAAAACAACATGGCCCGCCATGTTTAATTAGAAAAATACGCCCTAACGTGTTTATTTTGGCCCCTGAGGCTGAAATTGCACTAAGTGTGCCATTAAGGAGCATTATATATCATCTCTTTCCACACAGGCCATTTGTTACTGCTGTTGTTATTGCATTGACCCAGGTCTCACTGTTTGCTCCCAGACAGATTTTCCCATTTTTCCCACAGGAACCGAGATTTTATGAAGACGTTCACATGCTGCTCGGGGTCTGCGTGGGACTCTTCCCTGGGAAACTGGGAAGGATCCAGCTTGTGTCACTCTCTCCAAGAAGGAAAAGAGGAGGAGGGGGAGTATTAAAGCCGAACATCTGGATTTCCCAAGCCATCATGTGCTGGAGCCACACGAGTCCTGGATGTGTGCTTGGCAGGAATCTCCTCCGGCCGAAGTGAGAAAACAATAAAAAGCATCAGACTTTAAATGCGGTGACTCCCTGTGTGCGTCCGCACCATAAAACCCGCAGTCGCTGAGACCATGCCGAGATCACGGAAGAGGTGCCATGTTATTGTCTTCCTGTTTGTTTCCTCTTGGGGCCTGTAATTACAGCAAACCGTAATCTACGCCATCAAGGCCCAAAGTCTCAGCCGCCCCGATCCCTATCTGCCACACTCTTGGCAGAACAAGGGCACATGTTTAAGTACACTAGTGTGAAGCACATTATGTTCACTTTCATTATTTGTCTTTTATTTGTACTTTTCTACTGGTCAAAATGCTCTATTTTTCTCTACTTTTTGAAGATCTCATTTTTGTGTCATTTAATTATCTTATGTTAATAATAATAAACAGACACAAATAACATCTTTGGAAACAGTAAAATCTCTAAAATCTCTCGAATGTTAATATTCTTAAAATTATATAATATATGAATATTAATTATTAATAGTAGTAGTAGTACATAATTATTGATGCAAGAATAACAATATTTATTCATATATATATATATATATATATATATATACATACATTTTAATACAATAATATTTATATTATTCAATATAATAGTAATAATAATAATTAGTAGTAGTATATTGAAAATTACATTATATAAAATTAATTAAAAAATTTAATAATAAGAATGTCAACATTATTATTAATATTATGTTTCTTACAATTTTATATATATATATATATATATATATATATATATAAAATATGTAATTATTATTAATATTAGTAGTAACAGGCATACTAGTAGTATTATATTGATAATAATTAACAATTCTTTTTAATACTTTATATAAACATAAGTAACAAAAAGTCTATTGATCACTGAAAGAGCAAATTTTGAACAATAAAATGTTCAAAACTTCCAGTATTTAAACGTTTAAATGCAAGCAGGGATTCTTGTCATGTGGGTCTCAGTTTTGTGATCGCTCTGCAATCCTGTAAAGCCCTTCCAGCATGATTTAGCAAACACAAACTACATTCCCTCACATAAACAAATGACAAACAGGAACCAGGATACCAGAAATATAAGATTACACTAAAAGCTTGTAAACACTGTCAAGTTCTGCTCCAAGTACCAATTAGCGTGGGACGTATGCCACAAGATCCAAAAATACTCCCGTTACCAGACAGTGGCTAACTGGCCTTCAGTTCTCCCCCACAGCTGTGAATCATCAGCACAGGACAAAACAGCTCTCAAACATACCATCTCCCACCTGTCAGACCTTTTCCCAGAAGAGCAAACCTGCAGAAGGGCATGTAGCAGCAGATGTCAGATAACCTGCTGAGCTCATGCTTTTCTCTGTATTCTCTAATCAGCAATCTGTTACAGCATCTTTTTTTTTCAATGTCACAAGAACTATAGTCACATATAATGTGATAACAACATAACAACATTAGCAATAGTTTGCTCAAAGGGTTTATTTATCATTTAAAAAATGTAAGATATTGGGGGAGGGGGTCAGAATTGCGAGATATAAACTTGCAATTAAAACAGTCAGAATTACAAGGAAAACAAATCAGAATTGTGAGGAAAAAAGTCAGAATTGCGAGGAAAAAAAGTCAGAATTGTGAGGAAAAAAGTCAGAATTGTGAGGAAAAAAGTCAGAATTGTGAGGAAAAAAGTCAGAATTGTGAGGAAAAAAGTCAGAATTGCAAGGAAAAAAATTCAGAATTGTGAGGAAAAAAGTCAGAATTGCAAGAAAAAAAGTCAGAATTGTGAGGAAAAAAGTCAGAATTGCAAGGAAAAAAGTGAGAATTGCAAGGAAAAAAGTCAGAATTGCAAGGAAAAAAGTCAGAATTGTGAGGAAAAAAAGTCAGAATTGTGAGGAAAAAAGTCAGAATTGCCAGGAACAAAGTCAGAATTACGAGGGAAAAAAATTCAGAATTGCGAGAAAAAAAAGTCCGAATTACGACGGAAAAAAATTCAGAATTGCGAGGAAAAAAGTCAGAATTGCCAGGAACAAAGTCAGAATTGTGAGGAAAAAAGTCAGAATTGTGAGGAAAAAAAGTCAGAATTGCGAGGAAAAAAGTCAGAATTGCCAGGAACAAAGTCAGAATTGTGAGGAAAAAAGTCAGAATTGTGAGGAAAAAAAGTCAGAATTGCAAGGGAAAAAAGTCAGAATTGCAAGGAAAAAATTCAGAATTGCGAGAAAAAAAAGTTAGAATTACGACGGAAAAAAATTCAGAATTGCGAGGGAAAAAGTCAGAATTGCCAGGAACAAAGTCAGAATTGCGAGGAAAAATAGAATTGCGATGGAAAAAGTCAGAATTGCAAGGAAAAAAGTCAGAATTGTGAGGAAAAAAAGTCAGAATTACGACGGAAAAAAATTCAGAATTGCGAGGAAAAAAGTCAGAATTGCGAGGAAAAATAGAATTGCGATGGAAAAAGTCAGAATTGCAAGGAAAAAATTCAGAATTGTGAGGAAAAAAGTCAGAATTACGACGGAAAAAAATTCAGAATTGTGAGGAAAAAAGTCAGAATTGCCAGGAACAAAGTCAGAATTGTGAGGAAAAAAGTCAGAATTGTGAGGAAAAAAAGTCAGAATTGCGAGGAAAAAAGTCAGAATTGCCAGGAACAAAGTCAGAATTGTGAGGAAAAAAGTCAGAATTGTGAGGAAAAAAAGTCAGAATTGCAAGGGAAAAAAGTCAGAATTGCAAGGAAAAAATTCAGAATTGCGAGAAAAAAAAGTTAGAATTACGACGGAAAAAAATTCAGAATTGCGAGGGAAAAAGTCAGAATTGCCAGGAACAAAGTCAGAATTGCGAGGAAAAATAGAATTGCGATGGAAAAAGTCAGAATTGCAAGGAAAAAAGTCAGAATTGTGAGGAAAAAAAGTCAGAATTACGACGGAAAAAAATTCAGAATTGCGAGGAAAAAAGTCAGAATTGCGAGGAAAAATAGAATTGCGATGGAAAAAGTCAGAATTGCAAGGAAAAAATTCAGAATTGCGAGAAAAAAAAGTCAGAATTACGACGGAAAAAAATTCAGAATTGCGAGGAAAAAAGTCAGAATTGTGAGGAAAAAAGTCAGAATTGCAAGGGAAAAAAGTCGTAATTGTGAGGAAAAAAGTCAGAATTATGAGAAAAAAAAATCTGAATTGCGAGGGAAAAAGTCAGAATTGCCAGGAACAAAGTCAGAATTGCGAGGAAAAATAGAATTGCGATGGAAAAAGTCTGAATTGCAAGGAAAAAAGTCAGAATTGTGAGGAAAAAGTCAGAATTGTGAGGAAAAAAGTCAGAATTGTGAGGAAAAAAGTCAGAATTGCAAGGAAAAAAATTCAGAATTGTGAGGAAAAAAGTCAGAATTGCAAGGAAAAAAGTCAGAATTGTGAGGAAAAAAGTCAGAATTGCAAGGAAAAAAGTCAGAATTGTGAGGGAAAAAAGTCAGAATTGTGAGGAAAAAAGTCAGAATTGCCAGGAACAAAGTCAGAATTACGAGGGAAAAAAATTCAGAATTGCGAGAAAAAAAAGTCTGAATTACGACGGAAAAAAATTCAGAATTGCGAGGAAAAAAGTCAGAATTGCCAGGAACAAAGTCAGAATTGTGAGGAAAAAAGTCAGAATTGTGAGGAAAAAAAGTCAGAATTGCAAGGGAAAAAAGTCGGAATTACGAGGAAAAAAAAATCTGAATTGCGAGGAAAAATAGAATTGCGAGGGAAAAAGTCAGAATTGCAAGGAAAAAAGTCAGAATTGTGTGGAAAAAAAGTCAGAATTGCAAGGAAAAAATTCAGAATTGCGAGAAAAAAAAGTTAGAATTACGACGGAAAAAAATTCAGAATTGCGAGGGAAAAAGTCAGAATTGCCAGGAACAAAGTCAGAATTGCAAGGAAAAAAGTCAGAATTGTGAGGAAAAAAAGTCAGAATTGCAAGGAAAAAATTCAGAATTGCGAGAAAAAAAAGTCAGAATTACGACGGAAAAAAATTCAGAATTGCGAGGGAAAAAGTCAGAATTGCCAGGAACAAAGTCAGAATTGCAAGGAAAAAAGTCAGAATTGTGAGGAAAAAAAGTCAGAATTGCAAGGAAAAAATTCAGAATTGCGAGAAAAAAAAGTCAGAATTACGACGGAAAAAAATTCAGAATTGCGAGGAAAAAAGTCAGAATTGTGAGGAAAAAAGTCAGAATTGCAAGGGAAAAAAGTCGTAATTGTGAGGAAAAAAGTCGGAATTATGAGGAAAAAAAATCTGAATTGCGAGGAAAAATAGAATTCTATAATTTATAATTCTGACTTTATATCACAGAATTCTGAGAGAAAAAAAAGTAAGAATTGCGAGAAAAAAGTCAGAATTATGAGATAAAAAATTGCAATTACATTTTTTATTAAGTGGAGGAAACGAGCCTTCATACACCAGCCTCACATGGTTTATATGTAATTAAAACAAACCAAACTACATTTTTATATTTTCTGAACAAAATATGAGTGGTACTTTCTCACTGCCACGGTGCTAGGATGTTGTGGGTGGTTGCTAGGGAATTATTGTACAGTTGCTAGGGTATTGTGGATGGTTGCTATGGTATTGCTTTGCAGTTGCTAGGCCATTGCTATACAGTTTTTGTGGGTGGTTGCTAGGGCGTTGCTAACGTGTTACTATGCAATTTCTAGAGTGTTGTTGGTGGTTCCTAGGGCATTGCTATGCAGTTGCTAGGATGTTGTGCGTAGTACCCAATGCATTGCAATACAGGGTGTTCTCGGTGGTTACTAGGGCATTGCTAGGTTGTTGTGGGTGGTTGCTATAATGTTGACCAGAAGAGTCAGCTCTTATGTCTCTGTGATACTCTGGTCTTCAGATATGACTCAAGTCCCTTCTTCAGAGTGAGACTTTTCACCCAGTTATATTTTACAGCAGACAAAAATAGTTTGTATAGCTCTAATCCACCCATGTTACATTTAATCTTAATTTTAAAAATCAACTATAGTTTTGATGCTTTATGCCTTTAACAAAAAATGCAGTATTTAATTTCTTACCTTTTCTAATGAACCATCATTTAAATCCAGAATGTCCCGGCAGAAGAAAGATGAGTCCCGTATCCAGAGGCGGTGTGACCTCACCAGGCTGGAAGATGAAGCGGGAACACTAAACTCTGAGAGGTGCTTGAGTTCCTCAGCTCTGCTCACACATGTCTGTGCCTGACATCAGGAGACGCAGCAGCCCTCTGTGGTCACACATACACAGCGTCTCTCTCACTGCGACCAGACCATAGAAAAGCAGTTAGGGTAAAGGGAGGTGTTTCCTGTCAGAGGGGAAAATAGAGTCAGGGAGGGGCACACGACATGAGAATTTACACCCTCGGGATGGCAGTGCGATCCAGGCCACATTTCACACCCGCTGGTCAACAGATCATTGTAAACCTCTTCTTCAGGTCCACACATGTATGTCTGAATGTGTTGTATGGGTGTGTAAACCACAGTAAAACCTACTGCTTGTTTTCTTAAAGCTCAGACGGACTATCCATGCTGTGCTGAATGAAGCAAGTATAGAGTTTAAATGTATGGTCTGGTGTTGTAGTTTAAACACTAAACAGCGGCCTTGAATAAGAGACGTTTTGATGCCAAGTACCCTAAAGTATGACAGTCCCCTCGTGAAAGAACCTTTCAAGGCAGTTATATAATTTAAGCCCCTAATAAAAAAAAATAGTATGAAATTATAAAAACATTTAAAAGAAAAAAAGAAATGGCATATGTTTATGCTGTTATATAGGCAAAATTTATTTAAATATGTAGATGCTTTTCACAATAAACAATGGTTTAAATCAGTTTTACACAGAATAACATAAAATCCATACCATAAAAAAATAAAAAATTTGATGAATAAAAAGTTAAAAAGAACAGCATTTATTAAAAATAGAAATCTTTTCTAACAATAGAAATCTTAACTATCACTTTTTATCAATTTAACATTCTTGCTTAATAAAAGTATTAATTTTTTTCAAAAAATGAAAGAAAGAAAAATTACTGATCCCAAACTTAGTGTATATTGTTACAATAGATTTTTATTTTAAATAAATGCTGTTCTTTTTTTTTTTTAATCACGGGTTATAAAAAAATTAAGCAGCACAACTGTTTCCAACATTGATAATAAATCATCATATTAGAATGATTTCTGAAGGATCATGTGACACTGAAGACTGGAGTAATGATGCTGAAAATTCAGCTTTGATCACAGGAATAAATTACATTTTAAAATATATTCAAATATTATGAAATATTATTACAATTTAAAATAAGTGTTTTCTATTTTAATATATTTAAAATGTAATTTATTCCTGTGATCAAAGCTGAATTTTCAGCATCATTACTCCAGTCTTCAGTGTCACATGATCCTTCAGAAATCATTCTTTGAATAGAAAATTCAAAAACAGCATTTATTTGAAATAGAAATACACTTTTGGTTAACTGTCACTTTTGGTTAATTTAATGCATCCTTGCTCAATAAAATAATTAATTGTTATAATAAAAAAAATTGCTGACCTCAAACTTTTGAAAGGCAGTAGTGTATATCATTTTTCCCTCAAATTAAGAAAAGTATTTTCTCTTTGTCTGACTCATTGGTTTATCATTAAAATCATCAAAACACCAGCTGATTAAAAGGATTTTGTACAACCACACCCTGCTCACTTTTTCTTCAAAAAAAAAAAAAAAAAAAAAAAGTTTTTAAAGTTCTAATGTTTACGAAAGAAGCCAAAATAAATGCCCAAAAGTAATGATAATGTAAAACTCAAACTAGCCTCTTTCTATTTCTGTTTGTCTTTCAACATTCAAACACTCGGGCACCTATGATGTCTCTTTCAGCGTGTGCAGGCTTGAATAAGGCCGACCGCCCAGCGTCTGGGACGGGCCACGTCTAACGTGCCAGAGAGATCTGTCTGTTGAGTTGAGGGTTAACCCTGTGGGGTGGGACAGAACAGGAAACGTCTGCAGAGGGCACAGCGCCTGCCGCTTCAGGCTACTGCGGGATTAAAAGAGCTCTTTGTGTTCCCTCCCGTCTGACGAGAGTTACACACCTGAAGCAGCTCTAAACCCTGCGTCGTCCCAAGCAACAGCCAATGAAAACCTTCGATCTTTGACTGTATAATGAGCCATGCTCCTCAGATAAGTGTTTGTTGAGTGTGACAGAAATGAAATTATATATTATATGGGCAACATAGTTGGGAAATTTATGGTGTGAAAATGAAAGTTAAATGCATTAACTTAAAGGGATAGTTCACCCAAAAATGAAAATTATCCCATGATTTACTTACCCTCAAGCCATCCTAGGAGTATGACTATCTTCTTTCAGATGAACAATCAGAAATATATTTAAAAATATCCTGGCTCTTCCAAGCTTTATATATTTTGAGATTTTGAAGTCCCCCCCAAAAATGCATCCATCCAACATAAAAATAATCCATACGGCAGTCTGCCGGAAGCTAGTCATTATAGTTAAAAGTTTTAAATATGGATATTTTTCTTACGAAAACTCAACGCTTCACTTCCGAAGGCCTTTATTAACCCTCTGGAGCTGTATGGATTATTTTTATGATGGATGGATGGATGCATTTTTTGGGCTTCAAAATCTCACCCCCATTCACTACCATTATAAAGCTTGGAAGAGCCAGGATATTTTTAAATATATGTCATATATAGATCTATATGGATTGGTGAGTAAATCATGGGATAATTTTCATTTTTGGGTGAACTATCCCTTTAAATGCATGTCCTGAGATGATCATGCATCAAATTCCCATAATAAAGAACAAAGGGCCGGCCACTTTTTCCTGTTTATAATACTGCAAACAAACTTTATTTGATAGTCAAACACTGCATATAATAAAAAGCAACCCCTTAAAAGAATCTTTCCGTAATAGGATTCCAATTTCATCATGGGCAACGAGTAATTTTCATGTTGTGTAATGTTTTTTGTTTACCAGAACACTCCTGTTTTACTGTCATTGTGGCTTGTGTCCGAACAGGGATGAGGTTTATGAGTCATTTCAAAGATTATGATTATGTGGTCACCGAAAAATTCCTGCATCCTCATACGCAATGGCAAAATGTATGTATCATTCTGGAAGCAAAATAATATTGTTCCAAAATAACATGTAAAATCTCTTGCCACATTGCCCACAAACCGAAACAAAAACAGAAGAATGAGGAAACATAGGAGACAAAACGTTCCTTCTGTTTTTAGTCTGATCTAAAGGCTTTATTTGCATGACTTTACGTAAAATTCAAGTTACTACATACTTGATTATTTTAATACTTACATGTTCATCTCCAATAGCTTCCCAAGTTAGACGATTCCTCTTAAAGGGATAGTTCACCCAATAATGAAAATGCTGTCATCATTTACTCTCCCTCAAGTTGTTCCAAACCTGTATGAAATTATTTCTTCTGTTAAACACAAAAGAAGGTATTTTATAGAATGTCAGTAACCAAACAGTTGATTGACTTCCATAGAATTTTTTTCCCTACTATGGAAGTCAATAGGTGCCATTAACTGTTTGGTTAACTTTAAAATATCCTCTTTTGTGTTCAGCAGAAGAAAGAAACTCATACAGGTTTGGAACAACATGAGGGCGAGTAAGTAATGACAACATTTTCATTTTTGGGTGAACTATCCCTTTAAGTCCCATCAACGACTGTTCTATTAGTTATTTGATCTTATTAAATTATTACAAATCCCACAAATTCTTTACACTGCAAACAGTGTGATGAATTGCAAATAAAGGCCTCAAAGTACCAATATTTGCACAAGTAAACTCTATAAACTTAGTTATAAGTGTACTTGTGGTAAAGAGATGACAATCACCATAAAGACAAGAACACCTAAACAAACACAATGTCAAATTAAAGAACTCATCAATCATTTCTTATTTCACAACATTAATTCATTTATTGAATTTTCAAACCACCAGAGCAATACAAAGTAAACAGAAATCACTTTTCCCACACTGTTCCTTGAGAACATATGCAGAACTATTTCAGTTACTTACTAGGAACAACAATCTATGCATTACTTTTTGCTCCATGACTGCATTACTTAAAAAAAATAAAAAAAATAAATAACAGTGCACATTCCAAAAACCATCCATTTGCAAAACAAACATTAATCTCGCACATAAACTATTTTTTCTTGGAGTATTCTTTCCGTCCACCGCCTGCTCCAAAGTTTCGCACGCGGTGTATTTTGGCGAGCTGGGCCTCTATTGTCTCTATAATGTTCATGTGGTCTGGGATGTGGACGTAGCGAACATTTCGGCCAGTGACAAACAGGTCGTCCATACTGGACATGCGTCCATGTCTGTCCCTGTACAGAACCTTCTCCAGCCGGATGTTCATGAAAGCGTCCACATTAATAACGCGTCCTCTGGCCGTGCTCTCGTCTCGCAGGTCAACGGTGGTCACATGACCATGCAGGCCCTGCAGGAGAATCACCAGGCTGTTCTCGGCGATGGTGCGTTCACGAATCGAATGGCTCACTTCCATGTTCACCTCTGCACAGAGAAATCAGTTGGACAATGAGATTTGTCTAGCAGTGTGAGCAATTTAAGAAACAATTTCTTTGTATATTATTTCTTTGATACTGTTCATCATGACACCAAATACGATGAAAAACCAAGATAAGCAGATAAATACTCTCTGCCAGTTAACTAAAATGGCAGCCCCAAATAAATGCATGACTCGTATTACACCTCCAAGCCACATACTCAACAATTTTACTGTAATGATTTTGAGCATGCGCACACTTGCACATAATTAATGATAATTACAGGCTTCTGAGATGCTCTGCTGGCAGACAAACCACATATCGCAACTCACGAAATGATTTGATGGAAAATATGCAAATAAGCTGAAATGCAAGGTGAAATGTAGGATGAAAAAGTAATAATTTCAAATGTCAAATAGAAAATTAATTATATTTTCTCTGAATTTTAAGCCACAAAAAATATAAATTAATGTATTTGCAGTATATAAGTAAAATATCATTTGTATATGGGTTATTGATGAATAAGGTTTTTAAAAAAACATAATGAAGATAATTCATTTTGAAGTTTTACTAAGCGTTAACAATGAGATTATGTGGTTTTTAAACACTGCTTTTGACATTTTTTAAAAGACGGACAAAATGTGTCGCCAAAAGTCATTTGGTTTAAACAAAATTTTGTTTTTACCGAACAACACGAATGAATATTTTTTCAAACAATGCTAACAGGTTGATATCTAGCTAGCAAAAGGACAATCAAACATTTTATATTTATATTTAAGTTTTTAAAATATTACAACATTTTCCATGTTTTATATTGATTGTACCGAATTACCTGATGTTTCGGGACATGCTTATGAGCAAGTGAAAACAATGAATTTTTCAAGTAGTTAAAGAGAATTATTTTAATATATTTTAAACACAAATGAAATGGCTGTATCAGCCTTTGGATGATTAAACCGAATGACCTCTTGACACAAAATACAAAAAAACCTTTTGGATTAAATAAGAGAGATCTAGACCTTAAATACTTTGGTATATTTTCATTATTATTAAGGCCTTTGAACAAAAAAATGACCCATCATGTCATTGACCCATATACACAAAATCTTCTTCAAATGCTTTGTATGCAAATGAGCTTTGTCGTCTAGTAAGGTGAAATGCAGAATGAAAAGAAATAATGTCAAATTAAAATTTTCTCTGAATTTTTAAGCCACAAAAAAATAAATGTAATTGCAATATATAAATAAAATATCATGCACCAAATCTAGATACAGTTTCATTTTTAGGTTACACATTTCCAATATGTGACTCACTTCCAGTTATATCAATTAAAAAACATCACTATTGTTGACCAGTAGTTTTATAACATTACTTTAATTAATATGTACTTGTCTTTTTAAAATTACTATCAAGTATTTCGATAGTTTCACTAGTACCGGTAAGATCCCCATATACTAATAACCAGCTGAATACACTAGGCACTATTGAAACGTATCTAATGAAGAAACGTTACCATCTACCGAATAGTTAGTAAGGAAATTGAAAACTATATTAGACGAGGATCATGAAAAGACGTCAACAAATATTAAACTTTTTGTAGCTCTATTTAACTAAAGGTATAACATGCGATCAGAGCGGAAATATTTACAGTGATCATTTAATCCTCACAGAATCCAGATTCACTCATAAATGACATGTGAAGTAAAAATAATCGTTTTATTACCTCCTTTGGTGTTTTAACATGCTCAAAACATCATGTTTGCATCTGCTTTCGAGCGACGCGCTTCGTCGCAGAGGAGAGTGACGTCATCAAGACGTACCGAATTGAAATCGCTCGCGCGCCCTCTAGCGAGTCGCTTGGATAAACTTCATAGGTGACTAGTTAGTTATACAAGTTAATGTTTATCCGGGTAAGTTTATTCATAAAGTTAAATCCTTTATTTTCTCCATTGTTGTTCAAGAAAAAAAAAATTCATTTAACACACATTGACTGCTGTGGCGGGTCATGTTGTCACAATGGACATCGGCTTTGTTTTTTTAATTTAAAATAAGGTAAAGCATCTTCAGCATATTTGTATTTAACATGTATTATGTAATTTAATTGCTGTTATGCTAATGTTGAACACTACAACGATTATGAAACAATGAAACATTAAAACAGTAGCTAATTACTCGAAACACAATATTTAAAACCCATGTGGCAACTTGCCCCGACCTGACATGTATAATCTTATCCCAAGAACACAGTTCAACAATTCATTCAAATTTTATACGTCCTTGACAGTTGTTTTGTATGCTTTTCTTTTTGTTTACCCAAAAGCTATATGATTTTTTAAATGTTTTTTTAATGTTAGGCCTATGTTTTTATAATCTTCAATCACAATCATTTATAATGTCTTAATAGATTTTGTGATTCACATATTGTAACCACACATTAAACAGCACTAAACAGTAGCCTATCTAGTGCCAGAAAAACAGGTTACAATGAAAATAGAATGAATAACAGCAGGAAATCATAGTTTTTCTGTCAGCAGAATGAAACAAGTTTTGTTCCAGTGAACTTAAATTTTTGACTTTATTCTGCAGTAAAAAAACTAGTTGACATATTGAATCAGTCATTGTAGGCATATATTAGAAGTCCAACTTCAGAAAGCAAATGTCAATCAGCTGAACTGACATATCCTTAGCCTCACAGCATAATTGCCTAAGTCATTTTTTGGCCAAATTGTGGTATCTGCCTTTGAAATATGATCTGGGCAATTATGCTATGAGACTAACGATATTAGACATGATGGGTTTTTTAATGAATAATTTTCCCTTTGAAGATGTTAATAAAGGGATTTAGTCAGCTCTGCCAATGTCAGGGGACATTTTTTTAACATATCTGTTTGAGCATAAACAACATCTGCAAAGTTATGATACTCAAAGTTCAATGCAAAGGGAGATATTTTATATTTTTGGCTGCGTGAGATTCTCCAGCTTTGTTGTTGTTGAGCAACCAAAGCCTGAGCAGTTAAAGCTCCGCCCTCTTCTGGAAAGGGGGCTGGGAGCAGCAGCTCATTTGCATTTAAAGGGACACACACAAAAACTGCGTGTTTTTGCTCACACCCAAATGGGGCAAATTTGACAAGCTATAATAAATGATCTGTGGGGTATTTTGAGCTGACAAATTCTGGAGACACCAGAGACTTATATTACATCTTGTAAAAGGAGCATTATAGGTCCCCTTTAAATAAAATCATAAACAGTACAATTTTGCTTGCAGGTTGTTCTTAATCAGGTTTCTAAATGCATGAAGGCCAGGCATTTTCAAAACTCTCATTTATTTCTGTTTCCTCTCAGACCTACCACATGTTTCCTGACTCATAGTCTTCAGTGACTGACCTTTAAAGCTCATCCATCATGGCCAGCAAGTCATCTCCCTTGTTCCCGGGTCCCTCTGTCTGGCTTCCCTCTTCATCAAATTCTCCTGCTATGCGTGCCAGCTCAGTACTGGCCAGCTGATCCTGGGAATACAAAGGTAAACACTCAGGAATAAGTAAGAACTGTTTTTTTATTGATTTATAATGTGTAATTTTCTGATTAAAATTACTCTTGAATTTAGTCTCTTTACAGTAGTATTGATGTGGTTTGAGATTACCACAAACCCAGTGTGGAATCTGAATGAGATGGAATATATTAATAATGTTGGCATGTACTTATGTGCTTAGTAGAAAAGTTATTGTCTACTAAAACATAATTGAACATTCACTCTCATTCAACTCAACATTCATGCATAAAATATTCCTGAATTAACAGGAACAAATGTCTGGTTTCTTTTTTTGGTATTAACTTCCCTGAAACTTCCATTTGAATGGAATTAAAATCATATGTCAAAAAGCAAGCTAAGCTTGCCCTGGAGCGACATTGGTGTTTCTTAGCAATTGATAACACATTTTACTAGTAGCATAGGACATTCCCAGCCCTGGGCAACAAAATGAAGCAAAACAAAAACATGAATTTTTTTTAAGTGCATGACAGACCTGTGTGACTTGTATGTTAATGACTCTAGATGACTGGTGCCCCGTTCCCTCCGAAATTACACTGAAAAAGTTTGAGAGAAGGTTAGAGTAACAAACATTTTTACCTGTTATTGTCAATCGGTCCTTCGGTAAAATTATATTTTAAAAGAATGGTTCACCTTTATTATTCTTTGTGACACAAAATTGGAAAATTTGAAAATGCTTTTATATATATATATATATATATATATATATATTTAACCCTCTACCGCATAGTGTTGCCATATGGCAACATACACTTTGTGTTCATTTCCTTGCCACCGTCTCTTTAAGAGAACATTCTAGTTTTTTTTGTTGGTAAGAGAAGACCTTAGTTTAGCCAATGATGTGCTTTGGTTAAGTCACATGACATGAAATTTTTTTCTGTGGCGCGATTTTCTAACAGACTGCCATCTCTTGTATGATTAATTAAAATTAATTAAAAATTCAGTAACAAACAAGGACCCGCCCATGTCACATTCACAAAAAAATTTTTAACATCATCTCAGGTAAGTTATGATGACATATTCACCACTCAAATTTTTTTTAATGAAATTAGTTTTTGGTAAATCGATCAAATGTCTGTGTTGCCATATGGCAACACTGCGCAATAATGGAATGCCATTATTATAATAGGTTAGATAGCTAGCAAAGGCCAGCTGCAGTCTGTTAAGCTGTAACAATAAGAACATTAATGCTAGTGATATAATGTTGATTAGTCGTATGTTAAGGACTGCCATGGCATTTGTATTATGGATTAAATCAACATCAGAGACCTGCCACCACAGCCAGTATACTGGCCCAGACCAACCACTGGCCTACCATTGTGTCTCAAAAAGGCAGGTGCAAGTGGCTGTAAGTGTATTGTTAGGGTGAAGTGCACCAAATATGATGTCTACATGCCTCCTTTAGAAATACGTAACGAGTTCTGATTGTGCCAGCGGTTCCTGTGTTGTGATTCGACAGCTCTGAGCGCACCGTGCCCGGAAAGGTCACGCCTCTTACCATAACGTGGAGATGCACGCGCTCAGTGGTATTGTAAACATGTCTTTAATTTTACCCTATCAATTTGAGCCGGAATCAGACCCGGTGATTGGACTGCGGGATGAAAATAACAGCGTTTCGACGACATGGCGACAAACACACTCTACAAACGCAACTCTTGTGTATTCCTGTGGGAGGAGGTTAGTCAAAAAACTGTTTTAGTGACGTCATTAAAGAAGGAAGTAGAGGGATGTAGTCCAAACTAGCCGTTCGATGTAGGCGACTTCTGTTAAATAAAATATCTCGCTTGGCATTGAACTTTGAGCTTTAAAATTGTACAGATTTTATTTATACTCTAACAACAACATTACACACTAACTAAAGTTTGAAACATGGGATCACGAAGAACGGGACCTTTAAAATAATATTTTTTTCCACATTTTTTTTTACAGCACTTCAAGTTAAGCCACTCTAAGAAAAGAAAAAGAGTCAAATATTGTTTTTTTTTTAATTTATCATAATGCGTGCGGTAGAGGGATATATATATATATATATATATATATATATATATATATATATATATATATATTAGTGCTGTCAATAGGTTTAAAAAATTAACTAATCACTTTTTTTGGAGTTTTTAATATTTTTATATTGTAATAATTTCAGTTACTCTCCAAATAAATTAATGTAGAAATTACAAAGACAGTATATTTTAAATATTTGTTTAATGGTATCTTTTAAGGAATGAAGGTCAGTATCACTGTTACTAATACTGCTACTGATGTCTCTATGACAGTGATTTTTTTTTTTTTTTTTTTTAAATAATTATAGACATTCAACATTACAGTATAACTAAAAGCTATCAACTTCAACATTTATTAAGATTTAAAAGGTTACAACCTTTAAGTGAACTTAAAACAATTTTCACATAAACGTATTATAATAATAAATGTCATATTTACCTGTGGAAATATACAGAAATTGAATAAAGTTATCAATCACTTTACATTCTTTACTGCATAAATTATAAATCTAATATAGATTAATTCTCTGTTACATTAATGACAGACATCACAGTCACAGGCTGCTGTGCTGCTTGACGTGGATCTGACACCATCTCATTTTCTCACAACTCTTTAAGGTCTTATTTAAGACTGCTCTTATGAGGATACTCGACAAAACGGACATTTTGGCATCATTCTGTTTGTTATTGTTTGCTCAAGTGCGAAAGAGAACTCAATACTGACGTGCGTCTTTCTGTGTGTGTCACATAGACATGACATTCACAGACAGCGCGTTCTCATTTGTGTTGTGGCGCTTGAATGCATTAAAAGCATTTGCGTGAAGAAGAGCGTGATCATATAATGTAACGCTAGCCAAATTATGACAGAAAAAACGGATGCTGTGTTAATTGCATTAAATATTTTTAACGCGTTAAACTAAAAGAAATTAATTGCATGCATTAACGCACTAATTTTGATAGAACTTTGATATATATATATAAATGACAAAGAAGCAACCATGCCTTTGAGGTTGTGTGTTGACCTGTCAGGATTATGTCTGGATTAGTAATGCTTACATGCCCTCCTCCTCCTCCTCCTCCTGGTCCAAGGCCAACAGGTTGACTCTGAAACCAGCTTCCACATTCAAGAGTTTCTGCACCTCCATTCCTCCCATCAGTTTAGCGAGCAGATTGAGTTCCTCTGTGGCCAGAGGATTGGGGGTTGTGTCTGCCTGTCCAGATATTCACACAAAAATACAGTGACTTCCAGAGAGCCTTGAGTTGCAAACATAACATTAGTATGAAACATAGGTCTAATTTAGTTTTTTGCTTTTTTCCTCAACATGAGCTGTTCCCTTGGAATGTCCCATGATGCCTGCAGTGAGGGTGTACCTGCTTTGGTTTCCGTGCAGAGGTGGTTGATGAATCCATGTCTTCAGGTGAAGGTGTACTGTACCTGCACAGATGTCCTCAGAGATTCACATGAGCATGAATCACGGAATATGTTTTAGGGTTGGGAAGGTTACTTTTAGAATGTATTTCACTACAGATTACAAAATACATGCTTTAAAAAGTAATCAGTAACGTATTTCGTTACATTACTCAAGTTTAGTAACTTAATCTAAATACTTTGGAATACTTTGAAATACTTAACAACACAAAGGACCATATTAACTTGATGTTCTGTTTTAAGTTTACAACCTGTAAATAAAAATGACCTCTACCCATCAGTTTTCCACTAAATTGTATTTTTAACATCAGTTAGCCTACAAAATATATATCTGCAGTATATTAGACATAACCTATGTGTTGGTAAAGAATTTCAATATCTTGATAAACAAATTAAGAAAATAGCCTATTTGTTTCTTTTAACATCACATCCATATATAATTACTGTTGATATATCATTCCTAAATTATATTTTTATATTTGTAAAAATGTGCATCAGAGGGATAACAAAATATTAAATAACAATAAAATATTGTTAATAATATAAGTTGTTTTATAGGTGTATAGAGTTGAACTGACACAGTGGTTTAAATTGTTTTATTAACAAAGTTTGTTTATAACATTTAGAATGTTTATAAAGAAAATGAAATGATCTACCCAGTAATCTCGAGAAAAGGCCTATATTCAAACAGTTTTTTGCATCTCTCCACCACCACATTTTACATGTTTGGAAAAAAATATGATCATTTTGTGTGAACTATCCCTAGTATAAATATGTTTATACTAATATTTAACTTTAGTGCACTGATAGCTGCATTAATATTAACCATATAAACAACAAACAGCAAAGAAAAAAAAAACAATTCGAATTTTTTTTTTTAAATAATCCTTTATTTAATTTTTTAAATTATTATTAGTGATGCACCTATTTTAATTTTTCATAGCCAACAGAAGCAAATTCTGATACTGGTTGCAGATTATATTTTAAAGCAAATTTATTTTGCAAAATTTATAAATGTATTTGTTCAAAAAATGTGTAGCTCTTTGATATTAGAGGCAAACACTGGATTTTTATCACAATCTTAACAAAGATGTTATGAACATGAGCATGATCAGTTGTTTTTCATTTAAACAGCAAAAACAGCATGGTCTGACTATAGCTTTGTGAAATGCTACATGAGACACCTGCATGAAATGCAAATTCACTCTCTGACAGTAGATGGCGCTTATGGAACAGCAGCGATATAGCGTTTCCATGGTTACCACTATATACAAACTAAGCAGTTGCGCTGGAGATAAGAGCAAAAGCCATCAAAACTTTTCTGAAGACAGTTCCCTTCAGAGATACAGTCATATCAACCCCAATTTAATATTTATATTATTCTTCCTATGTTTTGCACGCAGTGAGCTTGTGCATGGTGCAGTATTTCCTCTGCTGGCGCGTCTGTTCTCCTCTTTGTGTCCGTTTTCAGCGCGTGCTTGTGTTAAAGTCGGCATGAAATCAAAATTAACAATTCTTATTTTTTTATGGAATATTGTAGTATTTTTTATCAATAATGTATCCGTGAACTTCATTATTTTTTAAAAATTCATGTGCCCTCATAATCTTTAATCAAAATCATTAACCTCCCATCCCCCTTCAAAACGACTCATCGTCTCTTCCTGTCACATGCTATGGCTCAAGGGTGGAGCTATCTGGAATTGCAGTGACATATGGGGTAAATGCTGTGCTTCACTTTATAGAGATTAATGCATTAAACACTGCTGATGCCAGTCATTGGGGTGTACAGTAAACATGGAAAGGAACCTGCGACACGCTCAGTCAGTCAGGCTGCGTGTCCACTGGAGCAGAGCAAGCGACCAGAGCATTTTTAGATTAATTCTTATGGAAGTTGAGCGTCACTTAAAGGGATAGTTCACCCAAAAATGAAAATTTGATGTTCATCACTCGATTCGTTTGGTCTGATCGCGCTCTGACAGCGGCAGTGATGTCTCGCGCATATACTTCACTGAGAGCGAGACATCACGTTGTCAGAGCGCGATCAGACCAAACGAATCGAGTGATGAATGCCATTGGACATAGTGGTGTATTAGAGGTAAAAAATTATATAAATACTGTTCGGTTTCTCGCATAAACCGATCGTTTCGTGTCTTAGGACATCAATGTGTCGTCACGAGCCGCAGGGTTTAATTTGGACTTGTCTGTGCATGTTTTATTTACTCTTATTGTAGAAGTTCCCATCCACTAGCATTATTTGACTGACAGACGGCAACGTTTGGAGTTAAAAATCATCATTTGTGTTCTACTGAAGAAACAAAGACACCTACATCTTGGATGCGCTGGGGATAAGCAGATAAACATCAAATTTTCATTTTTGGGTGAACTATCCCTTTAACTTACGCGCGGCTCAACTTCCATAGGAATGAACCGAAAACACTCGCTCTTTTAACTGCTCGCTCCGCGCCAACGGACACACACCATCAGTCAGTCAGTCAGTCAGTCAGTCTCTCTGGCTGTTTATTGCCGTTAACCGTCCTCGTCATCCTCAATAAAGCTCTTAAAGTAACGTGAGTGCTCGGAGTTAGTAATTCATATCTGCCTCCATTTCGTTAGCAACGCCCAACTTCCAATCAATTTCCGAAGGACGAAATCAAGTCCCGCCCTCTCATTTCAGATGCCGTTTCATGCCGACTTTAACGTCCTGTTGACAGGCTTAGTAAATATTTCCTGAAATTTTGGGAAATTATTACAAAGCTGTTTGTTTGCAAGCCCGGAATAAAGATCAAAATAAAACTAAAAAACATTTGGATTTATAACGAGTGGACTACTGCATCTCTATTTTTGATCATGAACTCGAGTAAGCGCCATATAGGCCTACCTAAACATGATTTAGAATGAATTATTAAGATTTAAAGTTTGTCTGTAAAGTACACAAAGAATACTTATAAAAGGCTTTATAAAACATTATTTAACGCATGATTAAGTGGATGTTAATTCTATGAGGATTGTGTGTTATTTTTCAAAGACCTAATAAATTCTTATAAATATTATAGGCCTACGTAGGCTAATGATAACCATATAAAGCTCAATGTACAAGTAAATAGGAAAATAAGGAGTAAATAAGGAAAATAACATTTTCGAAGACCAAGAACAGCTTAAGGCCAGCTTATAACCTCAAGATGCTTTTTCAGAATAGATGTTGAATCCTTTGAAGCCGATGGAAGTTTTGTTGCAGACATAGCTTGCATTGCACTATAATGTTAGTGTACGTCCTTTTTCATGTTTATAAGTAAAACTGTCTTTGAATTTCCACTAGAGAAATGCATTATTCCCTGTTTCCCCGTCCATTTTCTGCAATGTGAGCTCATGTCTGCACTCTGCAGGTTGCTAATATCTGAACAGGCAGCACGCGTTTTTTTAAACAGACAGAGTCGGATAATCATCAACATTGGCTCGTTGGTTAAAAATCCTCAAACAAGCTTCCGTTAATAGCCAATTAAATTAAATAAATGACATAAAAATTCAAAGTAATCCCTTTGGTAATCTAAAATACTTTTTAAATGTAACTGTAATTTGATTACCATCTATTTAAAATGTAACTGTAACGAAATACATTTACTCAAATTTTGTATTTTAAATACGTAACGTCGTTACATGTATTTCGTTACTCCACAACCCTGGGATGATACAATGACAAATATAAGGGGTTATTTTAAGTGTGTGTGCATGTGTCTTAATCAAAAATACCGTAAAACTGTAATATTGTGAAATATTATTACATTTTATAAATAGCTGTTTTCTATTTGAATTTATGTGAATATATTTTAACGCATAATTTATTCCTGTGATCAAAGCTGAATTTTCAGCATCGTTACTCCAGTCTTCAGTGTCACATGATCCTTCAGAAATCATTCTAATATGCTGATTTGCTGCAGAAACATTTATTATTATTATCAATGTTGAAAACATTGCGCTGCTTAATATTTTTTGTGGAGACTGATATTTTTTCAGGATCCTTTAATGAATAAAAAGTTCAATTGTTTTGTTTTGTGACGATGTGAAATACTTCACGGTCACTTTTGTGATTAATTTAATGCATTTAAAGCATTCTTATATATATATATATATATATATATATATATATATATATATATATATATATATATATATATATATATGTCTGAATATGTATGATATGTCACAGTTTATTTTGCTATCCTCACTTACATAAATGAACTATAGTGTCCTGCACCCACTAGTAAAAATATATAAAACAAATTATACATTTTTGGTTTGACTGTGTATATATATATATATATATATATATATATATATATATATATATATATATACACACACATACATACACTCACATATATTAAATTTATTTAAATGTCTATAATATATAATACAATATATTTATTTGATATTATTGTAATTAATTACATTTATTATTGTCATTATTGTTATTATTAACATATGTTTTTAAAAATCATTCATAATTCCTAATTATTAATTTTCATATTTACATGTTGGTGCCCAAAAGTGTGACCCTGTCTCCAGAGAGGTCAAACGAGGCCTGGCGTACAGCACTTGTGTAGCTTCCTCCACTGGGGAACCTTGTTCTCCTCACCTCACGCCCTTTAGCATTAAACCACCTGCAAGACAAGAATGCGGTCCTGAAGGAACAAGCTGAATGTTTGCATATGGGTGTGTATGACTATAAAGATGTGATCTTATTCCTATGAAGCGTCTGTGTTTTCCAGTTAAAACAGTGAGCTCTGACCTTCACCTGCCTTACCTAATTAAACCAGGAACCTCAAATCCGTGAGGCACCGGCCCTGAGGTCTGCAGCACAAAATGCCCGTTAGGGTTCTGGATTTTTTCTTTCAAGAAAATTGAGACCTGTGAAAAAAAATGCCACAAATCTCATGAAATCAGTTTGCGTGACTCCAACTACATGACAAAATAACTACGCTTGAATGCTCTTACAAAAAAGTCATAACTTAGTAATGATTTGCATACAACCATATGATCTGGCAGCGATGCCAGCAATCCATTTCAAATAAACAATAAGCTTTCACACAAGTAAACTGCTCACCCTGATTTGCATATCTTGAAAGAGAACCAGCAGTGTATGTCGGATGAGTTGAAACTCCCCATCGGATAAGGGTGTGTATACCTTAGAAAGAGGTGAAGTATGCACTAGAAATAACAATAACCTTGGCACAGAAAAGCAACTTGATATGCTATAGATAATAAGTGGAATTACTTCACAACAAAAAAAAGAATTTTTTATACAACACTTTATAAAGAGATGCAATTATATATATATTTTGTAAGATGTACACATCCCATTAGCAGAACAGTTCCTGGAGGGCATTCACCTCAATAAGCTGCCGCTGCGCTTCGTTGATCTGGTTAACGAGGCTGGGATTATCCTTAACCAGTTCCTTGATGGTGTCCGTGTGGTTGAAGGTGATGAGCAGTAAATCTCGTGGACGTGGACACAGAACGATCTGATACTTAAAGGCCATAGTCATCAAATCATACAGCTACAATAAAGACAATAACACAAATTTAAACAGGTAATCAATATTAATTAATACTGATATTAATTGATATTAATATTAATTAATAATTTTCTGGGTTGGAACAGGTAGAAATAACATCATTCTACAGTTACATAACAGTGTAAAATGTTAAAGATAATTTAAATAACGTATTATTTTATTTACTTATTTTTTATGGAATTTTCCATGCATATTATAAATTATTTATCTGTGCACATCATTAATGTGCCCTCATAATCTTAAATCAAAATAACTTCTCCCTCTTGCAGCAACATCTCTTCTCTGATGGCACGTTTACTGGCGTGAGGGCGGGGCAACCTGTCATTCACATGAGATCCTCCAATAGCAAACCACAACTATCCAATCAATTCCCCATGGACAAAATCAAAGTCCCACCCTACATTTTTCTTGTTCGAGAAGCCATTTCAAGGTGATAGAGAGGATTTTTTCGTCGACTGAGAATCCAAAGACTGTTACTGAGTTTTTGAAATGAGCGCATGCGTAAGAACAACCCCCCTCCTTCACAACACATTTCAAAGGAACGCCTCCCAAAACTCGTAAACACTCGTATTGGAACACGAATGTTTACCACCGGCATTCGCTGTGTCGTGTTTTTTGGATTCATTATGTCGGACTCACCGCAGGTAACTCATAATCTGCAGTTGTTACTCCTGTCTCCTGACCAGGGCTTGACATTAACTTTTTTGCTCACCAGCCACTGTGGCTAGTGGTTTTCCAAAGTTACTAGCCACTCAGCATTTTCACTGGCCACAATTTTGCTGTTGGGAAATTACATTTTATATGATTAAAGTTGACTTTGGCATGCTTAAATTACTAGCTTTTGAGTCATTTTACTTGATTTACAAGATTTAAAACCCTTTCAAACTTACAAATGCAGATTGACCACCCAAATCAAGATAATACATTGTATATATCAGCTGGCATTTTTGTTAGGTTATATAAAAAGAACAAAGAAGCAAAATTACAAATAGTATTTTTAAAAAAAAAAATCTTTTTTCAGATGTTTATTTAGCAAGTATACATTTATTTAACATTTTTTGATGTTTGATTAACATTAATGACATGCAGGTATTTATTTGGGTGCTGCTGAATGCATGGACGTCATACACATCCAGTTTTTTCCCACCTGTTTACGTCCACTTAAGCCATAGCCGACTGTATTCACGCGAGATAGGCTACTTCACACGATGCATTTTGACGTGTGTGTGCATGTATTCAGGCGCAAGGAGAACTGATTGCTTCTGTTCACACAAGCGCTTCTGTTGTGTGTCATTCAGCGTGATTCCGCCTATCCCGCCTTCACTAACCGTAAGTTAATCGATAAAAAACTGTGACTGAATTGTAATTGTGTGATACGACGAGCTTGGCTACCTTTCATTTGGCTGTAGGCTGAAATTATATTCAACCCACCAAAGTGGCTAATGGGAGTGGCTGTCTTACCCGCCACAGCGGAAATCTACCCGCATTTGGCGGGTTGGCTGGTGTTAATGTCAAGCCCTGCTCCTGACAAAAACATTGCATGCGCCGCCTGTAGAGTGTGGAAAGTTACTGGAGCGCACAGCCACGCTCGTCTCTCACAAGGAACGTCACGGCAGTGATTGACAAGCCAGAGGGCCAATCGTTTACGCGATGATCGCGTAAACGATTGGCTGATGTTTTTAAGGCCTCGTTACCTCGTGCACAGATGATGTATATTAATATTATTCCTTTCAGTGCACCTAATAAATAGTCTTTTATCAGTTAGTAAAGACAGTTTCAAGTAATATTGCAAAAATGTATCAAACAAAACATCCTCTCTAGCACCTTTCACTCAGATATACACTCACTGGCCACTTTAATATGTACACCTTGCTAGTAACGGGTTGGACACCTGTTGCCTTCAGAACTGCCTTAATTCTTCATGGCACAGATTCAACAAGGTGCTTCAAACATTCCTCAGAGATTTTGGTTCATATTGCATGATAGCATTGCACGCACACAGTTGCTGCAGATTTGGTAGACTGTGGCATTTAATTGGTACTAAGAGGCCCAAAGTGTGCCAAGAAAACATCGCTTACAGCATTACACCACCAGCAGCCTGAACTGCTGATGGATCCATGCTTTCATGTTGTTTACGCCAAATTCTAACCCTACCATGTGAATGTCGCAGCAGAAATGAAGACTCATCAGGCCAGGAAACGTTTCTCCAATCTTCTATTGTGCAATTTTGGTGAGCCCTTGTGAATTGTAGCCTCAGTTTGCTGTTCTCAGCTGACAGGAGTGGCACCGGTTTGTTCTTCTGCTTCTGTAGCCCATCTGCTTCAAGGTTGGACGTGTTGTGCGTTCAGAGATGCTCTTCTGCAGACCTCAAGTAATGAGTGCTTATTTGAGTTACCTTTCTATCAGCTGGAACCACTCTGGCCAATCTCCTCTGACCTCTGGCATCAACAAGGCATTTTCGCTCACAGAACTGCCGCTCACTGGATATTTTCTCTTTTTTGAACCATTCATTGCTGACTGTAATTTCAAGTGAACTTTTCAGACTATAAAGGTAAGAATGACGGTCTCGTCTTCACTGTTATTGTCGCATTTTCCATTGCCATTTGACATTTTTCCCATCATACACAGAAACGACTTTTTTTACATCATGCGGTGTTTCCGTGACTGCCCAAAGCGTGTGAATATAAGGCATGCGATTGGTTGACGGTTACTAAGCATCTAGTTGTAACATTCTAACACCACATGGTTTCACACTGTTCAAGTTCAACGCCAACCCTGCTCCAGAACAGGGTTTCATAACCCCGGGTAAAAAGTGGTGTTAACCCTGCATCTAAATTACAAGTGTGAAATGCTCCTTTACCCAGGGTTAAAAGCGGTGTTTAGAATGACAATAACCCGCTGTTAAGCAAAGTGTGAGAAGCCCTTTTGTAAACACTAGAGATGGTTGTGTGTGTGAAAATCCCAGTAGATCAGCAGTTTCTGAAATACTCAGACCAGCTAGCACCAACAATTAAACCATGTTCAAAGTCACTTAAATCACCTTTCTTCCCATTCTGATACTCAGTTTGAACTTCAGCAGATCATTTTGACCATAGCTGTGTCTCATTTCGAAGGCTACGTCATTTGGAGGCCACATTTGTCAGCTACATACATCATAAAGGATGCCATCATGTGATTGGTTGATTAGATATTTGTTTTAACGAGCAAGTTGTACAGGTGTACCTAATGAAGTGTCCAGTGAGTTTATGTCACAATAGAGAAGCAACTTCTGTTTATTCTGACTTTAATATAGCTGTGTTGTTTGCCTGTTGTATGTAAATTGTTTTTTTAACATTTAGTAAACTGATGAAACGGCATATTTTTAAGTCATGGCGAATTTTAAGTTCAATCAAGACATTTATTTGTGTTTGCATCGGGAGAGGGTGAGTTTGAATACCTTGTCCATGCTGGCCAGGTTAAGACGCATAATTGAGGCGTGTGCTATCCGTGTCAAAACTGTCCGCAGGGCTCGGTGGGAATACAGATCCTGTGGCTGCAAGAGCTCCTCTAGAAAAGCCTTATTGAACATAGTGCCCACTATATCATTCATAACTACAGAAAGAGAATGACAAGTGAGAAAAAAGAAAGACTGAGGCAAGAGAAACAGAATCTTAAACAGAAAGATCTTTCCCAAAGAAAAAAACAAAAAAAAAAAAAACAGAAAGAAGCTGCTGAAATTTGCATCATAATTTTTTTGTTTGATTATGAATGATAGAGATTATATGAATTGTGGATCTTATTTTTAAATGACTTATTTTGGTTTGTCACACCTAAGAATCAGTGGTCGGGTGAATTACCTTTATCTTGATTTTGGATTAAATTAATTAATTTGGGGGAAAAACAGACTAATCTTTGGATTATTAGGTAACACTTTACAATAAGGTCTCATTCGTTAACATTAACTACACAAACTAACAATGAGCAATTCTTTGCTAATGATAGTTAATACAAAAACACCTGTTCATTGTTTGTTCATGCGTTTTCACAGTGCATTAACTAATGTTAACTTTTTTTAAAGGTGCCGTAGAATGGAAAATTGAATTTACCTTGGCATAGTTGAATAACAAGAGTTGAGTACATGGAAAAGACATACACTGAGTCTCAAACACCATTGTTTCCTCCTTCTTTTGTAAATATCATTTGTTTAAAAGACCTCCGAAAAACAGGCATATCTTGGGCGAGGATTTAAAGGGGCCGCAGCCTGAATCGTTGCATAGGTAATGATGCCCTGACATAGGCAGGTAAAAAAATTAATTTAAAAAAATCTATGGGGTATTTTGAACTTCACAGACACATTCAGGGGACACCTTAGACTTATATTGCATCTTGTGAAAGAACATTCTAGGGCACCTTTAACTAATGTGAAATGCAACATTTGATTTTAATAATGTATGAGTAAATGTTGAAATTAACATTAACTAAGATTAATAAATGCTGTAGAAGTATTGTTCATTAATATTGTGAAATAAAGTAGTTAACTAATGTTAACTAATGAAACCTTATTGTAAAGTGTTTCAGACAGTGCATGAAGTGGAAAAATAAAAGTGCCGGTACTCCTGATTCTTGGTTCAAAACACGCTTCAGAAGAAGGGAGGGCTCGGTGGGCTTCCGTACGTGCAACATATCAGAAGTGCTGGTATGCTAAAGGTAAAAATAGAGAGGTGCTGTTCTGGCACGTACCGCCCCATTTCAAGCACTGGATACAGATTATTATATGTTGTGCTCAATGTGTAAGTGGCATTTTTTTCCACATCAGATTCTTTCACACGTGATTTTGCTACAAATAAACTGCATGTATCACATATCAAATATTTAGAACAAACTTAATAGGAAGGAAGATCAAAAATATTGTACCTCTTTTCCTGTCATCATCTGTCCAAACACCTGCAAAAGAGAGTTCAGGTCAAATTCCTGTTACATTTGAGTGAGTTCATGCAATTTCCCCATCACAGGACGTATAGCACGAGTGTAATCGAACATTAGACATGGTTCATTAATCTATCTGTAACACAAATTGCCGTCTGACAACGGCTGAGATTGCATCAGATCATGCATGTTGCACTTATTCCTGATATTTCTATGAAAATGAATATAATTTTCATGATATTCACTAGGCCTAGTAAGAACAAAAAAATATTTCAGAGCTAATATTTCAGTGGAAATGGTACAGGGTTACTCCACTGTATTTCTAGAACTTCTAGTTCAGTGGTTCTCAACTGGTTTTGCTTCAGGGCACTTATTGTGTAAAAGTACAAACATATTATTAAAAACAAACTTTGATATTTATTACTGTTCCCAAGATATGCACAGGTCCAATAATGTAAATAGACTGGAAGATTAACGATCAATGGCACACTTGTGGATGTGGCTTCAATGCTCAAACTTGCATTATTTGCATTTTATATATTTTATTTTATTTTATTATTTGCATTTAACAAATGTAAGAATCACACATCTTTTTGTCATCACGTTTATTTTTATTTTCATAATACATTAATAAAACAAACAGATGCACGTGAAGATGTGCAAGGTAGATAAAGGTCATCTTGATGCACTAGTTGTTAATAGTTTACTAAAGCAGGATTCGTTAGTTAAGCAGCTATTATGTGCTTTAGGGGTCGAGACTACTGTTGGTTACCTCTCTGAGTTTTATCATCGTTTTCATCCTGCGCTCGGAGGCGCTGATCCAGAATGTAGATCATTTCTCCGCCGAGGTTTATGATGAGCAAAGGAAGAGTTCTTTGAGACATGCTGAATGAGTTCATGTATTAGCTGCTCACTTTTTATATCACGAACTTGTTACTGCAGTAGTGCTAGTTCATTTTCTTTTTGTATACGACGCACACGGTCACATCAAGCGCGCGAGCTTTTAGCGGAGCATTATGACGTCGCGTAATGCCACGCTGACCCGCTGCTCCTGCGCGCGCTCACACACACACACACACACACACACACTGTCACAGTCATTACAGACGCGCGCAGTGGTTGGATTATAATTATTAGCATATTCCACTGTATTGTGTATTAATTCATTTAATGAATCGTTAGTTGATTCAGTTAATCATCTGTTAAATAATTTTGGAGACAGCTGAAATAATTTTACTATTATTATTATTATTACTTAAGTAGCCTATAGGGCTAGGTAAACAATTAAACATTTTTGATGCATTTATTTTCATTTTATTGTATGTTATCTTTGACCTAAATGCAAAAATATCAAAACATTCAAAACCAAACCAAATATTGTAATTTATTAAATTTTTAATACATTTATAAGATTTAAAATATGTGACATCTTGCCCCAAGCTGCCATGTAAAAGCGTAACCTGATCAGCTTTCCTCATATAGCCTAGTTCAATTCTGTGCTCTTATTTTAAAGGTGTTAATGCTGTTCGTGGAAAATGTTTCATATTTTATTCTTCTTAAATTTCATCTGTCAGTTAAATCTTTTGATGATTTTCATACGCCGTCTGTATATGGTGAATAAATGCAAACTATTTCAGGGCTCATTTTACATCGACTGTTTAGGCAAATGTAGTCAAATGCTGTAAAACTGCCTCAGTTAAAGATGTAAAGTACATGGCAAAAGGAAAGACTGCAAACATCACCGTTTTCTTTGGCGTCTTGAACTGTCTGATGCCAAGGTTCGAATTTAACATAAAGTAATTCTAAAAACGTTCTTTATTTCTACACACAACTTTGTTAGTAAGTATAAATATTCTTTGTTGTTGTTGTTTGAAAATCATGATGCAACACATTCCTAAATATAAATTACATGTTTAGTGTGTTTAGTTTGGCATGGTGGCTAAATGCAAATTACTTTTAACAGGAAATCTCTTGCACTTTTAACATGTGGGACGGTTAACGTTTAGATTTCTCAAGGTTTTACAGGTGATTTTTGCTGTCAAAAGGACAAAACTATAGCTTTTAATAATTGCACTTGTTTTACAGTAACAATGTTCAGTAATGCGACCAGTGATTTTAGCTCTTTTGAAATAGAGACTAATGTTCAATATCAAATGATAGCCTAGATGATTATAACCTTTATATGTCAATATAATTATTTTCATCTTTATCAATTTATAGTATTTTTTTGCAGACTTCTGTTGCAGAAGTAAGCTAAGAATAATGGGAAACTTTCAGTACCTCTCTTTGTTGATAGCGTAAGTTCCATTGTGGTGAGTAATATGACAAACATGAAGACATTTAGACTGATTGATCCTGTGAGTAAAATATATAAGAGTGGCACATTGTGTATTAAAATATATATATTTTTTTTACCTGCAGGGTGGCTATCTTTAAGTGTGAGGGTAAAAAACATGTCAGCATTTCTGAAACTCTCAGTTACAAGTATGTCAAACACGACTGGATGGAGAAAATAGAAGATAACAAGCTTCTATCAGCTATATCGATCCCTGGAACACACCAAAGCAACAAATACTTGAAAACATCCACACCTTTGTTTCAAGCATGGGGACTGCACAACCAACTGGACGCAGGCATTCGTTTTTTTGAAATGCACGTGTCTTCCGACAGCATCAAGTATGTTGAGACCGGAAACGTCCAGGAAACAGAGACCCTTAAGTATGTTCTGAAAACTCTGCTGACGTTTCTTGTGAAACAGAAGAAGGAGACAGTGTTGCTTAGAGTGACTCCAGATGAGGGTGCTGTTGCTCAAGTCATAGAAGTATTAAGTCGTCCTGACTGGCCTTTGTGGAGAGACAAAGAGATTCCAACAATTGGCCAGGTGAGAGGCAAGATAGTCTTGATTCAGAGTTCAACATTACAATTAGGACTTCCTGTTCATATAAAAGAACTGGATGCAAACACGGATACAAAAGAAACGCAAATGAGACAAAATATCAAGTCCGCTTCAGAAGAGTGTGATCATGAGCTGAGGCTCACATACACTGGGACCAAAGGAGGATCAGAGGAGCCCCTAGAAATTGCAAAAACACTGAATAAACAAGTTGATGATTATCTGCTTGATCTAAAGGGGGACACCAATAGACCACATTGTGTAGGTATAATTGCTATGGACTTCCCTGGTCCAAAGGTCATCCAAACAATCATTGAGTTTAATGGGAAATTAGGAGAGGAGTCACAGATAGTAGGTGACATGGGCAGCAATGAAGATGTTGCTCTACCCGATTCATCCTCTTCAGATGAGCAAAATCAACAAGATGAATCTCAGTCCACAGACGGGGAATCATCAAATGACGAACAGCCAGCAGAAGATGGAGGAACTCCTCCAACAGGGGATGAATCTCAATCGTCAAATGACGAACAGCCAGCAGAAGATGGAGGAACTCCTCCAACAGGGGACGAATCTCAATCGTCAAATGACGAACAGCCAGCAGAAGATGGAGGAACTCCTCCAACAGGGGACGAATCTCAATCGTCAAATGACGAACAGCCAGCAGAAGATGGAGGAACTCCTCCAACAGGGGACGAATCTCAATCATCAAATGACGAACAGCCAGCAGAAGATGGAGGAACTCCTCCAACAGGGGACGAATCTCAATCATCAAATGACGAACAGCCAGCAGAAGATGGAGGAACTCCTCCAACAGGGGACGAATCTCAATCATCAAATGACGAACAGCCAGCAGAAGATGGAGGAACTCCTCCAACAGGGGACGAATCTCAATCATCAAATGACGAACATCCAGCAGAAGATGGAGGAACTCCTCCAACAGGGGACGAATCTCAATCATCAAATGACGAACAGCCAGCAGAAGATGGAGGACCTCCTCCAACAGGGGACGAATCTCAATCATCAAATGACGAACAGCCAGCAGAAGATGGAGGACCTCCTCCAACAGGGGACGAATCTCAATCATCAAATGACGAACAGCCAGCAGAAGATGGAGGAACTCCTCCAACAGGGGACGAATCTCAATCATCAAATGAAGAACATCCAGCAGAAGATGGAGGAACTCCTCCAACAGGGGACGAATCTCAATCATCAAATGACGAACAGCCAGCAGAAGATGGAGGACCTCCTCCAACAGGGGACGAATCTCAATCATCAAATGACGAACAGCCAGCAGAAGATGGAGGAACTCCTCCAACAGGGGACGAATCTCAATCATCAAATGAAGAACATCCAGCAGAAGATGGAGGAACTCCTCCAACAGGGGACGAATCTCAATCATCAAATGACGAACAGCCAGCAGAAGATGGAGGACCTCCTCCAACAGGGGACGAATCTCAATCATCAAATGACGAACAGCCAGCAGAAGATGGAGGACCTCCTCCAACAGGGGACGAATCTCAATCATCAAATGACGAACAGCCAGCAGAAGATGGAGGACCTCCTCCAACAGGGGACGAATCTCAATCATCAAATGACGAACAGCCAGCAGAAGATGGAGGAACTCCTCCAACAGGGGACGAATCTCAATCATCAAATGAAGAACATCCAGCAGAAGATGGAGGAACTCCTCCAACAGGGGACGAATCTCAATCATCAAATGACGAACAGCCAGCAGAAGATGGAGGACCTCCTCCAACAGGGGACGAATCTCAATCATCAAATGACGAACAGCCAGCAGAAGATGGAGGAACTCCTCCAACAGGGGACGAATCTCAATCATCAAATGACGAACATCCAGCAGAAGATGGAGGAACTCCTCCAACAGGGGACGAATCTCAATCATCAAATGACGAACAGCCAGCAGAAGATGGAGGAACTCCTCCAACAGGGGACGAATCTCAATCATCAAATGACGAAAAGCCAGCAGAAGATGGAGGACCTCCTCCAACAGGGGACGAATCTCAATCATCAAATGACGAACAGCCAGCAGAAGATGGAGGAACTCCTCCAACAGGGGACGAAACTCAATCATCAAATGAAGAACATCCAGCAGAAGATGGAGGAACTCCTCCAACAGGGGACGAATCTCAATCATCAAATGAAGAACATCCAGCAGAAGATGGAGGAACTCCTCCAACAGGGGACGGATCTCAATCATCAAATGAAGAACATCCAGCAGAAGATGGAGGAACTCCTCCAACAGGGGACGGATCTCAATCATCAAATGACGAACATCCAGCAGAAGACCAGAATGACCAACATGAATCGAATGAATCATCTTCAAGCATGCCTGTGAAAAACACCATATCCAGAAAAAAAATTATTAAAAAGGTAAATTGCCACAAAGTTCGTGCAAGACCCCGACCATCTCCTTTACTTTATTAACATTATTAGAATAAACATAATCACTTAACACTTCCACAATTTAAACTCTATAAACTACAGCATATGTATCATAAGCAGCAATACATCCTGTCAATAAAATACACAAATACACAGTACATCACAGTATTTTGTCATTTATTATTTGCTTGTCAAGAACAGATTGCTTTGTGGTGAAGGCAGGTGAGAGGAGCCTTTGCAATCTATGCAACTGTGGTCTGAGTGAGTGTTCACTTAGGGGTTTCCCTTTTTTGCAAACCACAGAGGAAATTACTAACACATACCAAAATGTTCTTGATTCTGTAACAGTTATTTTCTTGACATTTGTATTTCTTGACCTGAAGATAACATCAGCCAGATGTGATGTTATGTAGTATTCCGCTGCTTTTGAGGAACTAATGACCTATAGAGTAATAGTGAGAATTTAAAAAAGCACCAGGAATCACTGTCTAAAAAATGCTGGGTTAAAAACAACCTAAGTTGGGTTAAATATGGACAAACCCAGCAGGTTGGGTTAAAGGGCACCTATTATGCCTTCTTTCTCAAGATGTAATATAAGTCTCTGGTCTGGTCAAGTTTCAGCTTAAAATACCCCACAAATTTGAGCAAAAACATGCCTTTTACTATATTACTATATTGCTGGCTAAAAAAAATAAATCCAAAATTGGTTGAAAAAAATGGCTGGGTGAAAACAACCCAATCCCTGGGTTTGTCCATATTTAACCCAGCAGTTTTTAGCTTTGTGTGTGTGTATTCTAGGGGAAGTGAAATTCACAAATGTAGACCATTTGATTAAAAAAATTAATGTACAATCACACATATATATAAATTACATGAATAAGATTGAGCTTAAATTAAAATAGTTCTTGGTGTTTTGAGGCTATAGTTTCTTCATATCGTTGTACTGGTTTATGGGTTCTGAGGTTTCGTGGAAATAAAAAGCAGAACTTGAACTTAAAAAATTTCTCATATGACATCAGTTCTCATGTGACATGTAAAACACTTGATTCTAATGGGAACTTTCATTTTTAAATAAATAGCCTTTGTACATTTGACAAATAAAATGTGTATATGAAATTAAATTAATATGGTGCATAGATATATTTCTTATGATAAGACTTGTCATGAGTAAAAAATAATAATAAACTTTTCCAAAACACAGTTGAAATCAGGGCATGATAGGATCCTTAAAAATGAACAGAAATCTGACCAAAAACAAGCCGAATGAGGACAACTCCGAAATTAATGAAAGAATATCCTGTAAACCACAAAATGTACAAAATCGCAATTAAATCTGTTTACAATACATAATTTCAAGGGTAATATTTATTAATGAGTTTAAGAGAAATTTCTTTGTTTCTATTTGTGATTTAAGATGTGTTAATGTTATAAAAGTAGGACTAGAGAAATGTATACCTGTCACTAGAACACTGTTATTCTTAATGGAGGAAAAATAGAACTGGTAAAATTCTCCGTGACGTCAACACGTGCGTGACTTACTTCCTGGTTGTGCGTTTTCTAACATAAAGGTGTGTCGAAGCTCTCTCCATTATTTTGCTGCTTCGGGTTCAACAGCTTACGAACTTACTAACTTCATTAACTTAATTACCAGAAGACAGCAATTCGGAACATAAAGAGAAAGATAAAATAAAGGTTCGTATGACTTTTGTTTTGCTGGTAACTTTTTAAACTTATTTATGTGTACATATAAGTACACTATTGACTTTGCTAGTAGTTGTCATTGACATTTCTGATAGCGAACTGTTTAATAGCTACGTGTATTGTGATCTTAAATAGAAATGAGCTTTAAAACTTTTGTAAACAAAGCGGTGAGGTTAAAAAAAAAATAAGACAGAGCGCGTCCATGTTGCGGAATGCGGGAACGCGCCGCAAATAAAAGAGAAATAATGTGTTGTGGTGAAAATATGTAAGATTATAGTGTAGTTTAGTAACCTACTATTTTTTAAAATGGCAGTGAAGCGTAAAGTTTCACGTCTTAAGATGACATTTCCTGTTCAAAAAGCACAGCAACAGACTTAAGTTTAGATACGTTGATTTTATCGCTTGTTTGCTTCTAGATGTCACTGATTTAATAAATATTATTATTTATAAATACTCATACATTTTATAAATGTAAACTTATTCATATTTAATTGTCATTTGTAGATTTAACTCATTTTAATAAGTGTTTTATTTATTGTAAATTAAGTGTTTAGTTGCCTTTATTTTAACCTTATCAGAATAGTATTCTAATCATTTTTAATTGGTTTAAGATTACTAATTTGGTTCATAAAGGTTTGAAATATCAGCCTGCTTAGCACATTTCCAGTATTTTCATGTGATCTATAGATGAGACCTTAGTTTCAGATTATTAGAAATATTGTCATCTGTGGTTATAAATAAATATCTGAATTCACCATAAATGCTTAATTTATCATATTTCTAACATTACAGGACGTTTTTTCCAGATGAAGATATGAGTGCTGAAATCAGCACCATCCCCACGTTACAGTTGTATTTGGATTCCCTTTGGTCATCCAGCGTAGGATCTCATAACTCTGACATAAACGCCACCAACGCATGGGTAACGGCAACTACGCCTCTGTACAACCCTCCCGTTTTCTGTGACAATAGAATGGACCCGGCTCAGCCCAGCCCGACTCCAGATGAATCCTCAGAACTGGGGTCAGAGTTTCAGACCCAGCTCGACCTGTTCCTCAAGCTGGGGTTTTCCCAAACGCAGGTCCGCGCTGCTTTACTGAAATTAGGCCTCAACGCAGACACCAACAGGGTTCTGGGAGAGCTGATACAGGCTGCTGGGGAATCTGAAGAGAGAGAGGAACCTACAGCCTCCCCGGTGCTGGTTCCACGTGGGGATGGTTCCAATAAGGTCCGAAGCTCCCAAAATCACAGTGCTCCGGCAGTGTCGAGTGCTCCAGAAGAGCTGGTAGAGGATGAGGATGCACTCAGACCTATAGTCATTGATGGGTCTAATGTAGCCATGAGGTGAGTTTACTGTACACATTACATCTTCAGTCCCTTTCCTATTACTATTGACAGTCAATCTAAAGGTAATATTAATGTTAATGAAGACCTTTTCCTTTGTTTAAATGTTAAAAATATCACAAGATAACAGTTTTCCTAGAACTACAACATATAGTTCCATTTAAGACCGCTTTCCCTTTACAGTTTTTGAAATATTAAAGCTGGCTTGTGCCATTTTAGCATCCCCAAATGGATTATCAGAAATGGTTGAGTTGTGTTGGGCTAATGTTTTAATAGTGATACACTTTTTGTCTTAATTATAGTTAAATATTGCAAATAATTATTCTGATATAACAATCAAGGAATACATCATGGCCAAGTCTGTTTGTTTACTGTAAAATAGATGGATAGAGTTTAAAAATTAAGACTTTCTTTCTTTTAAGTTCAAGGGAACAATTTTGAGAAATTTGTATCCTGTAGTATTGTTTTCCAACAAACTTGCATTCAGTAATTGTGTCGCAGTTTAATAAAACCCAGTATTTCCTCACACATTCCTAAAAAATGTGCAAATCAGATCTATTTCCTTCTGTATTTGTGAAAACAGAGGTAGATTTGTGGCTTATGTGAATGTGTACAGCTTCTGAGTCATGACTGAATGCACGTACATGCTCTTGGCAATCACGTTACTGAAAAACAGATGAACGTTATTACTGGACAGACTGGATGGTATTTGGACACTCCGCTTTATAGTATTTTTCTCCACCAATGCTTTGCGTGGGATTTATCGTAATGAGTAATTCATTCCAAATGTCAGACCCGAAAATTAGGAAGTTATTTGCAGAAGTTTGGTCAAATGTTGCTGAAGTGAATTCACAGTTTTCTTGAGAACTTTTGAAGCATTTACGCCGCCTGCGCGTTTTATGACCTTTGAAAAACCCTCCTTTTGTGTTTCACCTACGTTTGCAAGTAGAGTCCAGATTTGCCCCTGCAGGCTCCTGTCATCACTCCAGTATGCAAATAATCTTATATGCAAATCAGTGCCGTTTTCAGTCCCCTCCCTTCCTTCTTACTCTCCTGAAGGAGAATATCTGTGAAAAGTACGCTGTGTAACAGAACAAGCCCAACAGCATTGCAAAACATTGTCTGATTGGATGGCTCTGCCCGTCTTTACTATTTTTGTTCCCATAAATCAGGCGCTCTTTAATTACCTTCTAAACAGACAGTTTTCACACACCCGCTTCTGTTGATGTAGGGCTTAGATTTGAAATAGACTTGACTTGTTCATCTAATTGTGTCTGTTTTAAACAACTAAAACTTGCACCAATTTTTATATATATATATAAAGTTTATCAGTAGATGTATATCAGTAATGGTGCTGTATTTAGTTTCTTTTACTTTCTGATTTTACAGGAATGTACATCACCGCACTGTCGCATAGAAGGAAGTGTAATAACATTTATTTGAATGAACTTTACCACTCATCTTACCCAGTGTTGGGTGTAATTCATTACTAAGTAATTAATTATTGTAATTTAAGTACTTTTTCCTTGAAAAAGTAAAGTAAGGGATTACTCTTATTGGGTCTCATTCACTAAGCATGCATACACACAAATTTGTGTGTGAATTCTGCCTATGAATGTTTTCATAAAAAATCATGATTCATCAATAACTTTCATTCTAAAGTTTATTCTAAATTACGAAAAAATGTAGGAACAACCGAAAACACTTGTACGCAAAAATACGTACTCTTGGTGGACACGTTAAAGGTTAGTTCACCCAAAACTGAAAATTCTGTCATTTATTACTCACCCTCATGTCGTTGCACACCCGTAAGACCTTCGTTCATTTTCAGAACACAAATGAAGATATTTTTGATAAATCAGATGACTCAGTAAGGCTTGCATCACCAGTAATAACACTCCCTTTTTCAGTGCCTAGAAAGCTACTAAATCATATTTCATGTGACTACAGTGGTTCAACTTTAATATTATAAAGTGACAAGAATACTTTTTGTGTTGCAAAAACATAAACAAAATAGTGACTTTATTCCACAATATCTAGTGATGGGCAATTTCAAAACACTGCTTCATGAAGCTTAACGAATCTTTTGTTTCGATTCAGTGGTTTGGAGCTTGAATCAAACTGCCAAAGTCACGTGAACTATTGAAGTTTCAAAACTCTTATGACATAACGAAGCCTCCTTTACTGAAATCATGTGATTTTGGCGCTCTGAACCACTGATTCAAAACAAATGATTCGTAAAGCTTCGAAGCTTCATATAGCAGTGTTTTCACTAGACATTGTGGAATAAAATCGCTATTTTGATATTTTTGGTGCATAAAATGTATTCTGGTCACTTTATAATATTAAAGTTGTACCACTATAGTCACATGAACTGTTTTAAATATGTTTTAGTAGCTTTATGGGCATTGAAAAAGGGAGTGTTACTGCTGTCAATGGAGGCCTCACTGAGCCATCGTATTTTATCAAAAATATCTTAATTTGTGTTCCAAAGGTCTTACTGGTGTGGAACGACGTAAATAGGCTATATTTCATCATATATAGCCCATCTGTTAAGAAAAGTAAGAAAAAGTGCATTATAGCTCAAGCTGCGAGGTAGCACTGCATAAAGACGCAGATACGCATATAATACAGCTAGGTCTAAATTGTCTGTATAAAAGGTGATTATTGCATTTGAACTTGTTTTGAGGATGGCACTCTTGGCTTTGCTAAAAAAAAACAATTGTATATAAATCAACAGTGGATTTAAAAATTTTACGTCCAATGTTAAAATGTATGTTTAACCTTCTCCCTTTAAATACTTTGGTCAGTTCAAGACAAATTTATGCAATTGTATATTATTTGAAAGAATTAAAAGAGCAGTTGTATGTCTATACTTATCGGGTCGAGTTTGATATGGAATTTAGTATTAAGTAATACAATTCTTTTTAGAGAGAGTAATTATTACAGTCAACTAATTTCACTGTTGAAGATGTAATTAGTAGCTAGTAAGTAATTACTTTTACAGAGTAACTTACCCAACACTACTCAACAACACTGAAAATGAATTGATATCTTACTGCTTTCTTCTGCAGATCTCATTATATTGTTGATGTAGTTAAATGTGTAAAATACATTTTAAAAGTTGAATATGATCAAATGCGTGTGATATTCCTGATTTGTAAGTGGATAAATGAATGAACGTCTGCACATGCAATATGATTTTATTATGCAAATTCAAGACTAATTTCTAAAAACTCTTTCTTAGCCACGGGAACAAGGAAGTTTTTTCCTGTCTGGGAATTCAGTTGGCAGTGAACTTTTTCCTGGAGCGGGGTCACGTTGACATCACAGTGTTTGTGCCTTCCTGGAGAAAAGAACAGCCGCGACCTGATGTTCCCATTACAGGTGAGGATAAGGGAATGCACCTAGTGTCAGGAACAATTCCTGCTGTCCAAAAGTACATTCCCATAAGCAAGGTTTGTTTCCTCATAGCAACCAAATGGCTAAACATAGAGGCAACAAATGATACCTAGACCGGCAGGCATGTAATATTGTGAACCACTTGAGCAAGTTATGTATGATTGATCGTTTAAAGTAGATATGGAGCACTAGAAATGCAGTTTCAAACTCTGGTCTCAATTAATAGAACTAGGAGTGTTGGGAAACCCCGCAATTTGTGTAGCTGACTGAATGAAGCATGTCATAGGATATATTGGCAAGTACCTTGGGTTTTTAAAACTTTTGTTACTTCCTCGTATCATAACGGAGGCCACAGTGGAGTGGTGTAATAATGCGACTGATGCTTTTGGCAGGTAATATATACCAGCCTGTTTGATCTGTATGTTTGCCAAACCCTCAAGAATTTTGACTTGGCTAGAAGGAAATAATGCAACCTTGTGGTTTGAGTAATAATACCATGCAACCAACAGATAATTGTGATGGTGGTGTGTCAACAGTTGACATTTCACTATGCAAACATTGCATAAATATGTTTGAATTCCTGCTTCCTTTGAAATAAACTGTCGGTGTGTAAATGGAAATCACAAGCAAATTAAGATGCCAAGAATCTTTCTTCCTTGAGGTGTTTTGTTCCAGCTGGTCCCAAAGTGTTATTGAATAACAACAAGACCTTGTTTAGTTTTAACAGAGCAGACACGCTGTTGTTGGCATGTCAGTCAATAACAATGTCAAACTAATTATATGATATGCTTTTAATCTCATGTCAATAATAAGATACTAATACTGTATACTGCTAATCTCGTATGTCGATCAATATATGCTGAGAAAATGGAGGACATTATTGTGGCAGACAAAAATATTTAATTTATATTGCAAAAATTGATTTTAGAAGTTTGGCATGTCATGCACATACTGTAAACCTATCACTGGCTTACATTTCACAGAAATTAATTTTACAATCAGGTTTTTAAGTGTATCCGAGGTTCACGATAAAAAACATTGCTATTTTTCAAATACCTGCTCTATATGCATCAGACAGACATCTCAAGGCATTGCATAAATGTCTTACTGATTTCTTTCTTCAGCATTTTGCACCTTAAAAGCTTGATTTTTAATCAAGGTAAAAAATAGTTTGAAAAACCCATCTAAAGACATTTGATTTTAAAAGTGCAAACATGTATTTAGGTATTACTTCAATTTTAATATGCTTCAATTGTAGGAAAATTTCTACATACAGGTCAGGGTGCATGACCTGTCATTTTTACAATTATAAAAAATGTAAGCAATAATAAAATTAGCATATTTAACCCTGTTTACACTAGTTCATTTTCGTTTTAAAACGCAAAACTTTTGCTACAGTTACGCCTGTCGTTTACGGTACTCCTCGACCCACGAAAAAGCTGTAGAGATTGAAGTTTGAAAACACCTGGGTTGCATTTCATTGTAAACAGACCAAAACAGAGACATGTTGGCTGCCCACGTTCACTCTGCGTATCTTTGACAACCGTGTAAACAATAACAAATAAGTAAACATGGAGACTGAACTGCAATCTTTGCTGGCTTTGTTGTCATTTTTAGCAGCCATTGTACAGTTAAACTCTGCGTTTTTTAAATACTTGCAAGAGGCAACTGTTTACACAGTGTGCATGAACGGTCATGTGGCATGCGTTTTCGGTCATGTAGTGTAGACAGAGATCGTTTCTGAAATGCCGGTGTAGACGAGGATCGTTTTCGTTTTAAAACGAAAACGCACCAGTGTAAACGGGGCCTAAAAATGTTATACATTTTTTTTATAATTGTGCTAAATTGAAGCATCAAAATGACAGCTCTAATTGTGAAAAAACAAGTAAACACTTATTTCAACATTTCATGAATATTTTTCTTCAGATCAGCACATTCTGCGGGAATTGGAACGGAGGAAGCTCTTGGTGTTCACACCGTCCAGAAGGGTTGCCGGAAAACGGGTGGTTTGCTATGACGACCGTTTTATCGTGAAGCTGGCGTACGAATCCGACGGCATCATTGTATCCAATGACACTTACCGAGATCTGCAAGGAGAACGTCCTGAGTGGAAGCGTTTCATAGAGGAGAGGCTTCTGATGTACTCGTTCGTCAATGACAAGTAAGTGCTGTTGCGTTTTGTTCATTGCAGCATAGGTCAAGCTGTTTGATTAATTCCAATTTAATTAAATTCACATTGCTTTTGTGTAGGTTTATGCCTCCAGATGACCCTTTGGGAAGACATGGACCCACCCTTGACAACTTTCTGAGAAAAACCCCACGTATGCCTAAGAAACAGCCCTGTCCTTACGGTGAGAACATAAATGAATGATTGACACTGTGCAATCACACAGCCTTGTGGTCACATGTTAGTGTAACTATCAGGGTGTGGCATTTTTATTTGCCATAGCCTATTTAAAAAAGGCATAATCCAGATAATACAAGGAACTGATAAACAGTATACACTGCTGTTCAAATGTTTGGGCTCGGTAAGATGTTTTTGAAGTCTCACCAAGGCTGCATTTATTTGATTTGATTATTTGTGAACAAGAATTAAACTCTCCCATTTTCAATGCAGGAAAGAAGTGCACTTACGGAATCAAGTGTAAGTTCCATCATCCGGAGCGAACCAAGCAATCCCAGCGCGCCCTGGCCGATGAGCTCCGAGAGAAAGCCAAAAATTCATCCACACCGCACAAACCTCAGCCGCTTTCCAGTCAGACTCTGTCTCTGGAGGAAGTTATGGAACAGAAATTATCCCTCGACATGTGCGGATCTCTCAAGAAGAGTTCCGCCAGTGAAAATGTCCTTGTCGTAAAAGGAGTCCCCCAGCCAACGCAAAAGAAGTTTCCTTCGAAAAAAGAACGTCGGCATTCGCCAACAAGCCTGGATTCTTTTCCCTACGGATCTCAAGAGTGTATGGATTCTGGCTTGGGTTCCTACGAATGTCATTCTCATGAAGCTCCGCATTGCGATCGCTACTGCGACCACAGGAAGTCCAAACCATCCAGCAATGGGCGGCATCGCTACGTTCCAGCCAATAGCCAACCCTGCAGTTGCTGTTCCCACCAATCCCTGAGTGCCGGTCACCACCACAGCGGCTCATCAAACGCGGGTTACGGTCAAACACGCTATCACTCCTACGGCGGAGGTCCAATTTACCCTCCTGTCAACATGTCCCAGTATTCATTTCCACACAGCAGAGGGCCTCCTCCCCACCAGGGCTACTGGTCCGACCATTATGGTGGCTATCCTCCAACATCCCACAGTGCCATGCAGTCAGAGAGGGCGCATGGACACTGGTCCCCTTCCAATCACAATCCTCAGTGGTCCGAACGGGAGCAGGTGAGGAAGAAATTACTCGCAATTTTCAATGCACGTTTGGTGGACAGGGCCATGGACATGTTCCCATATCTCCTGGACCCACAAAGACTGGCAGCAGAGATTTTGACCCTTCAGTCTCAGGATGGGGCTTTATGATTTTTGTTGAAGGACTACATAACGAAACAAAGATTCAGGCACTGAGTGCTTTACACCAAGATCTCAACCTCAGCTACAACAAGTGATTTTGTCATAGTCTGTCATGTAATGCAGTGTAGCTCCGCTCACCGTGAAATATCATTGGTCCACAGTCCCACTTTACATCAGATATATTCTGATTGGCTGTTTTTGTTAAGTCATGCAACGTTTTGCTTACCTGAAAATTACCTGACTATCAAAAAATTGTTATGCCGTTCCTGGTCAGGACATGTTTTGAAATCAAATAGACACATAGACATGTCTACACCGCTTCATGGATAATTAATTTGTTATGAAATGTACTCCATTCAAGCCAAGATTTATTTCTGATGTATTTTAATATTGTTATTTGGCATAGAACTATGGCGAATTCACTATTGGTTGTATTAACCAACAGGGTGTTTCCCTTTTGCTGTGGTTCTCAGGATCAGCCTTGTCATTATTTTCACAAAAAAATATTGGATGATGGCATGACGTTTTTTTGTGTGTGTTTGAAGTGTTATTATTTGTGGTTCTGCATGGTCCGCTGTACCGTGTAGGTTGAACGTGTTGGCACCGTGTGCCGTAACTGACAATTGTTAAGCAGAACTACCAAAAAGGTAGAAGAGTACGCACCCTTTGGTGTATTTTCCCATTTTAATAAGTACTAACTTATAAAATGTCCTAAAGCATGCAATCGTCACAAGTTCTCAAGGTAAATGCCAAAAGCGTGGAACATGCACAAATACAACTGTCATGAAACTTTTGGTGCCTCTGTAGTTTGTATTGAAGCTGTTTATATTTTAAAAAGGGAGTCTGCAATATTGAGTAGGCAATATTTTGCCATCGTTTCATTTAGCGGCACATAAGATCTTAATGTTCTCTTGGATCATTTAAGTATGTCTTTGCTTTTTATTCTGTATCTCATATTATGATAATAAATGCCATATTTATGTACACATATCAGTTTTTGACTTTTATTAAAAGTCTCGTCTGTTCTAGTGAATGTCTTACCTCTGCATTATTGTGTGAACATACTTTGTAACAAGCTAGAGCAGACCTGATCTTTAGAAGCATTCATGCTGCATCTGTCAATGATGCATTTCACTTAAATCACTGTTCCCTTCTAGAAACCACCTAATGTAAATGCTATATATACCACAGACTGAACAGATGGGTTTCACACCACCTAAACAAAGAAACCACATGCTAACCATATTTGCCTTAATGATATTTAGCTTAGTAGAGAATAATGTTATTTCTGTCATGACAACTCTTGAGTGTTTGGCATGGATATGACAATGTTGATATTTATTGGTCTTGGCGGAATAGATCTATGCTGCAAAAAATGTGACGATACCAGCATTGCCCCCTAGCATTTTGAGCGCTGTTGAGTGAATTCTTAAACACCTCTGACTGGCCATTGTATTCACGCGCTCAACGGATGCGTCTGATTGGCTACAATGAAGTCTGTACTTTTGACAACACTATACACGACATGCTGCTGCTGCTGTACAATAAAGCACACATGAATTACCTGTAGCAGATCTATACAGGTGGAGCTGGGGAAGGTGGAGGGTTTCTGAAAGTGCGCTGCATCTTCTACAGCAAATGCTGACCGAGTATTTGAAGGTTGAGAAGTGAGCTCATTGGCTACTGATACAGCAGGAACCAATCAGAGAATGAAGTGATTGCGCGCAGATTGATTTAAGGACCAATAAGCCTGTGCCATCTAGAGTTTCATGACACTTTGTACTTTGTATCTGACGACAAGATCTAATGTTCTTGAGTTTTCTAAAACTTTTCACTAGCATGCAATGAGAGTTTATAATTGAAGAGCAAATGTTGCTTTTCCCAGAAAAGCTGATGGAATTTAACATTAGTAATGTCTTAACCATAAAGGACAACTTGACTTTTACTACATTCTCATGAAAGATGGTATCAAAAGCATCTCTAAACAAGCCTCACTGATCAGACTACACCTTTTTGCACATTTGAAAAGCCTCTTCTTCCTCTGAACTTTGACCTCTGAAAGCTGAACATTTTATCATTGATAAAACTGGCGACATGAAATAAAGGGAGAAATGGTCTTTTAAAATATTTGTTACTTTTTGCATACTTGTTAGACCTTGCACTAATTGAGAAATATAAAATTAAATATATAAATAAAATAAGTGGAATAACAGATGAATTGTAAAATGGCCAATTAGAAAAACAACAAACATGCTAGGTTAAAGAATGTCTTTTGGATGGGGTTTTGGAATAATAATTTTTCATTTCAAATGGAAAAATACAAACCACAGCAGACAGCAGCATAGGCGTCAGAAAAGAACGCATACGCGAAAGCTGCAGATGTCCTTAATAGATACATTTTATCAGAGGAAGTGGCCTTTTGGGGGAGGTGAAAGAGGATTTCAGAGGAACTGAAGCTTTTATGAGAGGGAAAACAGCATACGTAAGTAATTTTCCTGACTAAGTTTAATACAACTGATTATGATTAACATGTGATGTGCTTCTTTCAGGAGTAACAGCCGTCATGCCCTGGCGTAATGATACACCTGATACATAATTTTTCTAGAGTTTCAGTGGTTCAGACAAATGCGTCACGAGTGAGATCATGTCTCCAGTGCACATGGTCATTGGACTTCCCCAAAACTATGAAATCCGTCTTCAGTATTTTTGTGTATTATCAGAGTCATGCGCTGACAGACAGAACTCTTAAATACAATCAAAAATACCACAGTGATATTGAACTGAACTGAACTGTCTGCTATACTTTACAAAATGTAAATGCATTGCTTTCATTTACTGTTTTGTGACTCTACATATCCTGCAAGTTGAAACTCAAGTAAAATGATCAATTATCAAACAGTAAATATCAGTCTTTTGGTCTAAGAGCCAGTAACAACACCTACATTTACAATCTTATCAGAGATTATTGTTCTTGCACAGGATGCTTATCTTCCTGAGCTCACTATGAAGGGGATGTACCGAAGTTTCCCCAGCAGATAATATTGATCCGAATCACAGTAATTTTCAGTAATCAAAAATGCTGTGGTGAAGAGAATTTTTTAAACATGGTTTGTCCTCTCTTATCTGTCTTTGGAATTTTGCAATTGTCAAAAGAAAAAAAAAATCAAGCATCACTATTACTATTACTCATGCTTTAAACTCCATGTGCACGCTCATGCGCACTACATTGTCACTGTCACGCTGCTGGAAAGATTGCATCTTCAGTGTCGAAACCAGGACATATTCACCAAGTCATCATTAGATGTGTATTTACCCTTTCTGTGCTGTCACTGGCCTTCAGAATGGTCTGATGTGACTCAAATATTGACTCGTGAGTCATGACTTTATTTTCCGCACATGGATGCAAGTCTGCCAAGCAAACAGATGACAGGATCACATCTCTGTAGAAAACAACGCAGACATTTTTGTGGCATCTAGATTTTTTCTTGTACTTGTTTGTCATTAACATAAATTAGTAGATATTGCCATAGATACAATAAAAAGTCATTCAGGCATTCTCAAGCACACAGAGACGTGAAAGATTATGACAAGCACAGATTTATGATTCAACAGCTATACAATATAGCTGCAAGCAGCGATGACGGGCACACCCGGTGGCTTCAGGGCAACTGTGCATGATGGGCAATATGCATTTAAACTGGGTAAATGTAAAAGAATTGTTTTGAGATATGAGACTCTTCCTGTTTCCCTTTTTGTAATTAATTTACACACTCGCCATGGCAGCACCGTTCAAGATATCCAATATCTGTTCGCAATTTAACATCTTCAGTGTCTTGCCACCATGTTCAGAAAGTTTGGTGTGAAATTGTATAAACCCTGCAGGAGTAGTAGTATCAAATTCAGAGCCTGATTAAAAAAAAAAATCCACATTAAAACCAAAATAGTCGACTTCCTGTTGGTCGGAGCTATTGACTGTAAATTAGAAAGTTGTCCGGCTCGATGAGAGGAAGATATGTACCGAGTTTGGTGACTGTAGGTAAAACTAACCCTCCACTTTTGTCAAAAGGTGGCACTGCAGAGCTCCCTCTCCACGCCCGTTTCTAAGGCTTTGCCCATGTCTACTGGCTGACCACTCTGATGAAGTGTGTTGAGTTTTGGGGCTTGGGCCCAGATTAATGGCTTCCTATGAAGGATTAACTTGAATCAACAAATCTTAACCATCACATCTAGTGCATACAACTTTACAGGGGGAAAAAAAATTAAAAATATGAAAATCTAAGAATAAACAACTGCCAGGAGTGACAAATATTTTCAAAGTGAAATATTACTGCGACAAAAAATTAGGCCATATAATATTTGACGAATCTAGTGTCCAGCATGGTTCAAACCACAGGATGATGCTCAGAAAATCTAATAGTTGATGACATGCAAATATTTCAAAATGCAACAATTCTGTTATCAAGACTAATTGTAAGGTGGAATTGTAGAAAACTTTGATGCAAAAAAAAAAAAGATATTCAAAATGCAAACTAGATTAAATTTGCCCAACTGCGTGTGCGTAACAATAACTACTCGTTAGGAAAAAAATATACAATTGTAAAAAGAAAAGGAAAAAAAGCAAGAATCTTCCAAGGATCACTAAGTGTAATCTGACACATATAGCGCTGATAACAGCAGTCATTGTGAGGGAATGGCGGCCTCTACTGGAGACTTTTGGAAATGACTGCTTATTTTCTGCATGTGTAATGCAATACTAAAATATAGAAAGGACTCGAAATGATTTGCACATTTTGAATGTGTTTATAAATCTCTAGTTACTCTCTTAATCTCTAGAATCTATTCCAAAAATGATGCCATTTTTTTCTCTGGCATTGTAACATGAACCATTGTTGATTGCCATCTTTTCCTAACTTCAAGAAAAACAGTTCTGTAGAAGGGAAGGCCCACTGTCTTAAACTTTGAAATGTCCTGGTCCTAGTAGTTTCATAGATAGTTTGAGGATCCACATTGGTATAAGATTCTATAAGCTGGAGTATGTCAGTTTATTTTCCTACACAGATGATTTTATTAGCAGACTTTTCTGGAAACTGGTAATTAATTGGACTATGACCTTACTGTAGTTCAGAGAGACATTCAGAGAAAATAAAAAACTTGATCAATAACAATATGAACGCTGAAACTATCAACCTCTTTAAACAACAGAATATTTGAGCCATTCAAAGAGTCTTGTGGACACATCTGACACTCACAGGAAATGATAGAAATATAAGAGAGATTAAGCTGAACAGGTTTCTAATGGAAGTGATCTGGTTTAGTAGAGTTTCTGGTTTATGTCAAACCAGAATAAGTTGAACAGAACCAGGTTTAAACATGTCAAATGCTCAACTACTTTAGCTGTTTATTGCACTGAAATGGTTTCAGAATTAAATAATAAGAATGGGTAACCGAAAATCTGACTTTGTAAGTTTCATTTAAACCTCAGTGACCAAATAAACACTCAATATTACAAGGAGCAATACAATACAATGTTAGAAATACAATGTTTTTTTCTTGACAAGGCTTGAAGAAAAAAAAAAAAAAAAAAAAAAAAAAAAAAAACAATGGCAGGATCTTTACCAACATCAACAAAAGAAAGAAAACCCATGAGATCGAGTAAATATGAACCACCATGTAAGTCAGTAACCATGAATGACTTTCACTCTTCTCATACAGTAATATTTTGAAAAATAAAGATCAGGAATGTACAGTAATGGATCAAATAATTTCAGCTGAAATCAATATTTCTTATTCATCCATCCATCATCTATTTTTTTGTTTGTTAGTTTTGTTCATTTGTTTATTCCCAACATTATTAAATTCAGTGTTTGTTTCATATCGAAACCTTAGACTAGTAGTGTAGGTGATTTATCTTCATCATTTGTCTTTCCAGCGATGTCATCCTCCAGTGGTCCACTGACTGAGGAGCTTCAGTGCTCGATATGTCTGGACGTGTTCACTGATCCAGTCAGCACTCCATGTGGACACAACTTCTGCAAGATCTGTCTGAATAAGTGCTGGGACAACAGCCGGACCTGCAACTGTCCATATTGTAAAGAAACATTCAAGATCAGACCTGATCTCAAGATTAATACCACACTCAGAGAAGTTGTAGATCACTATAAAAAGAAAAGTCCTGAGAAAAAACCTGAAGTTCTGAAAAAACCTGAAGTTCTGAAAAAACCTGAAGTTCTGACGTCTGTGACGTCTGTGAGGAAAGAAAGCAGAAAGCCCTGAAGTCGTGTCTGGGGTGTCAGAGCTCTTACTGTGAAACTCACCTGGAGCCTTATTTGAGAGTGGCAGGTTTAAAGAAACACAAACTGATCAATCCTGTGAGGAATCTGGAGGACTATATATGTCTGAAACATGAGAGGCCTCTGGAGCTGTTCTGTAGAGATGATCAGACAATCGTGTGTCTGTCCTGCACTGACGGAGATCACAAGAACCACAACACTGTTCCTTTAGAAGAAGAGAGTGAAGAGAAGAAGGTAGAAGTTACTAACTAAACTAATTTTAGAGAGCTCACATCATGAGGAATCACAATTTCTTTTTCATTTTGTGAAACAAAAATGTTAATTACAGAAACATTGAAGGTTTCTTTAGAAGGCAGTAAGGCCCTGTCCCAAATGGCACACTTAATATGCACTTATGGTCTTGTGGACTTACAATGGCTGCTGAATGCATGTGTCTATTAAGTCCATGAGACCATAGGGCAGGGGTCTCCAAACTCAGCCCTGGAGGGCCACTGTCCTGCAGATTTTAGCTCCAACTCACCTAGCATTAAACTCACCTGAACCAGCTAATCAAAGACAAATTAGGCATACTACAAACTTCCAGGTAGTTGTGTTGAGGCAAGTTGGAGCTAAACTCTGCAGGACAGTGGCCCTCCAGAATCGAGTTTGGAGACGCCTGCCGTAGGGTGTTCCATTTATCTTTTTAAGTTTCTGAAGGGTGCTTGTGAGCGCCTCTTTGAAGTCGAAATGCACCTTCGATGCCCACTTTTGCGAGACAGAGAAGTAAGTAATGGGCGTGCCGAAAGCTGCCTGTTCCACACTGCTTTTCCACATAAAGGTGGGCCATAAACTCTATCGGCTATCTTGGGAACTTAAAGGTTCAAGATTTGAGTATACTTTCAACCAGTGTAATGGGCGTAGGCTAGTAAGAGACTGCGGCCTTTATCCTCCTTGTTAGAGTGCCCACCAGTGGACCTGTGTTTGAGTCCTGCTTAGAGCAGGCGGTTCGAACAGGAGGGGTTATTGGTGCCATGACCCGGATGGGAGTGAGGTTTAGGGGGGTGAGTGTAACGGACATAAGGCTAGTAAGAGCTGTGCATGTAAACCTCACTCCCCTGAACTCAAGAGGTGCTCTAGTGACTGATGCTAGAGACTGTGGACTTTAGCCTCCTTGTTAGAGCACCCGACTACCATGCCGATGGACCTGGGCACAAGTCCTGCTTAGAGTGGGTGGTTTGAACAGGAGGGGTTACACCAGCATAACAAAAAATGTTTCTGAAGAGAACCACCTATTGCACCTTTAATTCTCCATGGCCGTGGGTTACTGACGTCATCACCATCACAAGATTTTTTTGGTCTTATAATGTGTCAATAATCAAAATAATCAATATTATTGCATTAGGATGGCTATTTGTATGATGTTATGTGCTAAAAAAAAGAGACTGTTGTGATAACGTGCAACTTTATTTTCTGAACTTTTCACTCTCCCACTAGGGGGCGATAGATATAAATAATCAAGTAATAAAAAAAAAAATTACGATTATTAATTGAAGCATACAAATGTCTCTTAAAATAACAGTTAGAGTCGCACTAGCTGTCCATAAGTTTGAAATTATTTTTTTAGTTTCTGCCTATAATTGCACAAGATATTTGATATTACATGATTGCAAATATGTTATAGAAGCAATCATTTCTACTGTTTTACTTGTAATACAACTATGATTGACAATTGTATGGTTTTATGTAGTTTCAGTAAAAATGAATGTAAACTAAAAACATCAATTTTTTGCATCAAACATGGCACTTACTGTACAGATATATTTACACAGACTGTTTCATGCAGCTCAGAGTGGTAGCATGAATGCAGTTAGAATTGCATAAACAATATGAGACTGAGTTTTAAATGGGTGTTAATTTAATGAATACTGAAATATGACATTATTTAAAAATTATTTTATCTAAAATGAATAATTTTATTAAAAATGAAATTATACTTTAAATAGGAAATTAAAACTACCAGTAGGTGGCGGAAAATCACTGTTTCAAAGCGCGAGTCATCGTTCATTCTTTCAACGATTCATTCAAACAGCTTATTCATCATTGGCTCACTTAAAGGTGGTAAAGAGGATGTTTTGTTTTATACATTTTTGCAATATTACTTGAAACTGTCTTTACTAAGTGATAAAAGACTATTTATTAGGTGCACTGAAAGGAATATTATTAATATACATCATCTGTGCACGAGGTAGGGCCTTAAAAACATCAGCCAATCGTTTACGCGATCATCGCGTAAACGATTGGCCCTCTGGCTTGTCAATCACTGCCATTGTGAGAGACGTGCGCGGATTGGCCCTCTGGCTCGTCAATCACTGCCATGACGTTCCTTGTGAGAGACGCGCGGCTGCGCGCTCTAGTAACTTTCAACACTACATGCGCCGCATGCAATGTTTTTGTCAGGAGACAGGAGTAACAACTGCAGATTATGAGGTGAGTCCGACATAATGAATCCACTAAGTGTGTGCGCGGCTTAACGATTGTAAGGCCGATTATGAATGTGAATTGATACTTATGACTGATCGCGCTCAAACGCGTCCAGTCAGTTGCTTTCAGTCTGCGATTACAGTCGGTGTTCAAATTCCATGTGAAACTTAAGTATATAAATCTGCTTCAGGAGCAGGAAACTATCGCTGTATGTTGAGCATAGTCAGAATGTTTTAGCTAGTCGTAAAATGTGCATCATTTCAAACGCTCATTTCAAAAACTCAGTCGACAAAAACATCCTCTGTACCACCTTTAATGCGTTAAATTCATGAGCAAAGACTATAATGACAATATTGTGTCTAAAATGTAACACAAAATTAACTTCAAGATTATTGAACTGTATGTAATATCACATTTGCAATTGTGCAGATATTCAGGAAAACATGGCACACTTGCTCGTAAGATAGTGCTAAACTATATCATATTGTATAAATATAAGGCAAAAACCCATACAGGGCATTTAATATCTTGAATTTTAGGGGCATAGGCTATAATAGACTTCATCATGAAGTCAGTCATTGCCCTGCATCATGTTCGTCACTTAGCATACAATGCAATATGAAGTACAGATCTGAGCCAGGGTTGTGTGCATTAATAAATACATTAATCATTTTCACAATCAAGCTTTTGTAATTCTGCTGAAATCTCTTCCTTCATGACCTGATAGAAACATCAGTCCCAAAACAAACAGACACACATTAACCCAACACGCTGAATACAGGGACAAATGTAAATGTGTAAATACAGGAGGAGCTCTGACATCACTGTAGTTCAGAGACATTCAGAGAAAGTTAAACTAAATTGATCAACAATAATATGGACGCCTGAAACGATCAACTTTAAACAACAGAATATTTATTGAGCCGTTCAAAGAGTCTTGTGGACACATCTGATCCTCACAGGTAATGATAGAAATATAAGAGAGATTGAGCTGAACAGGTTTCTAATGGAAGTGATCTGGTTTAGTAGAGTTTATGTTGAACTGGAATGAGTTGAACTGAATCAGGTTTAAGCAATTCAAATACTCAACTACTTTAGCTGTTTATGCAGTGAAATGGTATCAGAATTTTATTAAAAATATGCAATTTGATTGATTATAAAGCAAAGTTTTGTGTTTCTATTATTTTGCCACATGACATAAAGACTAAAGAATCAGGAAGTAAATGACCAGCAGACAGACTGAACACAAACCTGCTACAGCTGACAATCTAATTTATATTAAACGGATAGTTTACCCAAAAATGAAAATTCTGTCTTCATTTACTCACCTTCAAGTTGTTCCAAACCTGTATAAATTTCTTTGTTCTGCTGAACACAAAAGAAAATATTTGGAAGAATGTCAGTAACCAAAAAGATCTCATTCCCCATATACTACCATAGTAGGAAAAATAAATACTATGGTAGTCAATGGAGAACAAAGAAATTTATGCAGAACAAAGAAATTTATACAGGTTTGGAACTACTTGAGGGTGAGTAAATGAAGACAGAATTTTCATTTTTGGATGAACTATCCCTTTAAGGAGATTAAAACTACACCAAGACATACAATATATCTGTTAAGTTTGAGGGGAAAGGTTATCTGTACTTAAATTTCCTTTCAAAAGCAGTTTCTAGTTGAGATTGTGTTTTGTTTTTCCTTAAAAAGGCATCAAGAGAGGAAGAGCAATGGCAGAATCTTCCTCAACATCACCGAAAATACGAGAAAGGACAGGGAGTGTGGATGTTCCTCCATGTGAGTCAATAACCCAGTCAAATCTCTTACATTTTTTCTTCTTGAAAGTAGCCACCTGTTTTCTAGATTTAAGCTCTGTACATTCTCTCAACAAGATTTTGACTTTAGACTAGTGTATATGTTTTATCTTCATTATTTCTCTTTCCAGCGATGTCATCCTCCAGCGGTCCACTGACTGAGGAGCTTCAGTGCTCTATATGTCTGGACGTGTTCACTGATCCAGTCAGCACTCCATGTGGACACAACTTCTGCAAGACCTGTCTGAATAAGTGCTGGGACAACAGCCGGACCTGCAACTGTCCATATTGTAAAGAAACATTCAAGATCAGACCTGATCTCAAGATTAATACCACACTCAGAGAGCTCGTAGATCACTATAAAAAGAAAAGTCCTAAGAAAAAACCTGAAGTTCTGTGTGAAATCTGTGAGGAAAGAAAGCTGAAAGCCCTGAAGTCGTGTCTGGTGTGTCAGAGCTCTTACTGTGAAACTCACCTGGAGCCTCATTTGAGAGTGGCAGGTTTAAAGAAACACAAACTGATCAATCCTGTGAGGAATCTGGAGGACTATATATGTCAGAAACATGAGAGACCTCTGGAGCTGTTCTGTAGAGATGATCAGACAATCGTGTGTGTGTCCTGCACTGACGGAGATCACAAAACCACAACACTGTTTCTTTAGAAGAGGTGTGCATTAAATACTAAAAATATTCCATCAATCGAATGTTGTCCTTTTGAGATAAATGATCTTGGTGTACTTTTAAGGCCCATTCACTGTAAATGTAGTAAAGTCTGTCAAAACTTGGCCGTGTGTAACAGGTTATAAACAAGCGACTAAAGTTTGATCCCTGATCAGTTCAGTCAGTGTGATTTAAACAGTCTGAGCATCACGTTTCAGTGCTGATGGTTTTATGAATCTGGTACAGTGATGCAGCTTTGAAAGAAGGTGTTATGTTTGGGCCTTCAATACTAGACCAGACCACAAAACTGCAGCATGTTTCTCAGTGCAACAAAGTGCTGTTACTCGTTTCACATGTGATTGCCCATTTACATTCAAGAATATGTAGAAGACAGGAAATCACTGTTATGATAAATGTGTCTGTGTTGTTCTCTGTTTATAGACTCAGTTGATGATTCAAGACACGCAGCAGATGATCCAGGACAGAATCGAGAAAATTCATGAAGTCAAACACTCAGCAGCAGTCAGAAAAGTGAGTGGTTGAGGGTGGTTGAGTTATGGATGATGTTAGATCGTTCAGTTTTTTTACTGGACACATAATTCATTAGTGGTCATGCACCACCACACACGTCCATTGGACACTAGGTGGCACTATAATTAGTACATTGCTTTAAAAGTACAGAGTACAGAAATTCAGAGCTATAAGAGTTTGTTGAAATTCTTTTTTTCTCTAAATGCCAAGTTGCCATGGGGGTGCTACAACTGAAAAACTCTTTTAAATAAAGGGGAACTTTAATGCCCCTTTTTTAATAGTCCTCCTCCAAAAAATGACCCTATAGGTCGTTTTTACAAGCACCTTATTACAACTTATAATTACCTTTTAAAGTCATGTGCCCTCTAGCTGGTGTAAAACCCCCCAACATTCATATCTATCAGTTACAACCCCCCCAATACAATACAACCATACCAACGTTCAACCCCCCCAAAGCTGAAACCAAATCTATGCTCGTGAATTCAACCATCAGTGGCTCAGATACCGATGGTCTATGGAGACTCTGTTTCTGTGGTACATCCAATAACAAAACATTTGTAATTTTTTTTTTTTTTTTTTTTTAATATTATTAATTTTTTTTCTTTCGCACAGCTGCTACAGCAAAGAAACAGAAATGGGGAACTGCTGCGGCTCACTCAGGGTGGGATCTATGCTAATAGGGTAGATCATGACCAGTCATGGGTGTGGCTTCCCTCTACTCTTACTATCTGGAACCGCTCAGTTAGAAAGACTTTATATGATTTATGGGAATTATTAAAAAAAAGAGTGGGTGGATTTTTAACATTATAGGCTGCTTGTTTACACACATTGTAGACACACAGTGGATCAAATGCTAACATATTCTTCAAATATTACTCAAATATTATTCAACAAACATGACTGCCAACAGCCAATCAAATTTCCGATACCGTCAAATCAGAATGGCTGACAAAAACAAAATTGAAACATTGAGGCTGTGTACCAAATCTTGTGGATGATTCTCACAAAGATGATGGATATAAAGTTGTGCTATAATAAATAAATGTACGTTTTTGCTATTTTCACTACTAACACTAGTTTAGGGTCCAATTCTCACTGTCATCTTTTTTTATAGCATGCATATTACTAGGATATTGGCTGATTATTAGTACTTATAAAGCACATATTAATGCCTTATTCTACATGACCATATTCTACATCCCATAATCTTACCCAAGCAGTAATTAGAAGTTTATTGAGGCAAAAGTTATAGTTAGTTAGTTAATAGTGAGAACTGGACCCTAAACTAAAGTGTGACTGCTTCCCTATATATGTATTACTGTATCTTCTACATGTGTCATTGGTGCTTGGATCTGATTATCTATATTTACTATCTAATAATTTGTTGATTGTCCTGGTTGAGCAGAATAACACAGAGAAGGAGAAAACAGCCCATGTTGAGCTCTTCACTGATCTCATCCGCTCCATTGAGAGATGTCAGACTGAACTGCTGGAGATGATGGAGGAGCAGCAGAAAGCAGCAGAGAAACAGGAGGAAGAGCTCATTGAAGAGCTGGAGCAGGAGATCACTGAGCTAAAGATGAGAAACACTGAGCTGGAGCAACTCTCACACACTGAAGATCACCTCCACCTCCTACAGGTCAGTCAACATCTCTCTGATCAATGATAATGCAGTATATGACACCATAACACTCCCCATGCTGAATGATTTCTCCTCTCTCCCGCTGTAGATTTACTCATCCCTGTGCAGCTCTAGAAACACCAGGAACTGGTCTGAGATCAGTGTGAAGACTGATGAGAGTCTGGGGACTCTGAGGAGAGCTCTGATTCAACTGCAGGACACTCTACAGGGGAAACTCACGCAAACTGGTACGACAATATCAAATACACTGTACAGATAGATATATGATGCATATATTTATCATCTTTTTATATAGTAAAAAGAATCACTAATGAAGAAAGAATACCAAGTTCTGTCATGAAACTCTAGATGGAGCAGGCTGATCGATCACATTGTTATCTACATAGCGCAGCTGATTGGTTGCTGTTGCATCAGAGGCTCAACATTAAAATACTGCTCGTGTTTGCTGTTAGCAGTCTGCAGCACACGTTCAGAAAGCATTTCTGAAAACTTTCAGAAAGAAGCTAAAGCTGCCACATAGACTTTATGAGTGGAGGAGGTACGACCCTCATCCATCAACTCTTGAAGAAAGGACAGTATCAAAGATATGTCACATGCAGATGGGTCTTTGCCGCGGGCTATGCACTAGGCAGAGAAGACCACCCATTTAAGGGCATGTAAAGGCATCTTGTAGTCGGGGCTCTAACCTTTGAAGTAGTATTTATCTACAGGCTCCCATCAAGAGGCCATAGGTGCAGAGCCCACAGCTCGGGCTGGGGGTGCCAGATTGTCCTGTTCACCTGAGAGAAGAGGTCCCGTCTCAGGGGAATGGGCCATGGTGCTGCTGTGAGCAGCTGAGATAGCTCTGAGAGCCAATGTTGGTTTCTCCAGAGGGGGGCCACTAGGAGAACCTTGTGTTTGTGTTCCCTGATTCGCTTGATAAACTGAGGGACCATGGCAATCGGGGGAAATGCGTAAAGGAGAAGGCTGGGCCAATTGTGGGCTAGCACATCCCTGTTCTTTGAAATATAAATTGGGCAATGAAAGTTGTGTTCTGAGGTCAAGAGTTCGGCCTCTGCTCTCCTGAAGATCTCCCACATTTTCTGAACCGTTTTGGGGATGGAGCATCCATTCTTCTGAGGAGACATTTCTCCAGGACAGCATGTCTGCTCTCTGAATCAATTTGCCTAGCACATGTGCAGCCCTCAGTGAACACAGGTTGCACTGTGCCCATTCTAAGAGACTCTCCACCAAAGTGATGAGGCACATGGAGAAGAGCCTGTCCTGGCAATTTATGTATGACACTACCGTCATGCTGTCCGAGCGGACTAGGACATTTTGTCCCTCCAGGCATGGCAGGAAAGTCTGAAAGGCTCGACAGACTGCCAGCTTTTCCAGGCAGTGATGTGCAGCCTGCTTTCCATGTATGACCAAAACACCAAAGTATGGCCAGAATGTGCTCTGGCGAGACTACACCCCTCATTTTTGTCAAAAACTGCTCCCAGGAACAAAATCCGTTGGTTGGGAGACATTGAGCTTTTGGCAAAGTTGACCCTGAGCCCCAAGCACTCTAGGTGGCTGAGCAGAAAGGATCTGTGAGACACTAGCTTGGCCTCCGACTGGGCTAAGACAAGCCAGTCATCGAGGTAGTTTAGAATGCGGTTTCCTATCTGCCTCAGAGGGGAGTGAGCCGCGTCCATACACTTCGTGAATGTACGAGGAGCTAGGGACAGTCCAAATGGGAGGACTGTATATTGATATGCCACTACCTTGAAGGCGAATCTCAAGAAGTGCCTATGATGGGGGGCTATCTGGATATGAAAGTAAGTGTCTTTCAGATCCAGAGAAAATAACTAGTCCCAGGGGCATATCTGCAAGAGGATCTGCTTCAAAGTGGTCATTCTGAGCAAACACTTCAGGGTGTGATTCAGAAGCCTGAGGTCGAGGTTGGGCCTGATACCACCATCCTTCTCTGGGAAGAGGAAGTAACGGCTGTAGAAGCCTGACTCACTCTGAGCTGGCCAAATTTTTTTATATGGATCCTTCAGCCTGTAAATTGTTGGGAACAATGCTACTAAAGGACAGAGGTTTTTGAGCGAATTGAAGTACATAACCTCGCTTTATTGTCCCTAAAACCAATTTTGACACTCTGGGGATGGCCTCCGAGGCCTCTGCCCATATGGCAAGGATTTGAATGGTGGATCGCTGCGAGGGGACCTGGGGGGACCCGCTTGTAATATGTTTGTTTTATTTTGTTCGCAATTACAGCGGTAGTTGCATGGGTGTGGGAATTTGAGTGAGCCCAGTGCTTACAAACACATTGTCTGCAGCACCTGGAACTGAATGGGGTGTTAGGTGACATAAATATTCATGAAGAATGCTATTTTAGAGAGAATAGTTATATGAGTCTCCACTGATAGTCATAAAGGAGAACGTCATACATTAAAGAGGTGTTAGCACTGCATTCAGCTGAATGCTGTCAGTGCTATGCTCACTCTTGCAGTGTGCATAAAGCTGGGGAATCCCCTTGCTGCAGGGTTGATGAGACATGCTGGAATAGATTGGTGTGAGCTCTCCTAGTCCCATTCAATCAGTCTTGTGATTGCATTGCTCCTTTGTCTCATGATAGAGATAAAAAGAACAGTGGAGAACAAGGGAAAGAGCCGTTTTCAGAGAAAGCGGTCTGTGAATGCAGCAAGACAAGACTCGCACTCTCATAGTGAGAGCGTCAATTTTGAATGGAGACGGCTTGCGGGGGGTGGGGCCGTCAAGTGATGCGCTTCGAAATTCAGCATTTTTCCAGTCCTTGAGAGAGCAAGTCTCGCCCCTCTGCATTCAAAGACTGCAACACGCTCAGAGGTTCAGCATTTTACAACAAGTGCTGGAGAAATATGCTCTTTCAGAGTGAATATATTCCATGAGTCTCACCTGAGTCAGGGGAGAGCGTCATATTCTGCTGAGCACTGTCGGCATTGAGCTCGCTTTCATAATGAGAGTGCTCGTCCTCAATGCTTGTGGCTTGCAGGGAAGCTACGTGCTTAGAGGTTCATCATTTTACAACAAACGGAAGGCGTCGGGATAAGCTGAAACAGGTTCTCTCAGATGCTGAAGGCGGCTCATGAGCGGCGCTCTGATCAGGCTGCTTGCAGAGCTGAGATCAGCAGAGCACTGAGTGTGCTTGATCCGCTGCGAGGCGTGTCAACTTTGAGAAGGCTTCAAGTCTCGTATAGTGCAGTGAAGAGAAGAAGATCATCATTGCTGAAGGAAAATAAATCAGAGATCTATGCAAAGTGCCCGCTTATATAGCCAGATGCCCTGCCCATTCTGGTGAGCTCTGGCGGGCTTCTTCGTGATAGGCTCGTGCAGCTCCACCGCACTGTCATTGGTTTGTTTTATTCCAACAGCACAAACTAATGGCAGTGCAAATGCAGTACAGGAATCAGATCATTCCCTACATTTCCCAGCCATGATCTAATCAGCATAAATGTGTCATTCAAATGCATAGGTGCTAATCCAATCAGTCTGACAGTATCACCCATACCTTTACATTATCATAGAGACAAAAGCACCGCTGTATCTTGAGCTTGTCATGCCAAATGGTCAGGAAGACAAAAGGTTAATGTCTCAGACATCTGGGCTGCCTGCCTTGATCTCCTTTAGAATGTCATTATCTTTACCTCAAAATGGAAAACACAATATACCTCACCTTAGTAATTCATGTGAGGTGATGTCAGTATGTAGGATCAACAGATCTTAAACAGATTATTACATTTGTAATCCCACAACTCCATATGTCTGTGCATATGTGATTTGCTTATATTAATTCCTAAATGAGCAATCATAACTTTTAACGTTTATAATGTTTAACAGTCTTGTGGAGTGATTTACTATGATACTTGCTCAGGTGATTGTTGAGTTTCTCATTTCAATCAGCTTGCAACGCATATCTATTGTTAATGAAGGAACACAGTGTGATTTTGTAGAGCTAAGTCATTTGGCATGGCAGCTAAGGCACACATAAATATTAAAACATGCAATCTCATTGCTCTTTGAATAAAATCATATGTAAAGAAACTGTAAAGAGAAACATTAATATTTTAAGTGTTTTAGCAAAACTACTAAAGCAAACAATCAGATGAATAGACATCAAGGGTTTAAGAGGCAGATTTGATCTTCATGAGAAGAGGGATGTGTGTGAAATATCAGGCCTGAAGCTCCAACAGCTTAACAGTGCTAAAAAACACACATTGATCAGATAAAACATTATGCTGAACACAATTCTTTAAATATAACCTTAAATCTTGTCTATAATTCCATACATAAACATGTCAAAGATCTGATAATGTTTTATTGTCATTAGTCTCTACAGAGCTGAAGAGGATGCAGCAGTATGAAGGTACAGTGTGTGTCTGAACTACACTAGATTACATTCATATACTCACAGCTTCATTACTGACCTACAGGATGATTAAACACTGATTAAATATTAAAACATCATCACAAAATATCTGTATTATGTTGTGATTAATATTCTCTGTTTTCTCAGTGGATGTGACTCTGGATCCTGATACAGCTCATCCTAAACTCATCCTGTCTGATGATGGAAAACAAGTGAGACATGGAGACATTAGTCAGAAACTCCCAGACAAACCAGAGAGATTTGATACTGATGCATATGTCTTGGGAAAGGAGGGATTCTCCTCAGGGAGATTTTATTTTGAGGTGCAGGTGAAGGGAAAGACTGAATGGAGTTTAGGAGTGGTCAGAGAATCCAGTAACAGGAAGGGATGGATCACAGCAAGTCCCAGTAATGGATGCTGGACTGTGCGGCTGAAGAATTGGAATGATTATTGGGCCTGTGTTGGTCCTCCTGTCCCTCTGCCTCTGAGCGTGAAGCCGCAGCGGGTCGGTGTGTTTGTGGATTATGAGGAGGGTCTGGTCTCCTTTTATGATGTGGAGTCCAGCTCTCATATCTACTCTTTCACTGGTCAGTCTTTCACTGGGAAACTCTATCCATTTTTTGGCCCATCCTTAAACTATGCAGGTAAAAACTCAACTCCACTGATCATCACACCTGTCAATTACAGTAAATGAATTTACACCTCTAATTTGAAATACTTGATGAGATAATGCTTCATGCAATGATGTTTAAAAACATCAAAAATATTCTCAAAGGACTGGTTTACATCAAAGTAATTACAGCATTGATTAATTGTTGTTTCTGTATTGTGTCCAATATTAACCCTGCATGATTACCTCACCATGTGTAACAGATATTTTTGAGTATGATTCACAATTAATTGAGTGTAACACTTAAAGGTCCCGTTTTTCGTGTTTTTTTGAAGCTTTGATTGTGTTTATAGTGTGCAATATAACATGTGTTCATGTTTCGCGTGTAAAAAAACACAGTATTTTTCACATAATTTACTTATCTGTATACCGCTGTTTCCACTGTCATAAAAACGGGCTGATGACTTCCTTGTTCTATGAAGTCCCTCCTTCAGAAATACGTAACGAGTTCTGATTGTGCCAGCGGTTCCTGTGTTGTGATTCGACAGCTCTGAGCGCACCGTGCCCGGAAAAGTCACGCCTCTTACCATAACGTGGAGATGCACGCGCTCAGTGTTATTGTAAACATGTCTTTAATTTTACCCTATCAGTTTGAGCCGGAATCAGACCCGGTGATTGGACTGCGGGATGAAAATAACAGCGCTTCGACGACATGGCGACAAACACACTCTACAAACGCAACTCTTGTGTATTCCTGTGGGTGGAGGTTAGTCAAAAAACTGTTTTAGTGACGTCATTAAAGAAGGAAGTAGAGGGATGTAGTCCAAACTGGCCGTTCGATGTAGGCGACTTCTGTTAAATAAAATATATCGCTTGGCATTGAACTTTGAGCTTTAAAATTTTACAGATTTTATTTATACTCTAACAACAACATTACACACTAACTAAAGTTTGAAACATGGGATCACGAAGAACGGGACCTTTAATAATCAACAATATTATTGATTTGACTGCACTGACACTGTTGTATGATCACTGAACTGATCTGGATGATGACATCACTGTTTTCTGCAGAGCTGCTTTATAGATGAAATAAACTAATTTAATAATTGATGATCTTTGAAACAGAACTGAATCAACAATGAACTGACCTCAACTGAACAGTGACACCATATTTTCTTTTAGAGCTGCTGTACAGCTGAAATGATGTTTGTATCACTGAAATATTTTTTCTGTTATCACTGTAAAGCTGCTTTAAAACAATTTGTATTGTATAAAACACTTTATAAATAAAGGTGACTGGCCTGAATTTTACATTTCAGGTTCACAACCATAAAATTCACCTAGAGTGTGGTGGCGTTATAACATGTTAAGATGAAATTTTAAAAACAGATATTTTATTTGTAAAATTAAGTATTCATAGATATTTTGTTTTAAAAGTATATTTCATCACAGTATAGAGTAAAAGAGTGAACAAAGCTGCTTTAGCAAGGGCTCGTAGATCACTATAAAAAGAAAAATCCTGAGAAAAAACTGTGTGACGTCTGTGAGGAAAGAAATCTTCTATAGAAGAGGTTAGTATTGAAATACTTAACAATTAAAATATTTCACCTATGAATTAAAATTCTCCCATTATTTACTCACCCTTATGTTATTCCATCGATCAAATTTTCTGTTTATAGACTCGGTGGATGATCCAAGACACGCAGCAGATGATCCAGGACAGATTCAAGGAAGTTAAAGACATCAAACACTCATCAGAAGTCAGAAAAGTAAGTGGTTCTGGTTGGTCGCTTACTGGAGCTTTACATTCAGATACAATTCATGTATGTAACACGTGTTGTGCAGCATGCAGAAAACAGCACTAATAATTAGTTGATTGTCCTGGTTGAGCAGAGAAACACAGAGAAGGAGAAAGCAGCCCGTGTCGAGCTCTTCACTGATCTCATCCGCTCCATTGAGAGATGTCAGACTGAACTGCTGGAGATGATGGAGGAGCAGCAGAAAGCAGCAGAGAAACAGGAGGAAGAGCTCATTGAAGAGCTGGAGCAGGAGATCACTGAGCTAAAGATGAGAAACACTGAGCTGGAGCAGCTCTCACACACTGAAGATCACCTCCACCTCCTACAGGTCAGTCAACATCTCTCTGATCAATGATAATGCAGTATATGACACCATAACACTCCCCATGATGAAGGATTTCTCCTCTCTCCCGCTGTAGATTTACTCATCCCTGTGCAGCTCTAGAAACACCAGGAACTGGTCTGAGATCAGTGTGAAGACTGATGAGAGTCTGGAGACTCTGAGGAGAATCTCTTTCTCTACTCTTTCACTGGGAAACTGTGTGTTTGTTAGCCCAGACTTTAACAATGGAGATGAAAACTCAACTCTATTGATCATCACAATGAATTTACACCACTGTTTGAAATACAAGGTGAAAATAATGCTATAATATATAATAACATCTGAAAATATTTAAAGGTGCAGTATGTAATAATTTTGTCCGCTAGAGGTCACTAGAGGCCTATTCAAAACAAAGGCGTAGCTTGATGATGGCAAGTTTGAGTGTGGAATCTTGGGACATGTGGTCTTCACCTCAACAGACACTGCAATAGGACTTGGGAAGAAAACATGTTAATGGATGCGATTATTAACGTTACTGTAGTATGAAGCAGAGCAGGAGCGAGTGTTGTGGGAGCTGAACGAGGAGCTGAAGCGATTGCGCAACACACGCCTCACGAGCAGCGGGACTTTTATTATGCCACAATCGCCGGCGCTGCTTCCGCTTTACCATATGTATCATATGTATTGACAGCACAATTTTTATTGTGAGGTTATGATGTAAAATTATGATAACTACACTGTAGCTGCTACAGCAACTAATAAAATCTATCCAATACTGGATTTCATAAGTGTCTGAAAAAGACAATTTTCACATGCCACCATTACATATTGCGTCATGCTATATTGCAATACAATACAGCAAATATAGTTTGACAGTAAATGATCAAATTAATTGTTTAGTCAGATGATATGAAAACGATTACCACTTGTTCAACAAATATATACACTCGTGTACATTCAAACACAATAATTGGGCATACATAGCAAACGCGAGTTCAACGATTTGCGCGAGTAGATTACATACAAAGTCAATGCAAAGACGCGATCAGACTATGTATGAGACGCGATGCCCTGCGTTTGGCGTGTATGCCCCATAATACTAATCGCGTTGATCGTTATAATGGCATACGTTTTCTGTAAAGATACGAATCAAAACAACTCACCTGTCGAGTAAAACACAAGCGAGATCGGCATCTCTTTCTAGGTGAAGATTGTCGCGAAGCTCTCTCCATCTAGAAAATGCAACACCGATATTGATCCTCGCTCTTTCTCTCCTCTTGTCCCAAACTCTTCTTGGGTCGTTTGGTTGGCCCGTACGCTTACGTTTACAGGAGCTGTCCTTGTCGACAGAACCAGCGGCAGATGGTAAACAGTAATTATGTTCCATAAATAAGTAACAATCCACCATAAAACGTGCAAGAAGTAAATAAGGAACTGCTTGAAGCAAGCTAGTGGTTTGCTGGACGCTAGACACTACTTCCGCATTTGTCCACGACACTGTTGTCATGTGGTTTCTACGTCAGTAAAGGCGGTAACAAAGGATAACTGACGTCATTGACAGGCGACTGCACTGCCCCGCGTCACTGTTTAGAATGGGAATTTTCTCATGATTTACAAGTAGTTGAAAACATTAGAGATATTGTTAGTAATCAGCTGGACAAAATATATAACACTAGCCTAGTGGTTTTTGGATATTATACTGCGAATATCTTACCAATTGTACCTTTAAGGTTCTTTTATTGGTTTATAAAACACTTCATAACATGACACCTCTATATATTTTCAGACTGACTGTGGAGATGGTACTGTCCCAAATCATAGTTTAAGATCCTCTAGTGCTCATCTCACACATTATACAGTAAATCATAAATGATCTTGTGGTATTTCTTTTAGCCGCTATGCTCCAAAAATTAAGAATGACTTCCAAATGAAGCAAAAGAGGCTTCCAGCATTCATATTTTTAAAAGGTGAGTTAAGACAAATCTTTTTAAAGTTGCTTTTCAATATAACAATATGGTGTGAAGTTGTGTGTAAGTCTGTTTTATGTTTTATTTTACCTTCTGATTCTCTTATAGTTTTTATTTCTCGTATTTTATATTGATAATGAAGTCAAACTACATTGCCAGTTTCTTTATTTTACATTTTTTTTATTTATTTGTCTTTTATTCTTGTTTTGGGGTATTTTTATATTGACATTGTGTGAAATTGTATTATTTGTTCTTATGCTTGTGAAGCTCTTTGTTTCATTCCATGTATGAAAAGTGCTGTACAAATAAATGTTTATTATTGTTATTAAATGAAGAGGTGGACAAAATTATACCTGATAATAAATGTACCCATTTTCTCTTAAATAACTTGAAAGTGACATCCATCGTTTTTTAATCCATATTTTTGATTCAACTGAATATTTTGAATAATAAAACAAATTATATATACAAAAAATGTTATGGTCATAAATGATGGACCCTTAACCTTATATTTTGTTTACAGGCAGTTTCTGTGGCTCTCAGTGAGACTTCTGCACATTTCAACAGGAAGTTCGGCTCGTTCTTCCTGAATAAACTGCTCCAGCTGTCTCAGGATTGAAGGATCTTTCTCTAAATGTTTCAGCTCTTTACAGATGTTTGATGGATTCAGTTCAGGCCACTTCAGAATAGTCCAGAGTTTTGTTCATAGCCATTCTTGTGTGTTTTTAGCTGTATGTTTTGGTCATTATCCTGTTGGATGTTCCTCTGAAAAAGAGCTTTCTGACACGGGGCAGTACGTTTCTGCCTTGATAGTCTTGATTTCATTTTGCCCTGTACAGATTCAAGGCATCCTGTGCCAGATGCAAAGAAGTCCAAAAACATGATCCTCTATTTTTCACAGTGGGTATAATGTATCTTGTTTTTTCTGTGTAAATAGAGCTGTGACTTTCCTGAAAGCTCCAGTTTTGTCTCATTTGTCAGTTTTTTTCTTGTCTGTTTTGTTTTTCTTAGTTCAGTGTGATGCTCCTTAAAGGATGATGATAATTTTATGATGCTCCGTAATTGATTTATTTTCAATATTTCATAACTTTTATTATGTTTTCTCCTGTCAAAATGAAATTGGATGTAAATCAATCATCTGCAATTTTACATCAAGAAAATTTCAGCACTCAGTATCTGAATAAAGAGTATTAATTTCTATGAATGGATAAGTGACATTTTTTTGAACTCTTATTGCTATGAAAATTGTGTAAGTTGAGCAGAATTCATCCTGGAAACTCTTAACAAATGTTGCCAAACAATCAAGCTTTTGTAAGTCTGTTGAAATCTCTTCATGACCTGATAGAAACATCAGTCCCAATACAAACAGACACACATGAACTCAACACACTGAATCATGGGCGTAGGTTTAGGGGGGGACGCTAGGTACTAGTCCCTATCAATATTTTGAGATGACAAATTTGTCCCCACCAATATTTAGCAAGCTCCTTTGAACTGCTATTTGGACCGATTCTAACGGCCAGGACGACGACAGTACAAGAAACGCCGTAATTTGATTGGCGGCGGGGTAACTGACAGGCTACACGCGCGGGCCGGGACTACTTTTGTGCTTGCACTAGCAGCAAGCGGGTGGTGAGTGTGTGTGTGTGTGTGTGTGTGTGTGTGTGTGTGTGTGTGTGTGTGTGTGTGTGCGCGCGCGCGCGCATGTTGACGACGCCGATGGTAAGTTACCAGGGCTGTCTCTCTGCCACATACAAAGGCCAGAGTAAAAACATTTTAATATTCCGGTTTTTTTTGCCCCATTTTGTACTTTGTAGATGCCACCCAAGAAGAAGAAAGGGGAAATAAAAAGCTTTTTCATAAAGCAGAGTCAGAGTGTAAGTAGGCAAAATAACTAGCTAGCCACACATATAAACTAGCAGTAGTGACTGACCAGGCTTTCAAATGCAGATTCTACTGTGGAAAATAGTATTAACTGGTGATAGTATGTGTTACCCAGGATGATAGAATGCTATGTTAGCAAGTAACTGAATGTCAATTAGCCTGTACCTTAACTTAGAATCTTGCAGTCAACATAAACGGTGGATCTGAGACATTTTTCGTTTCCTACATTCTGTTTATGTAATGGGTGTCCCCACCAAAGCTGAGACCAAACCTACGCCCTTGCACTGAATAGACAAATGTAAATGTGTAAATACAGGAGGGGCTCTGATATCACTGTAGTTCAGAGAGATTCAGAGAAAGTGAAACTAACTTGACCAAAAACAATATGGACGCCTGAAACGATCAACCTCTTTAAACAACAGATTTGAGCCGTTCAAAGAGTTTTGTGGACACATCTGATCCTCACAGGTAATGATAGAAATATAAGAGAGATTGAGCTGAACATGTTTCTAATGGAAGTGATCTGGTTTAGTAGAGTTTATGTTGAACTGGAATGAGTTGAACTGAATCAGATTTAAGCATGTCAAATACTCACTTTAGTTGTTTAACGCACTGAAATGACATCAGAATTGTATTGTAAATGTCATTCGATTAGTTGTAACGCAAAATTTGAAGTTTCTGTCATTTTGTCACATTACATAAAGATGAAAATAACAGAAAGGAAATGAGCTGCAGAAAAACTGGACACTAGGGCTGTGACCGTCGCAGTGGCGCTCCCAGAAAATTTTAATAGCGGTGGCCAGACGAAGCTACAGCAAATCTTGGGGTGGCAAAAAAAAAAAAAATAAATAAAATGAAAAATTGGTAGTTATTGATGTTTTGAATAGAATACCGAGAGACAAACTTTACCTTAGAGGTAGATTTGAGGTAGATTTAATTGCATATTTGGTAATTCCATGACTTCATTTACAACAGAACGACGGCGCATGCTCGTAGTTTCTTTTGCGCTTCATTTAAGCTATAAAGTAGTCTAATATGCAGCGCGCGCCGCATTTGCGCATGCAGTTCTTGAGTGCGCGCCGCGAGCACAGCATAACGGCTGATTGGACAGTCGTGTTCATTTTTCTTAATTTTACTGACATAATCTGACAACATCTCATCTGACCGCAGTTCACTGTTGTTCAACTGAAGCTCCCTCGTCGTCACTTGTAGCCTATACTTTCTACTTTTCATTGATTTAACTTATTCGTTCAAAAAGCTGATACATTCAGTATAAAGAAACACCGCCATTTATTGCTCAGGGAGTCGCACAGTGAAAGCGTGCACTCTAAATGCACACCGACTAATCTACAAGACAGCATCACATACAGGGATGTCAGATCGATTGTGCATCGTTAAAACGACAATTATGATAAAATCGCAGACTAAATATATCGCACACCCCTACCCTACCCTCTTCACAGTATAAATAACAGGTCTGTAGATATTTCTATTTAGACTCTTGGGGGCAGTGAAACAGCAAGGCTATGGTTGCGCCATCAATCAGTCTACAATCTTTTTTTTGGTGGCATTTTATTTTCTTTCACTTCATGAACTTGTGAATTTACATTATGCATTTAAATTAAGGCGAGACAAGGTGAATAGGGTAAAAAAATAAAAAATAACTAATGGATATCACCGTACTTCCCCAGCTGGTTGATTACATTAAAAATTGCAAACAGTTTTTGTATTACAAGTTTTCTAAAATGTTATGTTTAAATATGCAAATGAGGCGTTTTCTAATTAAATATGCGCTAATTTGCATACATTTCTAGAACAAAAATATGAATATTGGATGAAGTCAGGTTCAAAAATCTCATTTAATTTTTTGGACATATTAAATTAAAAGGTTTTTACAGGGGGAATTTTGGCTCTCTCTTTTTATCACTCCATAAATCAGAAAATACTATCAACAGCCAGTTAAAAAATAATTTTCACCATTTTTTTAGGAATAAAATGTTGTATAAAATCCGGCAAATATATCAACAAATCCCTCTGTAAAAACCTTCAGAATATAGATAGGAATAAAACTGTAAAGTTTGGTGTATGTAGGCTAAGTTCTGCTGAAGTGGAGATTCTGACTCAGAGTAGGAGAAAAAACTCATTTTGAGAAAACGGCCTTTAGGGTCATGAAATCCCCCTGTTTTAGCCTGGTCGTTCACACCTCTGAGCTGCTAAAACTCTGTTAAAATGGGTGTGTAAAGCTCTGGAAAAGTGGGAGTGTAGAGGGGGGGAAGAGGGGAGAGAACATCCAATGAGGCACAGACAGAAAACACTCATTATACAAAATAATGAATATTAATATATGAGCACGGAGAAAATGACAACTCCCAAGCACAAGGGAGAAATGCAAAAGAATATTTAATAGGGCTAATAACAAGCTACTTTGATAACGTTTACGAGCACTGCACTCAAAATCAGTCTTTTGTCTATTAGAATAATCATGTCGTCGCGTTCAGATAGGATGCACTGTACCACTCTAATTGAACTCTAATTGTTACTCTAATTGAAATCTATAGGCACAAATAGATAAAGTGATATAAAAAAAAAAAAAAAAAAAAAAAACACTTTATGAAAAGCCAAAAAGTGCAAAATCTCAAAATTGACAGGTGCCTGAAAAAACAGTGTTTTTGCCAGTAGTGTCTCCCCTTAATAGTAGTTATGTGGCCAGTAAAGTTGGCACCGCGGTCGTGGAGTGTCAGAAAGAAAAGCTATACTTTGTCAAATATAACAGAATGAAATCAAGTCATTTTGAGGCAGAAAGAATAGCTTACTCAATAAATAGAGGCTGTAATCACTTTTCGGCAACTGCAAATTATGGGTTGTATTGACCATTTAAAGATATTTCAACAGATAAAAAGGACTGAATGAGCTATAATCTGTCAAATACAACAGCCATGAATGAAATCAAGTCATTTTGAGGCAGAAAGAGCAGTTTACTCAATAAAAGAGGATGTAATCACTTTTCGGCAAGTGTAAAACTGCAATTTATGGGTTTTATTTACCATTTAAAGGTATTACAACAGGTAAAAAGGTCTGAATGAGCTATAGTTTGTCAAATATAACAGATATTAATGAAATCAAGTCATTTTGTGGCAGAAAGAACAGTTTACTCAATAAATAGAGACTCTAATCACTTTTTGGCAACTGCATTTTATGGGTTGTATTGGCCATTTAAAGGTATTTCACCTAGTAAAAAGGACTGGATTGTTTGGCACAAAGCAAGTAAAATAGGCTTCTGTTATAGGCTAATCACGTAAAAATCATGCTCGATTAAGCAATAAACGGCAAATTAATTAAATTAATAATTTCGATTAATCCGTTACAGAAAAAGTTTCTTTGCTATTAGCACGGACATATTACCACGGACACAGAGTTAAATGTATTTGCAGGTTATGGCCGTTTGATCATGATAAAAGCAGCTATAGACCAGTAGAAACAGGGGCGATACCCTTTAAACATGCTGGCAATCAGTTTTCGGCAGACGATCAATTTTCGGCACGACAGCTGTAAAAATCTGCAGCCCGTCCGTCGTTTTGACAGATTATGTAGCTTATAATTGTAATACAGTGTCTTTTTTCTTGACAAGGCTTGAAGAGGGGAAAAACAATGGCAGAATCTTCACCAACATCAACAAAAGAAAGAAAAACCAGGAGATGGAGTAGAGAAGAACCTCCATGTAAGTCAGTAACCAGATGAATGATTTTCACTCTTCTCATATGATATATATAGTTAAGAAATGTACAGAAACGATCAAATCACTTAATGAAGTATGTCCAAAATTTAGACTATAGTGTAGTAGACTATAGTGACTGTGTTGACTATACTGATGGTCATTCATTCTCATAATTTCTCTTTGCAGCGATGTCATCCTCCGGCGGTCCACTGACTGAGGAGCTTCAGTGCTCGATATGTCTGGACGTGTTCACTGATCCAGTCACCACTCCATGTGGACACAACTTCTGCAAGACCTGTCTGAATAAGTACTGGGACAACAGCCGGACCTGCAACTGTCCATATTGTAAAGAAACATTCAAGATCAGACCTGATCTCAAGATTAATACCACACTCAGAGAAGTTGTAGATCACTATAAAAAGAAACGTCCTGAGAAAAAACCTGAAGTTCTGAAAAAACCTGAAGTTCTGTGTGACGTCTGTGAGGAAAGAAAGCAGAAAGCCCTGAAGTCGTGTCTGGTGTGTCAGAGCTCTTACTGTGAAACTCACCTGGAGCCTCATTTGAGAGTGGCAGGTTTAAAGAAACACAAACTGATCAATCCTGTGAGGAATCTGGAGAACTATATATGTCAGAAACATGAGAGACCTCTGGAGCTGTTCTGTAGAGATGATCAGACATGTGTGTGTCCAATCTGCACTTTAACAGACCACAAGAACCACAACACTGTTCCTATAGAAGAAGAGAGTGAAGAGAAGAAGGTAGAAGTTACTGACAAAACTGATTTTAAAGGACTTATCATGAGGAATCACATTTCTTTATTTTTGTGAAACAAAAAAGTTTATGGAAACATTAAAGGTTTTCTCAGAAGACAGTAAATCTCTGTCATGATGAATGTGTCTGTGTTGTTCTCTGTCTATAGACTCAACTGATGAAGACACAGAAAGACGTGCAGCAGATGATCCAGGACAGAATCAAGAAGATTCAAGATGTCAAACACTCAGCAGAAGTCAGAAAAGTGAGTTCAATTATGTAATTCAGTTTTCTTAAATAATTATTACATGAGTTAGTTCAGGGGACTTCTGCAGCAGAAACAATTATTGAACATGTCTGAGCAGCATATAGCTGTGTCCCAATTCAGGGGCCGCGCACTTCGGAGTGCATGAAAGGGGTGGGGCTTTGGAGTGGAGGGTTGCCAGGTCTGCGCAACAAAACCATCCCAAAAGTAGTGTAATCACAGCACAAGTGTAAAAGTATCCCAATCCCAGACTTGGCAACAATGAGAGCGTCGTTACATGGCTAGCGACAGTGAAGCATGTCAAAACCCAATAGAAAGTCATAAAACTTTAAAATGCACACATAAACGTCAACTGTCAGCTGTCTGTCACACAGCCACTAGCCATGTTGTAACGATGCTCGGCTCATTGTTGCCAAGTCTGGGATTGGGATACTTTTACACTTGTGCTGTGATTACACTACTTTTGGGATGGTTTTGTTGCGCAGACCTGGCAACTCGAAGTGCGTGGCCCCTGAATTGGGACACAGCTATATGCTGCGTCCCAATTCGCCTACTTATACTACGTCCTAAAAGTATGTACTATTTTTGGTAAGAAAAAGTATACTTTTGAGTGTGTAGCAGAAGAGTTGCAAGCTTTGGGACATACTACCTCATCATAATTGCATCTTTAACGGACGTTCTGTCACTTAGTTACACAACCTGTAACTGTTTAAAGTACCCTGTCAATCATCTTGTCACAGTTAAAATCCCCCACATTCAATTACATTTAATTTCCTACCGTTTCAGAGAGAAATGTCGCACGTTTATCTGCCAGTCATGGGTCTTTCATGCAGAGAACTCTCCTCATCTTTGCATAATGATGCATTTAAAAGTTAATGACCAAACGCATTGTTATAAAAGTTCACAATGCTGTTGCAGATGAAATATAATGTGGATAACTTTTAATCTTTTCATCAGGTTAGATACTGATTATTAATCATTCAATCCCCTTTATCTTAACCGCTCTGCTTAACCATCGGTCTCGCACATCTGTCATGTTTTAGTTTTTTTTTTACACTTTTTATTCGTATTTGTAGTTCTAATCAAATCCTCGTCCACAGCGCAATGTGTTATGGGCAATATTAGCCGTTAGAAGTGTGCACGGATCTGCACTTCAAATTCTAACCGGAAAAAGTAGACCATCCGTGTATCTTTGGAATACTCCTTTCAACATACTACGATTTGGGACATACTAATTCTTTTTTTGAATACTATTTAGGATGGATAGTATGCAAATTGGGACGCAGCAATAGTGTTTCCGTGTTTGATTCTGCCTGTCAAAGACAGCACTAGTCGCCACCTACTGGTCTATTGATGTAACAATCGGATTGATACAAACAGTGATTTTGTGTGGAAGTTGGAACAATTCTTTTGTATTAGTTTTTACTTTAATAACTTAAAGTAATAGCACGTAACACCTCTCCTCAACAAGACACATGATTTGAGGAATCATTCAGTGCAGTCGGTGCAGGATGAAGTTATTTTGAAAATCCTCTAAAAACACTGAAGCAGAGCAATAGTAACACTGATTCTTGTCTTATCAAACACCACTAATAATGTGTTGATTGTCCTGGTTGAGCAGAGAAACACAGAGAAGGAGAAAGCAACCCACATCGAGCTCTTCACTGATCTCATCCGCTCCATTGAGAGATGTCAGACTGAACTGCTGGAGATGATGGAGGAGCAGCAGAAAGCAGCAGAGAAACAGGAAGAAGAGCTCATTGAAGAGCTGGAGCAGGAGATCACTGTGCTAAAGATGAGAAACACTGAGCTGGAGCAGATCACTGAGCTAAAGATGAGAAACACTGAGCTGGAGCAGCTCTCACACACTGAAGATCACCTCCACCTCCTACAGGTCAGTCAACATCTCTCTGATCAATGATAATGCAGTATATGACACCATAACACTCCCCATGCTGAAGGATTTCTCCTCTCTCCTGCTGTAGATTCACTCGTCCCTGTGCAGCTTTAGAAACATCAGGAACTGGTCTGAGATCAGTATAAATACTGATGAGACTCTGGAGCCTCTGAGGAGAGCTCTGACTCGACTGCAGGACACTCTACAGGAGAAACTCACACTAACTGGTACGACAATATCAAATTACATATAAATACTTAAATCAAATCACAATAAATAAGTAAATAAATAAATAAATAAATAAATAAAGAAAGAAAACCTATAACAATATGTAATGTTACACAAATGCTCCAATTCTGTCACACCACTTCCCACTGAGCAAATTACGTCCAGAAGACGTCTTTTTGAGGTCTTGTCTCAGGTTGAAAAGACGTCCACTGAGGGGCCAGAATGAAAGTTTTTATGACGTCTTTTTTTGACGTCTTCTGGACATCCGATATAGACGAACACGCAGAATCACCAAAGGAGAAAAATCACAATTTTTAAGCCACCATCGTGGAGATGAGTGTTTGCTTTAGTTGGGCTCTTGTCCCTTGCCTTATTAATATTAGAGTTTGTTTGGGCTGTTAACTCAGTCATGCCAGACAAGCAAAGAGAAATGATCATTGTTTGACCTGAATCACTGAACTCATTTAAAGCCCAATCTCAAAGATTTACATTATTGATTACAGCAGCACTGTGATTCTACAGCACAAGATCAGCTTTATCAATACGATTCACATGATTTCAGAAAAGGTGTGTTGAACAAAAAAAAGCTTTTATTTTAGGCACACACAGACATCAAGAATCAGCCCGTGAATCTCAACAGTGGTGACCATCAAAAAGCATGTTGCAGTGCATTCTGGGAGCCACCAATCAAAATTCATCCATGGCTCCCATCATGCATTGCTGCATGAATAAATTATGAGCTTAATTGTCTTAGTAATTTCCTTTATTCTCATATTTTATTTTGTTCTGTTTATGTGACTTTTTAGTAGCTTGTTTTCTAATGTTCAGAGTTGATCTGTTGATCAGAATATGTTGCTTGTCACCGTTGTTGAGATTCACAGGCTGATTCTTGATGTCTGTGTGTGCCTAAAAGAAAGATTTTTTTTTTGCTCAGAACAACTGTTTGTGAAATCCTTTATATTATATTGATAAAGCTGATCTTGTGCTGTAGAATCACAGTGCTGCTGTAATCAATAATGTAAATCTAACTCAGAGATTGGGCTCTAAATGAGTTCAGTGATTCAGATCAAATAATGATTATGCTGTTATGACTGAGTTAACAGCCCAAACAAAATCTAATATTAATAAGGCAAGGGTCAAGAGCCCAACTAAAGCAAACACTCATCTCCACGATGGTGGCTTAAAAATTGTGATTTTTCTCCTTTGGTGATTCTGTGTGTTCGTCTATATCGGATGTCCAGAAGACGTCCAAAAAAGATGTCATAAAAACTTTCATTCTGGCCCCTCAGTGGACGTCTTTTCAACCTGAGACAAGACCTCAAAAAGATGTCTTCTGGACGTAATTTGCTCAGTGGGTTGCTGAACTTAGGTAAATGAAACTTCATGACATAACCATCTTAAAATTATTAATGAAATAGATAATCAACTGAAACAAATTAGTTAGACATTAAAGCATGTAAATTACATTTTTTATAAGAAATTTATAAAAAATACAGCTGAAAACTCATTATAATACTTTAAAGTGAATAAACAATAGAAATATACATATGTAGATTAAAAATATAATATATACAAATAATTTAATATTTTGTGACTCTAACTCGATGGTCACATTATCATCATCAGCTCACAGTTCTTCTTGAAGAGAGAAGGTCATTTTCAGCTCTAATTTCAGAAAACATATAAGGATGTATAGAGGGGAAACTGTAAAGAGAAACATTAATATTCTATTAACTAAGCAGACAATCAAATGAATAAACATCATGTGTTTAAGAGGCAGATTTGATCTTCATGAGAAGAGGGATGTGTGTGAAATATCAGGCCTGAAGCTCCAACAGCTTAACAGTGCTAAAAAAACACACATTGATCAGATAAAACATGATGTTGTACACGATTCTTTAAATATAACCTTAAATCTTGTCTATAATTCCACATATAAACATGTCAAAGATCTGATGATGTTTTATTGTCATTAGTCTCTACAGTGCTGAAGAGGATGCAGCAGTATGAAGGTACAGTGTGTGTCTGAACTACACTAGATTACATTCATATACTCACAGCTTCATTACTGACCTACAGGATGATTAAACACTGATTAAATATTAAAACATCATCAGAGAATGTCTGTATTAAGATGTGATTCATATTCTGTGTTTTCTCAGTGGATGTGACTCTGGATCCTGATACAGCTCATCCTAAACTCATCCTGTCTGATGATGGAAAACAAGTGAGACATGGAGACAAAAGACAGAAACTCCCAGAAAAACCAAAGAGATTTGATACTGATGTATCTGTCCTGGGAAAGGAGGGATTCTCCTCAAGGAGATTTTATTTTGAGGTGCAGGTGAAGGGAAAGACTAAATGGGATTTAGGAGTGGCCAGAGAATCCATTAACAGGAAGGGGGAGACCCCACTGACTCCCAGTAATGGATACTGGACTGTGATTATGAGGAATGGGAATGAATATAAAGCCTGTGCTGGTCCTCCTGTCCCTCTGTGTGTGAGAGTGAAGCCGCAGCGGGTCGGTGTGTTTGTGGATTATGAGGAGGGTCTGGTCTCCTTTTATGATGTGGAGTCCAGCTCTCATATCTACTCTTACACTGGTCAGTCTTTCACTGAGAAACTCTATCCATATTTTAGCCCGTGCACTAATGATGGAGGTAAAAACTCAACTCCACTGATCATCACACCTGTCAAATACAATAAATGAATTTATACCCCTGTGCTGAACAGCACATTCCAGGGCCCAGTTTATGGCCGGGCCCCTCTCTGTCCATAACAATGACCAAAGGTCACACACATGGCACAGCATGTATAATAAAGTTTTGAAAATTATGCATTTAAATTACATTGGCTACTAATAATACAGTTAGCGAGAATAATGTTACCAAATAAAGTTACTAAAGCATGCACTGAGTCCATATCATATTCCCATGTTTATTTATCTCTGATGAGGACTGATGCTTCGGTTGACAATAGCAAACTTTAGATCTTCATTAAGGTCCAGTGTTGTTCCATGCAAAAAGAGAAGGCAGTTTTTGAGCCATTACCCAGCTGTCAGAACAAAATCAGGAGATATATTACATGCTTGAGTGTTTTGTGTGGATAAAGAGATCCGTGGATCTCCGCTGAGCCTGAACCGCATAATCAACAGATTAAAAGTCAACAGAGGTGGACATTCCAGGGGTCAGAAAGTAAAAGTCCTGCCATATTTTTATTCCACCCACTGAAGCATTAATGAGATAAATAAGTGATTAATTGAGTGATGATTGAGCATTATTGAAGACACCTGATGATAACAAGCAGAATCACCAAAGGAGAAAATCACAATTTTTAAGTTACCATCATCGAGGTCAGGGTTTGTTTTAGTTGAGCTCTTGACCCTTGACTGTTTAATATTAGATTTTGTTTGGGCAGTTTTAACTGCATTAAAACCAAACAGACAACCAAAGCTAAAACATGATCAGGTGTTGTTGGTTATGTTTTTACATAAACATTATTTGATCTGAATCACTGAACTCATTTAGAGCCCAATCTCTGAGTTAGATTTACATTATTGATTACAGCAGAACTGTGATTCTACAGCACAAGATCAGCTTTTACAATACAATTTTTTTTTTTTTTTTAAGAGTTCTGATTTTTTTTAAAAAGCGCTCATTTAAACACACAAACATCAAGAATCATCCTGTGAATCTCAACAGTGGTGGCCATCATAAAGCATGTTGCAGTGCATTCTGGGAGCCACCAATCAAAATTCATCCATGCCTCCCATCATGCATTGCTGTATGAATAAATTATGAGCTAAATTGTCTTAGTAATTTCATTTATTCTCACTATTAAAATTTTGCTGTTTTTCTGTGACTTTTTAGTAGCTTGTTTTCTAATGTTCAGAGTTGATCTGTTGATCAGAATATGTTGCTTGTCACCGTTGTTGAGATTCATATGCTGATTCTTGATGCCTGTGTGTGCCTAAAATAACTTTTTTTTTTTTTTTTTTTTAAATTCTGTATTGTATAAGCTGATCTTCTTTAGAATCACAGTGCTGCTGTAATCAATAACGTAAATCTAACTCAGAGACTGAGCTCTAAATGAGTTCAGTGATTCAGATCAAATAATGATTATGTGAAAACATAACCAACAACACCTGATCATTTTTTAACTTTGCTTGTCTGATTGGTTTTAATGCAGTTAAAACTGCCCAAACAAAATCTAATATTAAATAGTCAAGAGCTCAACTACAACAAACCCTGACCTCGATGATGGTAACTTAAAAATTGTGATTTTCTCCTTTGGCGATTCTGCTTGTTATCATCAGGTGTCTTCAATAATGCTCAATCATCACTCAATTAATCACTTAATTATCTCATTAATGCTTCAGTGGATGAGATAAAAATATGGCAGGACTTTTACTTTCTGACCCTGGAATGTCCACCTCTGAAAGTCAAAGATCGCGTATCTCCATGTATCTTGTTGAATTTCCACACAGAGGTAATGTTACACAATAATATAACAAGGATTCCTTTCGTCTCTGATAGACCACCATCTTCTCTTTAATTAAAAAAATCTATTATATCTAGCCAAGTTTCATATTTAAGTTTCTTCCAGCACCAAATACAACCGTCGCTAAGACCAGAAGGGCACAAGCGTAAGTAACCATGCGCACAGTCACGTCGTCGCAGCTCACCGCCGCAATCTTGTGCACCTAGTCCAATGGATATGAAGCTGTAGCGCAAGTTCTGCCGGGAAGACTCAAATGTTACGTCACTTATTAGTTCAGATCTAACCAATCATTATCTAACACTTGGAGTATAAAAGTCTATGATTGGTACTTACACTTGTCTGAGTTTGCAGATGCTGATGCAAACTTTCCCATTCAGTCGGTCACGTTCGATGTACGTCGGACAGACCGACGAATAGGAATCTCGCTAGAGAGGCCAATCTACTTTGAGTGTAACTAAAACGAGCCAATGCACATTGGCATGCAATCATATGCATCAGCTGCTCACCTCACAGTGCGGTTATTTAATGAGCAGCAGGTGCGTTGCATCTTCAGCTTTTTGCTTTGGAGCCGAACGGTGTTTGTTCCTGTTCTCCTACTCATAAAAGAGTAGAAACCCTAAAAGAGCTTACACAATAGAACTTGCATCTTTTTAAAGATGACATTCTATTTGTGTGCTTCTGGATGCAGTCGTTTCCTGTCCTCACTGACGGCCACGATCACTGTTTCACATGTCTGGGCGCGTGCTGAAACGATGCTCGTGGGTGGTTCAAGTTTTCATATGAGGACATGATCACGTCGACACGCCGGTCGTGACTCTTCTTTCTCCAGGAAGCTTGAGTCCCCTCTGTTGTTAGCTGCCACTTGTGTGTAAAACCACAGCCGCGGGTCTGCCCGACACTGGGAGACCGTGGGAGATCAGCGAGAGCAAACCTCTCGCTCCTCTGTGTGTCGTGTGCCGGCAACCCAGCGCTCGCTCGGCGCTCTAGATGCGCAGTCCCCTTGCCTAATCTCCATTGTAGCGCCCTCTCTGGTGCACCAGAAGAGGTCTACTTTGGTGATATGGCTTGGGTGACTTGAGGCTAAGGGGTTCCTTTGGGGAACCAACCCCCTAGGGCCTCTCCTGCGCCCCCTGCCCGACCGTGGAACCAGGTAAGTGTTGCACAGCACATTCATACCCTGCTACGGGCCGCCTCGCTAAGAGAGCCCCCCGAGCTGTGTCCCTGTGTTCCACCTTGCTGCACCACTGCGGGTACGCCTGCGGTCCCTTTGGTCCTGCTTGTACGGTCACTGCGAGCCTGGTTAGCGCTCCCCAGTCTGTCTCGCTGGCTCATTCGGACCATCAGGCGATTCAGTTCGCCCGGCGTCCCCCCAAGTTCAGGGGCGTCCACTTCACTGCAGTTAAATTTGTCGATGCCTATGTCTTGTGTGCGGAGATCGCGGTCCTACTGGCGAAGGACGCGATAGAGCCGGTCCCTCCAGCTGATATGAGGTCAGGGTTCTACAGTCCCTACTTCACTGTACCCAAGAAAAGCAGTGGGTTACGACTGATCTTGGACCTGCGAGTTTTGAATCGGAGCCTTCACAAGCTACCGTTCAAAATGCTCACGCAGAAACGCATTTTCGAGTGCATCCCCCCCCCCCAAGATTGGTTTGCAGCGATCGACCTGAAGGACGCGTACTTTCATGTCTCGATTCTTCCTCGACACCGGCCGTTTCCTGCGCTTTGCGATTGAGGGTCGAGCATATCAGTACAGTACAGTTACCATGAGAGAACAGGGTGTTCGCATCCTCAACTATCTTGACGACTGGCTCATTCTAGCAGAGTCCTGGGATCAATTGTACGAACACAGGGATTTGGTGCTCAGACACCTCAGCCAGTTGGGTCTTCAGGTCAATTGGGAAAAGAGCAAACTCTCCCCTGTGCAGAGGATCTCTTTTCTCGGTATGGAGTTGGATTCAGTCGAACAGATGCCTCACAGAGGAACGTGCTCAGTCGGTGTTGAACTGCCTGCAGCGGCAGTAACCCCGCTCAGTCTGCTTCATATGAGACCGCTTCAACACTGGCTTCACGGCCGAGTCCCGAGATGGGTGTGACAACGCGGCACATTCCGGGTGGCAATCACTTCGGAGTGCCGCCAAACCTTCAGCCCGTGATCGGACCCTTTGTTTCTTCGGGCAGGAGTGCCCCTAGAGCAAGTGTCCCGGCATGCTGTGGTATTTACAGATGCCTCTGCCACCGGCTGGGGTGCCACGTACAACAGGCATGCAGTGTCAGGGGTTTGGATGGGCCCCCATCTGCATTGGCACATCAACTGCCTTGAGTTGCTAGAAGTATGCCTTGCCCTGAGCCACCTCAAAGGGCCACTACGGGGCAAGCATGTACTGGTCCGTACGGACAACACTGCGACCGTTGCGTACATCAACTGTCAAGGTCAGTTAGTTGCCCAACCGGACCTGGTTCCCAGAACTCTCACTCCTCACGACAGCCCCTCCCTGGCCCATTCCTCTGAGGAAGGACCTTCTTTCTCAGAGACAGGGCACTCTTTGGCACCTGCGTCCAGACCTCTGGAAACTCCATGTCTGGTCCCTGGACGGGACACGGAGGCTCTAGGTGACTTACCCCCCGAGGTACTTAACACCATCACTTTGGCACGTGCACCGTCTACGAGACATGCTTACGCCTTGAAGTGGAACCTGTTCGTCGAGTGGTGCTCTTCTCGCCAAGAAGACCCCCAAAGATGCTCGATCGGAGTCGTGCTTTCCTTCTTGCAGCAAGGGTTGGAGCGTAGGCTGTCCCCCTCCACCCTCAAAGTCCATGCTGCTGCTATTTCTCTTCAGGACCTCAGACCAGCTCTTTGTCTGTTACGGAGGCCAGCAGAAGGGAAAGGCTGCCTCCAAGCAGAGGATGGCCCACTGGATAGTGGATGCCATCGCCCTGGCTTACCAAGCTCAGGGCGTGCCCTGCCCGCTCAGGTTGCATGCTCACTCCACGAGAGGTGACGCATTCTCCTGGGCTCTAACTCGTGGTGCCTCGCTGACAGACATTTGTAGAGCTGCGGGCTGGGCGACACCTAACATGTTCGCTAGATACTATAGCCTTCGTGTCGAGCCGGTCTCCTCCCATGTTCTCGCCTCAGGTCAGAGGCACGGAGAGGCCCCGTCTTAGTGTCGGATTTTTTCTCCAGAGAGTTCCTACAAGGCAGACCCTGTTGAGTCCTCCGATCTCCCTTCGGCAGCCGACGTGGTGGAGCGTCTGGTGCCAGGCCTATACTCTGTTGCATCCTTGAACCGGATTTAGGCTGGGTTCCATATGTGTGACCCTACGGGGATCCCATATGGTTGGTTCCATGGTTGCTCCTAACGCTGCATTCACACGGGGCACCAGCGTTAACACTTCTCATTTACTTTGAATGGGTGACGTTATGCTTTGCCGAACTGAATTGTGGGTTCCGTCGCGTCGCTTCACTCGCATTGCAAGCGGCAGAAGTTGAAGATTTCTCAACTTTTCAAGCGCCAACGCAGGCGTCATCCAATCAGATTGCCCTATGCAAATACCCTAAAGCAGTCGCTAGCCAATAGCGCTCGTGCAACACCAGGAAGTAATGTGATTGGCTGTTATCACCCACCTCTCATCGAGTTGGAGTCAGCCCAGTTTTTCCATATGTAGTACAACCTACTAGGTTAGTCCATATGTACTCCTCCACATAACTCCTTCGGGGAAGGATGTGGCTTTCGCAGCGTTCCTTTCCCAATGAAAGGGTACGCTTTCCCATCGTTAACCAATAGTCTCATTGAATGGGTTTTGGGGAACAGCAGTGATTGACTCTCTCTGTGTTATCCCTGTCCCACCGTCTTCAGGCAAGGGGGTTCTGTACGTCGAACGTGACTGACTGAATGGGAACGTCTCAGTTACAAAGGTAACCCTCGTTCCCTGAAGGAGGGAAAGGAGACATACGTCCCGTCGCCACAATCGCTGTACCCCGCTGTTGCTGCTGCCTAACCTGTTCGGCTCCTCAGCGAAAACCTGAAGATGCAACGCACCTGCTGCTCATTAAATACCCGCGCTGCGAGGTGAGCAGCTGATGCATATGATTGCATGCCAATGTGCATTGGCTCGTTTTAGTTACACTCGAAGTAGATTGGCCTCTCTAGTGAGATTCCTATTCGTCGGTCTGTCCAACATACGTCTTTGTTACCTCCATCCTCCCCACCACCACCAGGATGGTCCCTGTCCATACTCCCCAGGGGTCGGCTACACCCCTGCCTTCAGATTCAGACAGGAAACGCAAAGTCTGCAACCCTCAGGACGTGAGCTACGGACGGTGCCTACGCCAAAGAACATTAACCTTTATATATTCTGCTTGCTGTTTGGTAATAAATATCAGTGTTATGTTATCTTGCCTCCCGAGTCTTTCTGGTAGAAATATATATATATATATATATATATATATATATATATATATATACAGTACAGTCCAAAAGTTTGGAACCACTAAGATTTTTAATGTTTTTAAAAGTTTCGTCTGCTCACCAAGGCTACATTTATTTAATTAAAAATACAGTAAAAAACAGTAATACTGTGAAATATTATTACAATTTAAAATAACTGTGTACTATTTAAATATATTTGACAAAGTAATTTATTCCTGTGATGCAAAGCTGAATTTTCAGCATCGTTACTCCAGTCTTCAGTGTCACATGATCCTTCAGAAATCATTCTAATATGCTGATTTGCTGCTCAATAAACATTTATGATTATTTTCAATGTTGAAAACAGTTGTGTACTTTTTTTTTCAGGATTCCTTGATGAATAGAAAGTTCAAAAGAACAGCATTTATCTGAAATACAAAGCTTCTGTAGCATTATACACTACCGTTCAAAAGTTTGGGGTCAGTAAGAATTTTTATTTTTTTGAAAAGAAATTAAAGAAATTAATACTTTTATTCAGCAAGGATGCATTAAATCAGTGGTCGCCAACCCGTCGATCTTTATCACTGTTCCAGTAGCTCGCGAAAATAACAGAAAAATGAGTACAAAAATAAATTACATTTCTCCAGACTTTGTACTATATTTTTGTATTTATTTTTATGTTATTTTCTGGAGCTACTGGGACAGACAGATAGAGGTAAATAGCCCACATTATGTCTGAGTCTGTAAACAGCTGTTAACAAGAAGCCAGAGACGCTGAAAACGGACGCGAAGAGGAGAAAATTCTGTAGCAGGCAGAGCAGCTCACTGTTCACGATGCTCGAAATATAGGAAGAAAATATAAATATTGAATTGGGGGTGAGGGATTATGAATTCATCTCTAAAAGGAGATCAGTCTTCAGGAAGATTTCGATGGCAATGGCATTTTATTTTCCTCTTACCTCCGAAAAAAGTAGCTAATTATTAGCGCATTTCAGCTTTGTTTACAGCGGTAACCAAGGAAACGCTGTATCACTGCTGCTCCATAAGCACCACCTGCTGTCAGAGAGTGAATTTACGTCTCATTCAGCCTGCTGTTTATGTTTCATGCTTTTTTGTGTGTGTAGCATATCATTTCAAAAAGATATAGTCAGACAGTTCTGTTTTTGCTTTAAATCTTGAAATTAAATCTAATTCAAATGAAAAACAACTGCTCATGCAACGTGTGTAGCAGCATCTTTGTTTGAATTGTGATTAAAAAGCAGTGGTTCCTTCTCATTTGAAATGGCTATGTATTTTTGTTTATTATAATAATATTAATAATAAAATATCTGCAACCAGTATCAGAATCGGCCAATTTGCTTGTAAAAATAAATAAATAAATCAGAAATCTACATTGACCACGAAAAAAATACTAAATACAATCTGGGCTGTCTTTTTCTATCAAGTAGATCTTGTCTTTCAAAAAGGTCGAGGTCAGGGATCTTGGCTTAAAAAGGTTGGTGACCACTGCATTAAATCAATCAAAAGTGGCAGTAAAGACATTTATAATGTTACAAAAGATTAGATTTCAGATAAACACTGTTCTTTTGAACTTTCTATTCATCAAACAATCCTGAAAAAAAATATGATACACAAATATTTTGTACAATTGTACACATTAAATGTTTCTTGAGCAGCAGATCAGCATATTAGAATGATTTCTGAAGGATCATGTGACACTGAAGACTGGAGTAATGATACTGAAAATTCGGCTTTGCCATCACAGGAATAAATTACTTTGTGAAATATATTCAAATAGAAAACAGTTATTTTAAATTGTAATAATATTTCACAATATTACTGTTTTAACTGTATTTTTAATTAAATAAATGTAGCCTTGGTGAGCAGACGAAACTTCTTTTAAAAACATTAAAAATCTTAGTGGTTCCAAACTTTTGGACTGTACTGTATATATATATATTTCTACCAGAAAGACTTTATCGTAACTTTTACTTTTATGAAGCTATGAACACAATGCGAGTATATCTATCTATATATATAGCCTATGTGTGTATTAAAACCCCCTTGTAATCTTCAGATCAAATTCAGATCCATCAAACCTAAAAACAAAACACAAGTTATTTATTTAATTTTAATAAAATGTACTTTTCCCCTTAAGTAGCAAAAGCATTATATAGCTACTAGATGAGCTAAAAAAATTACAAAATCAAACCAAATTGTGTGTAAATTGAATAGGAGGTACATGATGACAAATTAAATCTTTAAAAAAAAATCTCTATAAACATGCAATTAAATACAAGACTGTTTTTGTACAGACATTCATTAAAAAAAATGTCCATATCATCCTTAATTTGTAAGCAAATCACTAAAGTCTTTGTGGCCAGTTGTCTGTCATCATCCGTTTCAGCCTGTGAAAGTTGAAGAAGGGCTTGTTCCTGGTCTTCCTCTTTCAATATCAGAAAGCACAGCTCTTCCACTGAACCCTTGAAGACTTTTGGTTGTTGTGCAGCGCAGAGGTCTTCTGTGATCCACGGCTCCTTCATGAGAGAAGGGTATAAACAAATGGGATGAAATGTTATAAGTGCATTTAGCAATACTTTGTGTTGTAGTCAGGATGCAGCACAGCATGTATAATAAAGTTTTGACATTCTGTTTTTCTCATGTTTATATATTGAAGACAAATCATACCCTGTACATGATTAATTAACGATTAATCAATTATGTTCAATTTTATTTATTTATTTTATTTTATTTTTTTAAATTTAAACAATTCACATGGCTTTTCACACTGCACTTAACCCTGGGTTATCGTCATCCTAAGCACCACTTTTAGAAAATATTGTTTAATTCTTTTATAGTCTCAAATGTCCATTCAGGATAAACTTGATAGGCATTGCACATCCTCATTACATATAGTCAACTTCACTGAGCATTTATGTAAACATATTGTGTGCTTTGTTCATCCAATCAGTGACACTGACACTGCAAATATGCAAATAAGGATGTTAACCCATGCAGGGCTTAGTAATGTACAGTGTGAAACGCTGCATGTGAATACTCAGAATTAATTGTTAACCTCAGGTAAATGATGATCAGTGTGAAACGTGAATCAAGATAACCCAGGATTCTGTTTACCTGGGGTTTAAAATCACCCAGAGTTAACTATTTAAAGTATGAAAAGCCCTCATATTTGTTTTTCATTCTAATAAAAAGAGAAGTTTATACATTTTTAAAAACTTTTAACTTTCCCTTCTTTTTCTTACCATTAACATGAAGATCCCACAGTCAATAGAGCCGGTCAACTGTTGTGGAACATTCTAAAACAATAGAATATTATTAAGTTATTAAAAGATATGACAGATATAACAACACAACACCTGTATGTTTATGAAAGTCTTATGAAATTAACCTTGTTTTTGAACAGCTTTCACTGTCCTGGGGTGATTCTGCTTGTCAATTTACTGCATTGCAAAAAAACAAAAGTTTTGTTGTTCTAAAGTCAAAATTACTACTTTCTGCATTGCAAAAACAACATTTTAAATTCACAATACAAAAGAAACGTTCATACCTCCATGGACAACAGTGAACAGTGAAAGAGTTTTTGAAGTGAATTTGAAGGTGTTCTTTCAACTTGTGTCGTCTGGTCGGTTTAAGAACACTTGGCAGTGGAAACTGTTGCAGCACGTTTTACATCGCAGTAAATGAAGTAAAGTGGAGCATCTCCCAGTACTAATATGCCTCTAAAAATCCACAAAAACATTACAAACCATGAATATGTAACCACCCAGGTGAAAAAATACTATAGTGAATACTATAGTGTTTTTGAACCATACTATAGTAAATTTTTGTATACTGTATATATTATAGTACACTTTGTTAATGAATGCTACAGAATACTGTAGTATTAACTATAGTGAACTGATAAACTGTTATAAATACTGTAGTATACTTTATTTTTTACTACAGTAAACTGTAGTGTATATTGTAGTATAATATACCCTAAAATTGTAGAAAACATAGTACAATATTGGGTAAAGTAATTTGTTTCTATTACTATAGTTGTTATATTATCACAGCAACTATAGAATTACCACAGTAAATTAATTCAAGTACTTATAGTACTATAGTATGGTTCAAAACACTATAGTATTTACTATAAATTACTATAGCATGGGCGCAAGCAACATGAAACGATTTGTAAAATACCAAAAGAAGCAATAAAGTGACTTTGAAGCCTATTTATAAAATATTTGAGTCATGTTAAGTGTTAACGATTAAATAAATACACAACAAATAATCGTGATCGATTAAAAACACAACACAAAGAAACTTTTTACCGTGTTCTCTTCTTCCACCATTGTTTGTTTGTTTGTCGCTAACTCCGCCCACATCCGACGTGAGACTGTTACTCCGCCCACTTCCGCCCTCAGGCTGTTAGTTGTTAGTTCTTAGCTGTAGTTGGCGCTGTCGGCTGTCATGACATATGGTTCTGTGGTACTGCAGTTGGAGGGATTCGGCATAAAGACTGTGAGGAGGAGTGAATGACTGTAATGGCTGGAACACACCAAGCCAATGCCAACGAACTAGTGGCGACGAAAGCAGACCATGGGGTTGGCTCACGTCGGCAGTGTCTGTGTCCAAAGTTGCCCTGACACACCAAACTAACGCTAGACAGCCGACAGCCAAGTAGCATGTCAGTTCTGCGCCTGCGTGAGATGAAATGCCTTTCTGAACCAGCAGGTGGCAGTAGCAGAACAGCCAATCAGAATGATCAGATGGCCCGACAGACCGACGAGCTCCGATGCCGATTCAACATTTCGAATCAGCCAAAAAAAAGCAGACGAGGACCAACTTCAGTCGACGGTGCAGAACACACTGAGAAAATTTAGTCGGCCGACGAACAAAAACTGCCAGACGGCCGACCATCGGCTTGGTGTGTTCCTGCCTTAAGTTTGATCATAAATTTGATCATCATAAACATAAACACTTTCATCTGCATGACTCATATCAGCATCGGACCTCTGCGTGTGTCAGTGACGACACTTTATACTGATATCACACATGCAAAATCAGATTTATCACATGATATTATATGATATGATAAAGCTACACTGTTCATGATCAGTTTCAATTCAATGTTTTATATTTCAAAGTACCATCGCTGAACTATTGTCAAAGTGTGCCTGAAACACAGTGATACGATGATAGATTGTTGATTTGTGTAATGTGACGGATGATTAAGTGCCATTTTTTTTATTATTTAAATGGTTTGTTGCTTTATTGGTATTATCAGACATGGTGTGTTGATCTCGATTTTAGACATGAAACATGAAATCTATCTAACGTTATAATATGTTGCAGCTTCTGCAAAAGGCAAGTAAACTGAGCAGAACTGTGTGATCCTATATGATTATGCATATCATATGATATCTGAAATCAGAAGTATAATATCATACACAGTTGATGTGTTTCTGCAGGGCGTCACAGCTGTAGTGTTGAACTGAGAACATGATGATCTTATAGAGCTCATACAGATGTGAAGGAGTTTTCTCTGTTTTTCTTCTAGGAAAGGAGGGGAGGATGTGGCAGAGTGTTGGTTTGACGGTGTTGGTGATCGTGGCCACGCTTGAGGAATTGCATGAATTTGTGAAGTCTACTGCAATAATTGACATCTAATGGTCATGAAGCTTGTCTCATTTCTGAGAAAGAGTCACACCTTCAGTTGCAGGATTTTCTCTACAGTGATTTATGAGCATGAGTGAGAATGTGGTTGGTACAGTCAATGCAAAAATAGAGCAGGTTTGCTGACTGTCCAACCCTATCTCACGGCAAATTCGTACTAATTCGTATGAATTAACCAAGTGGCTAAAACGTACGAAATCGTACGATTTGTTCATTGCATTTAAAACAACCTCGTCAAGGCGAATTCATACTAATTCGCACGACTTAATTACGTGGTTAAATTGTACTGTATAGTACGATTTCTTGTTCGCGTTGAATAAGCGTGACCCAGCTTTCGATTGGAAAGCATCGCGATATTAAACAGCAGTTACACGTGCCACATCTCGGTAAGTAGTCTGTCATATGCTGTCCTAATGTACTTTTATAATGTTCCATATAAGTCCTTTATATGTTATTTATTAATCAGATCGGCTCCATAATGCTCGCTGGATTTTATCTGCCATCTTGCTATGTTTTGTTCCAAAACGTTGAACATCGTTATCTAGGGTGATTATGCCGCGTTCCAGGCAACCCGTAACCCGTGTTTTTCCAACCTTCTACCCGTGAAAGTGCACTGGAACAGTAGTCAAAGCCGTGACATCCCACCCGTGAACTCGAACTAGATCGATGTACTCCCAGTTACGGGTTCTGACGTCACATAGCCCGCGAAACAACAATGGCTGGCAGCCCCTACGGATGCAGTGTTTATGCAAGTGCACGGTAAAATAAAAGGTATAACCGCTTCTCTTGCCTTATGCGCCGTTTTCCTCCTCTGTTTCCCTCAAATAAGCAAGGAGTAAGCACCTTTGGCGATATTTTATTGTTAATGAGCATAAGCCCTGTACGGTCTGCCATGTTGGTTTGTTTACACTTTTACGCAGTTTGGCGTGACTTTCCTGGAACGCTACAAAGTCGTGAGTCGTGATTTGAAGACGTGACTTACGGGCTCAAAAACCTACCTGGAACGCAGCATTAACCGCGTTAGCGTTAGCTAGCTTCGATCAGTTTAAGTTCATATTGGTGGAATATTAGAAGTAGTGACCACTACTGTACTTCTATTACTATTTTGTAGTTTTAGCTCAATAATGGCAATGCTTACTACGCTTTTACCATAGTTACTGTTATTCTACTGTGCTAATCTGTAACTAAAGCACAAGCATTTATTTATATTTAGTCCTTGTTATTTATGCTGTTAATTAATTTGATTTAATATGCAAAAATTACAAAAACTACCTTGCAGTTACTTCAGATCCCACACTACTGCTCAGACGACCAAACAAATGCAGATTAAACATGTTCAGTCTGGTAAAAACAGACTCCAACCAACGCCAACAGGGTTATCACACCTATCCAACAAACTCCAACAGACGAGTTTGTTGGTGTTTGTCGGTGCGGTGTGAACTGAAACAGCTGAAATCTACCCGCATTTGGCGGGTTGGCGGGTGTTAATGTCAAGCCCTGATTGTTACTAAGCCTGCCCTGGGTACACCAAAACTACCCGCATTTTTCTTTCCGTTGCCCTCACAGATTCCTGCAGTTAAGCTTGGATGTACATTTACATTCCAATAAATGTTATTGATGACATTTTGAGGAGGTGGAGTGCACAATAGACCCCTGTAGTGCGGCCTAAGCTTTTGTCCTTAATGGCATTTTTTTCCTTACATTACTTTTACTTTTATACTTTAAGTAGTTTTGAAACCAGTACTTTTACACTTTTACTTGAGTAAAAAGCTTGAGTTGATACTTCAACTTCTACAGAAGTATTTTTAAACCCTAGTATCTATACTTCTACTTGAGTATTGAATGTGAATACTTTTGACACCAGTGGTCAAGACTAGGTCTAAGCTCCTAAATTACTTAGGAGAGCTGGAGAGCTTAGGAGTAACAATATGACAGCAAAGAAGAGGAAACGCACGCTTTCTAATGAAGATATGATGTATTGGAGTTATATGATGACATGGAGTTGATAAAACGATATAAACTTGATTGACAATTCTTTTTGTAACTGACCTAATAAGAAACGTAATAACTTTAAATAAATGTATACATTTAATAAATATTACTTTAACAATTATTAACATGTTTAATGCATTTTAATACATTTAATGACTTTGATTAGACTTTTTATAACTTTAAATGCAACAACGTCTCCCACTCTACAAATCAATGCTCTGACTGTAGAAATGAAATAGTAATTACCTTTTTTTTGGTAACTGGAAAAATGCAGCAGTGCACCGGTGATGACTTGAGCCCATCGTTCCACAGTAGCAGGCTCTTAAATACTATTGCTAATCTTACCACACCAAACATAGTGGCCAAAATTGATGTGCAAAGTTTTTTTTAAATGACCCCACAATTTTGCTTAAACCACCAAAATATTAGAAAGATGTATTTTTGTGTTTATATTATTTAAAAGTTTCAAAATATGAGGGAAGAATTAAACACTAAACTAAGCAAAGGTATTTATCTGACATTTAAAAAAAAAAAAAAAACTAACAAATGGTGTAGTGCAGCAAGGATGAGGCTGAATAGGAACTTCCACAAGAGACTGGTTTATTAAACGAAGGAGCAAAACAAAAAACACCATAAGCAAACTTAAGAAGGGACAGGGAGTGCAGGGAAGGTAGTCCTTATATAGGGAGTGCTGATGATCAAGTCCATGGAACAACCAGAGACCCACACGTGGGTGAGGGAGGTGCAGGCAGGTACGGAGGTCTCCAGGGTGGATCTAGGACCTCGGGCGGCCATGGTGGGTCTGGAGTCTTGGACGACCTTGGTGGTTCAGGAGCCTTGGGCAGCCCTGGCGGTTTCTGAACTCCACCCATATGTTCCCCACCCACGGGTAAATGTGTACCCATGGGAACATGTTTGTGGGCTGGAGCAGGCTCTTGGAAGGCTGGAGCAGGCTCGTGGAAGGCTGGTGCGGAGTCTGGAGCCGACTCGGGCTCTGGCGCGGAGTCTGGAGCCGACTCGGGCTCTGGCGCGGAGTCTGGAGCCGACTCGGGCTCTGGCGCGGAGTCTGGAGCCGACTCGGGCTCTGGCGCGGAGTCTGGAGCCGACTCGGGCTCTGGCGCGGAGTCGCGGAGCCGACTCGGGCTCTGGCGCGGAGTCGGAGCCGACTCGGGCTCTGGCGCGGAGTCGGGAGCCGACTCGGGCTCTGGCGCGGAGTCGGAGCCGACTCGGGCTCTGGCGCGGAGTCGCGAGCCGACTCGGGCTCTGGCGCGGAGTCGCGAGCCGACTCGGGCTCTGGCGCGGAGTCGCGAGCCGACTCGGGCTCTGGCGCGGAGTCGCGGACAATTGGAGCTTCAGGTTCCGTCCAGAAATCAATGAGCCAGTGATCCTCTTCTGGTGAGGGCTTTGGATTCGCAGCGGCCATTTCGCCTTGTGGCCCGGGTGCGGCATCGCCAATCTTGCCTTGTGGCTCTGGCACGGCAGCGGCCATCTCCCTTGGCGGCTTGGGCTTCGCGGTGGCCAATTTATGGAGTATCTTCGATGCGGCGGCGGCCATCATCTTTGGCGGTTTGGGCTTCATGGTGGCCATTTTCTTTGGCGGCTTATGCTTTGCGGTGGCCACTTTGTTCAGTGGCTCTGGCGCGGCAGCAGCCATTTTCATTGGTGGCTTGGGCTTCAGGTCAGGCAGGACCACATGGGAAGACCCACTGGAGGGGTATGTGGAGGAAACAGGTGATTGGTGAACTGACCGTGTGTGTTTCTGAGGGGACTGGATGAGGATGATACGATTTTTCTTGAACCTTTTCCATTTTCGAAATCGGAACCATTTAGAAAGAGAATCAGATTAATAGACTCGACTAGGGAAAAGAAACAGGCAGGTTCAATATAACGGATCGTATCCTCGTCCAGGCCCTTCAGAAAGCACGCATTAAGCGGTGCATCTGGCCAGTTCACCAAGCAAGATAACTCAGAAAATTCCTCCACGTACCTCTCCAGCGGGCGACCGTCCTGTTTGAGGGTCCACAGACGTCCTCTGCTGAGACCTTTGGAATTGTTGGATTGAGTCCTTATATAGGGAGTGCTGATGATCAAGTCCAGGTGCAGGTAATCAGTGATGATGGGGAGAATGACGAGGAAGTGTTAACAACATAATCAGTTTTTAATATTTCATTAGTCCTCTTGTTTTTGCATGTTTTCGTAATTTCTTTATATGATGGCCTTGCCAAAAAATTATTTAAAATAATTTAAAATTTTATTTCATGAAACAATTGACTCCAAGCACAGCTATGCAATATGCTTATATCTTTTAACACATTTTTAAAAAATATTTGGATTAAGGTTGAAGATGTCAATTTTCATATGGCTGGACATCACATTTGCCCACGTCTGTATATGGAAGTTCACTGACTTTCCAACTGACCATTGAACCATGTGGCAAAAGCAAGCCACTTTTATGTTGACTGTGGGCTGAGTTGTTGGAGCCGTTGATGGAATTCATGACACATCATTGCTCCAATTGCAAATGAGGAGACATGTATCAATAAAAAAAATGATTTCACACCATCAGTACTAATTTGTGATATTTTTGCACAATGCAAATCTATTTTTAAAAATAAATTTAAATATTAAAACTTTCACTGTCTTTTTAATTTTTTTTTTTTTTTATAATATTAATTTATTGGTGTGGTGCTGCTGTGACTTCACACTTGCAGGCTCTCTATTGGCTGATTCAGAGGTTGCGGGCAGCCATTTTGAGTTGACATCATTGTAGTTCCTTAGTTCACAACGCTTAAGTCAGTATTAAGAATCAAAAAGTCTTAGACTTTACTAAAAGTTGATTTTAGCTTCTTTATAAAAGTCTCCTACTCTTAGAAAACTCCTGCTCTTTACTAAGAATTTTTTGACACTTAAGTCAAAACTTCAGACTATTCTTAAGAGCATTTCTGAGAAGTTTTATATATACAGGCCCTGATCTCAGGATTAATACCACACTCCGAGAGCTAATAGATCACTATAAAATGAAAAGTCCTAAGAAAAAAAAAAAGTTCTGTGTGACGTCTGTGAGGAAAGACATCTTCTACCGAAGAGGTGAGTACTATTAACTATTAAAATATTTCACATATAAATGAATATTCTGTCATTGTTTACTCACCCTTATGTTATTCTTTCGATAATTTTTTTATAGACTTGGAGGATGATCCAGGACACACAGCAGATGACCCAGGACAGATTCAAGAAGATTCAAGACATCAAACACTCAGCAGAAGTCAGAAAAGTGAGTGGTTGTGGTTGGTTGCTTACTGGAGCTTTACATACAGATACAATTCATGTCTGTAACATAAACTGTGAAGCATGCAGACAATACTACTAATAATGTGTTGATTGTCCTGGTTGAGCAGAGAAACACAGAGAAGGAGAAAGCAGCCCATGTCGAGCTCTTCACTGATCTCATCCGCTCCATTGAGAGATGTCAGACTGAACTGCTGGAGATGATGGAGGAGCAGCAGAAAGCAGCAGAGAAACAGGAAGAAGAGCTCATTGAAGAGTTGGAGCAGGAGATCACTGAGCTAAAGATGAGAAACACTGAGCTGGAGCAGCTCTCACACACTGAAGATCACCTCCACCTCCTACAGGTCAGTCAACATCTCTCTGATCAGTGATAATGCAGTATATGACACCATAATACTCCCCATACTGAAGGATTTCTCCTCTCTCCTGCTGTAGATTTACTCATCCCTGTGCAGCTCTAGAAACACCAGGAACTGGTCTGAGATCAGTGTGAAGACTGATGAGAGTCTGGAGACTCTGAGGAGAATCTCTTTCTCTACTCTTTCTACTCTTTCACTGGGAAACTCTGTGTGTTTGTTAGCCCAGACTTTAACAATGGAGATGAAAACTCAACTCTATTGATCATCACAATGAATTTACACCACTGTTTGAAATACAAGGTGAAAATAATGCTATAATATATAATAACATCTGAAAATATTTAAAGGTGCAGTATGTAATAATTTTGTCCGCTAGAGGTCACTAGAGGCCTATTCAAAACAAAGGCGTAGCTTGATGATGGCAAGTTTGAGTGTGGAATCTTGGGACATGTGGTCTTCACCTCAACAGACACTGCAATAGGACTTGGGAAGAAAACATGTTAATGGATGCGATTATTAACGTTACTGTAGTATGAAGCAGAGCAGGAGCGAGTGTTGTGGGAGCTGAACGAGGAGCTGAAGCGATTGCGCAACACACGCCTCACGAGCAGCGGGACTTTTATTATGCCACAATCGCCGGCGCTGCTTCTGCTTTACCATATGTATCATATGTATTGACAGCACAATTTTTATTGTGAGGTTATGATGTAAAATTATGATAACTACACTGTAGCTGCTACATTAACTAATAAAATCTATCCAATACTGGATTTCGTAAGTGTCTGAAAAAGACAATTTTTACATGCCACCATTACATATTGCGTCATGCTATATTGCAATACAATACAGCAAATATAGTTTGACAGTAAATGATCAAATTAATTGTTTAGTCAGATGATATGAAAACGATTACCACTTGTTCAACAAATATATACACTCGTGTACATTCAAACACAATAATTGGGCATACATAGCAAACGCGAGTTCAACGATTTGCGCGAGTAGATTACATACAAAGTCAATGCAAAGACGCGATCAGACTATGTATGAGATGCGATGCCCTGCGTTTGGCGTGTATGCCCCATAATACTAATCGTGTTGATTGTTATAATGGCATACGTTTTCTGTAAAGATATGAATCAAAACAACTCACCTGTCGAGTAAAACACAAGCGAGATCGGCATCTCTTTCTAGGTGAAGTTTGTCGCGAAGCTCTCTCCATCTAGAAAATGCAACACCGATATTGATCCTCGCTCTTTCTCTCCTCTTGTCCCAAACTCTTCTTGGGTCGTTTGGTTGGCCCGTACGCTTACGTTTACGGGAGCTGTCCTTGTCGACAGAACCAGCGGCAGATGGTAAACTAATTATTTTCCATAAATAAGTAACAATCCACCATAAAACGTGCAAGAAGTAAATAAGGAACTGCTTGAAGCAAGCTAGTGGTTTGCTGGACGCTAGACACTACTTCCGCATTTGTCCACGACACTGTTGTCATGTGGTTTCTACGTCAGTAAAGGCGGTAACAAAGGATAACTGACGTCATTGACAGGCGACTGCACTGCCCCGCGTCACTGTTTAGAATGGGAATTTTCTCATGATTTACAAGTAGTTGAAAACATTAGAGATATTGTTAGTAATCAGCTGGACAAAATATATAACACTAGCCTAGTGGTTTTTGGATATTTTACTGCAAATATCTTACAAATTGTACCTTTAAGGTTCTTTTATTGGTTTATAAAACACTTCATAACATGACACCTCTATATATTTTCAGACTGACTGTGGAGATGGTACTGTCCCAAATCATAGTTTAAGATCCTCTAGTGCTCATCTCACACATTATACAGTAAATCATAAATGATCTTGTGGTATTTCTTTTAGCCGCTATGCTCCAAAAATTAAGAATGACTTCCAAATGAAGCAAAAGAGGCTTCCAGCATTCATATTTTTAAAAGGTGAGTTAAGACAAATCTTTTTAAAGTTGCTTTTCAATATAACAATATGGTGTGAAGTTGTGTGTAAGTCTGTTTTATGTTTTATTTTACCTTCTGATTCTCTTATAGTTATTTTATTTCTCGTATTTTATATTGATAATGAAGTCAAACTATATTGCCAGTTTCTTTATTTTACATTTTTTTTATTTATTTGTCTTTTATTCTTGTTTTGGGGTATTTTTATATTGACATTGTGTGAAATTGTATTATTTGTTTTTATGCTTGTGAAGCTCTTTGAGTTTCATTCCATGTATGAAAAGTGCTGTACAAATAAATGTTTATTATTGTTATTAAATGAAGAGGTGGACAAAATTATACCTGATAATAGATGTACCCATTTTCTCTTAAATAACTTGAAAGTGACATCCATCGTTTTTTAATCCATATTTTTGATTCAACTGAATATTTTGAATAATAAAACAAATTAAAATGTTATGGTCATAAATGATGGACCCTTAACCTTATATTTTGTTCACAGGCAGTTTCTGTGGCTCTCAGTGAGACTTCTGCTCATTTCAACAGGAAGTTCGGCTCGTTCTTCCTGAATAAACTGCTCCAGCTGTCTCAGGATTGAAGGATCTTTCTCTAAATGTTTCAGCTCTTTACAGATGTTTGATGGATTCAGTTCAGGCCACTTCAGAATAGTCCAGAGTTTTGTTCATAGCCATTCTTGTGTGTTTTTAGCTGTATGTTTTGGTCATTATCCTGTTGGATGTTCCTCTGAAAAAGAGCTTTCTGACACGGGGCAGTACGTTTCTGCCTTGATAGTCTTGATTTCATTTTGCCCTGTACAGATTCAAGGCATCCTGTGCCAGATGCAAAGAAGCCCAAAAACATGATCCTCTATTTTTCACAGCGGGTATAATGTATCTTGTTTTTTTTTTGTCTGTGTAAATAGAGCTGTGACTTTCCTGAAAGCTCCAGTTTTGTCTCATTTGTCAGTTTTTTTCTTGTCTGTTTTGTTTTTCTTAGTTCAGTGTGATGCTCCTTAAAGGATAATGATAATTTTATGATGCTCCGTAATTGATTTATTTTCAATATTTCATAACTTTTATTATGTTTTCTCCTGTCAAAATGAAATTGGATGTAAATCAATCATCAGCAATTTTACATCAAGAAAATTTCAGCACTCAGCATCTGAATAAAGAGTATTAATTTCTATGAATGGATAAGTGACATTTTTTTGAACTCTTATTGCTATGAAAATTGTGTAAGTTGAGCAGAATTCATCCTGGAAACTCTTAACAAATGTTGCCAAACAATCAAGCTTTTGTAAGTCTGTTGAAATCTCTTCATGACCTGATAGAAACATCAGTCCCAATACAAACAGACACACATGAACCAACACACTGAATACAGAGACAAATGTAAATGTGTAAATACAGGAGGGGCTCTGACATCACTGTAGTTCAGAGAGATTCAGAGAAAGTGAAACTAACTTGACCAACAACAATATGGACGCCTGAAACGATCAACCTCTTTAAACAACAGAATATTTATTGAGCCGTTCAAAGAGTCTTGTGGACACATCTGATCCTCACAGGTAATGATAGAAATATAAGAGAGATTGAGCTGAACAGGTTTCTAATAAGAAGTGATCTGGTTTAGTAGAGTTTATGTTGAACTGGAATGAGTTGAACTGAATCAGGTTTAAGCTTGTCAAATACTCACTTTAGTTGTTTAACGCACTGAAATGATATCAGAATTGTATTGTAAATGTCATTCGATTAGTTGTAACGCAACATTTGGTGTTTCTGTCATTTTGTCACATTACATAATGATGAAAAAACAGAAAGGAAATGAGCTGCAGACAGACTGGACACTAGGGCTGTGACCGTCGCAGTGGCGCTCCCAGAAAATTTTAATAGCGGTGGCCAGACGAAGCTACAGCAAATCTTGGGGTGGCAAAAAAATAAATAAATAAAATGAAAAATTGGTAGTTATTGATGTTTTGAATAGAATACCGAGAGACAAACTTTACCTTAGAGGTAGATTTGAGGTAGATTTAATTGCATATTTGGTAATTCCATGACTTCATTTACAACAGAACGACGGTGCATGCTCGTAGTTTCTTTTGCGCTTCATTTAAGCTATAATAAAGTAGTCTAATATGCAGCGCGCGCCGCATTTGCGCATGCAAATCTTGAGCGCGAGCCGCGAGCACAGTATAACGGCTGACTGGAAAGTCGTGTCCATTTTTCTGAATTTTACTGACATAATCTGGCATAATTTGGCATAATTGCCCAAAAACAGGCAATGGTGTCTAAAATGTAAACATAAATAAAATGTATTTAACATTTGTTATCATGCTGATATCTGGAGAAAAACGGCACTCTTCATGTGATATTTATTAACTATATTAAAGTCGCACAGTGAAAGCGTGCACTCTAAATGCACACCGACTAATCTACAAGACAACATCACATACAGGGATGTCAGATCGATTGTGCATCGTTAAAACGACAATTATGATAAAATCGCAGACTAAATATATCGCACACCCCTACCCTACCCTCTTCACAGTATAAATAACAGGTCTGTAGATATTTCTATTTAGACTCTTGGGGGCAGTGAAACAGCAAGGCTATGGTTGCGCCATCAATCAGTCTACAATCTTTTTTTTGGTGGCATTTTATTTTCTTTCACTTCATGAACTTGTGAATTTACATTATGCATTTAAATTAAGGCGAGACAAGGTGAATAGGGTAAAAAAAATAAAATAACTAATGGATATCACCGTACTTCCCCAGCTGGTTGATTACATTAAAAATTGCAAACAGTTTTTGTATTACAAGTTTTCTAAAATGTTATGTTTAAATATGCAAATGAGGCGTTTTCTAGTTAAATATGCGCTAATTTGCATACATTTCTAGAACAAAAATATGAATATTGGATGAAGTCAGGTTCAAAAATCTCATTTAATTTTTTGGACATATTAAATTAAAAGGTTTTTACAGGGGGAATTTTGGCTCTCTCTTTTTATCACTCCATAAATCAGAAAATACTATCAACAGCCAGATAAACAATAATTTTCACCATTTTTTTAGGAATAAAATGTTGTATAAAATCCGGCAAATATATCAACAAATCCCTCTGTAAAAACCTTCAGAATAGGAATAAAACTGTAAAGTTTGGTGTATGTAGGCTAAGCTCTGCTGAAGTGGAGATTCTGACTCAGAGTAGGAGAAAAAACTCATTTTGAGAAAACGGCCTTTAGGGTCATGAAATCCCCCTGTTTTAGATTGGTCGTTCACACCTCTGAGCTGCTAAAACTGTTAAAATGGGTGTGTAAAGCTCTGGAAAAGTGGGAGTGTAGAGGGGGGGAAGAGGGGAGAGAACATCCAATGAGGCACAGACATACAACACACTCATTATACAGAATAATGAATATTAATATATGAGCACGGAGAAAATGACAACTCCCAAGCACAAGGGAGAAATGCAAAAGAATATTTAATAGGGCTAATAACAAGCTACTTTGATAACGTTTACGAGCACTGCACTCAAAATCAGTCTTTTGTCTATTAGAATAATCGTGTCGTCGCGTTCAGATAGGATGCACTGTACCACTCTGAACTCTAATTGTTACTCTAATTGAAATCTATAGGCACAAATAGATAAAGTTATATATATATATATATATATATATATATATATATATAAATAAAAAAAAAAAAAAAAAAAAAAAAAAAACACTTTATGAAAAGCCAAAAAGTGCAAAATCTCAAAATTGACAGGTGCCTGAAAAAACAGTGTTTTTGCCAGTAGTGTCTCCCCTTAATAGTAGTTATGTGGCCAGTAAAGTTGGCACCGCGGTCGTGGAGTGTCAGAAAGAAAAGCTATACTTTGTCAAATATAACAGAATGAAATCAAGTCATTTTGAGGCAGAAAGAACAGCTTACTCAATAAATAGAGGCTGTAATCACTTTTCGGCAGCTGCAAATTATGGGTAGGCTATATTGCATTTAAAGATATTTCAACAGGTAAAAAGGACTGAATGAGCTATAATCTGTCAAATATAACAGCCATGAATGAAATCAAGTCATTTTGAGGCAGAAAGAGCAGTTTACTCAATAAATAGAGGCTGTAATCACTTTTCGGCAAGTGTAAAACTGCAATTTATGGATTTTTTGGACCATTTAAAGGTATTTCAACAGGTAAAAATGACTGAATGAGCTATAATTTGCCAAATATTACAGATATTAATGAAATCAAGTCATTTTGAGGCAGAACGATCAGTTTACTCAATAAATAAAGGCTCTAATCACTTTTTGGCAACTGCATTTTATGGGTTGTATTGGCCATTTAAAGGTAGGCTATTTCACCTGGTAAAAAGGACTTGATTGTTTGGCACAAAGCAAGTAAAATAGTCTTATGTTATAATCACGTAAAAATTATGCTCGATTAAGCAATAAACGGCAAATTAGGCCTAATTAAATTAATAATTTTAATTAATCCGTTACAGAAACCACGGACCACGGACACAGAGTTATATGTATTTGCAGGTTATGGCCGTTTGATCATGATAAAAGCAGCTGTAGACGTGTAGAAACATGCTGCGCGCGCTCCCGCGGACGGCAATCAGTTTTCGGCAGACGATCAATTTTCGGCACGACAACTGTAAAAATCTGCAGCCAGTCCGTCATTTTGACAGATTATGTAGCTTGTAACTGTAATTCCCACCCCTGTCCAGTAGGTGGTGAGTGCGCTCCAGTCTCCAGAATAAAATGAAAACGATTCGCTTGATTACACACAGACGAGCATCCTAGTTTAAGTCAATTTAATAAAGTTAATTGTGCTTACTTACATAATTAAGTTTTGTTATTTTTCTTGCTGACTATAAGTTTATGGTCAACGAATGGTTTTTCTGAGGGATAATGTTATACTTTAAAATTATTTAGTGTTAAATAATAATAGTAAGTAGGCTAACCCAAAATCTGACTTTGGAAGTTTCATTTAAACCTCAGTGACCAAATAAACACTCAATATTACAAGGAGCAAATCATTGGTCATAATTTATACTATGAAATACAGTGTCTTTTTTCTTGACAAGGCTTGAAGAGGGGAAAAACAATGGCAGAATCTTCACCAACATCAACAAAAGAAAGAAAAACCAGGAGATGGAGTAGAGAAGAACCTCCATGTAAGTCAGTAACCAGATGAATGATTTTCACTCTTCTCATATGATATATAGGCGTAATTTGCGGGTGGGACTTGTCCCCACCACTTTTTGAAAGGGTCGATATTGTCCCCACCACTTTTTGAAACATCTCGCGGCATCTCGCGGATATCTAATACAAAAGAAACACCTCTAGTTGATTATCAATTTGTGTTAATAATAGGCGATCTGGCGCTGGGATGTGTTGTTTTTGAAATCATGTTGAGTGCTCGTTGTCGCTGTTATCAGAGGCGCAACTGTGTTCTCTTGGCGCTCGTGCACACTGCGCAGTGTTCACACGGACGAGCGCTTCAATCTATCGCTTAACTGTTGCAGAGACTCTCTATTTGTTACGTTGAATCACAAAACAAAATACAAATAAACATGTCCCTGCTCTTGATATACAATCACTGACGAACATCTTTGGTTTTAATGAGAGAAAAAACAAATCATACATGGTTGGATTCGAACCCAGAATCTCTTGCATGCTAAACGAAAATATTGCCTCCAGTCCATCAGGACAATCTGTTTTCAACAGCGGATCCACGTATTTATCAACTAATATACATACTTTCGAGACATATTGTATTATAATAGATGTAAGGAAGAAACTATCATATTAATTCTAATATCATATTATTATTATTATTGTAATAATACAATTACAATACCCCCTCCCCCACATAGGGTAGACCAGGTACAGTTGGTACACTTTTTGCTTTCACCGTTACCACACCAAAATTATGGGAATGAAAAGAAGTGAAACGAAGTGATTTTTCATATGACATTTCTTTTACTTGTCTACTAAAATATTATTAATAATTAACATCCATAAGTAGGTCATATTTTTCACAATTAGGTCATAAACACAAGAAGCTTTTTTGTTCCAACTGTACCCATGTCGAAAACGGTCAAGTACAGTTGAAACAGTACCCTAGTACAGTTGAGACACCCATCCGGAATGCTGTAAAGCTGCCTAACCAATTCACTACAAATGTAAAATACCTTTAAAAATGAGAATTTTAACAGTTTTTATTTCCATTTAGTATTTTATTTTATTAAAAGTAGTCCATTTGTAAAACATTGTGCAGTAATGGTAAACAGTGATACAATATTTAATTTTAGGCCATAAATTTAATATTAACAGTTGAAAAGTTGAGTAACAGTAAAAAACATTGAACAATTGCAAACAGCAATAATAAAACAGATGAAATCTATTAATTTTAATAGATTAATAGATCTTAATAGAACTTATATCGTGCAACTAAACTGCATGGGCCGCAATAGGATATGGTGTGGGTATGTGTCTCAACTGTACCCCGCTGACCACCTCGAACATTTCTCTAGATTTTACGATGACCTTGTATGACACAAAGTCATGCAATATGTCAGTGTTTAGAGCACAAAATAAGGTTTACGAAAATGTAAGTTAACTTTAACAGTCATGTAAGGATGAGAAGCTATTCAATGTGGAAGCGACGTGGTGAAGTGAAAAAATTACCTTAGAAATATAGTGACTGTGTTGACTATACTGATGGTCATTTATTCTCAACAATTTTCTCTCCAGTGATGTCATCCTCCGGCGGTCCACTGACTGAGGAGCTTCAGTGCTCGATATGTCTGGATGTGTTCACTGATCCAGTCACCACTCCCTGTGGACACAACTTCTGCAAGACCTGTCTGAATAAGTGCTGGGACAACAGCCAGACCTGCAACTGTCCATATTGTAAAGAAACATTCAAGATCAGACCTGATCTCAAGATTAATAACACACTCCGAGAAGTTGTAGATCACTATAAAAAGAAAAGTCCTGAGAAAAAACCTGAAGTTCTGAAAAAACCTGAAGTTCTGTGTGACGTCTGTGAGGAAAGAAAGCTGAAAGCCCTGAAGTCGTGTCTGGTGTGTCAGAGCTCTTACTGTGAAACTCACCTGGAGCCTCATTTGAGAGTGGCAGGTTTAAAGAAACACAAACTGATCAATCCTGTGAGGAATCTGGAGGACTATATATGTCTGAAACATGAGAGACCTCTGGAGATGTTCTGTAGAGATGATCAGACATGTGTGTGTCCGATGTGTGCTGTGAAAGACCACAAGAACCACAACACTGTTCCTATAGAAGAAGAGAGTGAAGTAAAGAAGGTAGAAGTTACTGACAAAACTGATTTTAAAGGACTCTTATCATGAGGAATCACATTTCTTTATTTTTTGAAACAAAAAAGTTCATGGAAACATTAAAGGTTTCCTCAGAAGACAGTAAATCTCTGTCATGATGAATGTGTCTGTGTTGTTCTCTGTCTATAGACTCAACTGATGAAGACACAGAAAGACGTGCAGCAGATGATCCAGGACAGAATCAAAAAGATTCAAGACGTCAAACACTCAGCAGAAGTCAGAAAAGTGAGTTCAATTATGTAATTCAGTTTTCTTAAATAATTATTACATGAGTTAGTTCAGGGGGCTTCTGCAGCAGAAACAATTATTGAACATGTCTGAGCAGCATATAGCTGTGTCCCAATTCAGGGGCCGCGCACTTCGGAGTGCATGAAAGGGGTGGGGCTTTGGAGTGGAGGGTTGCTAGGTCTGCGCAACAAAACCATCCCAAAAGTAGTGTAATCACAGCACAAGTGTAAAAGTATCCCAATCCCAGACTTGGCAACAATGAGAGCGTCGTTACATGGCTAGCGGCTGTGTGACAGACAGCTGACAGTTGACGACACTCGGCAGTCCCGTCGTCGTCGGCAGTGAAGCATGTCAAAACCCAATAGAAAGTCATAAAACTTTAAAATGCACACATAAATGTCAACTGTCGGCTGTCTGTCACACAGCCGCTAGCCATGTAACGACGCTCTCATTGTTGCCAAGTCTGGGATTAGGATACTTTTACACTTGTGCTGTGATTACACTACTTTTGGGATGGTTTTGTTGCGCAGACCTGGTAACCCTCTACTCCAAAGCCCCACCCCTTTCATGCACTCCGAAGTGCGCAGCCCCTGAATTGGGACACACACAGCTATATGCTGCGTCCCAATTCGCCACCTTATACTACGTCCTAAAAGTATGTACTATTTTTGGTAAGAAAAAGTACATACTTTTGAGTGTGTAGCAGAAGAGTTGCAAGCTTTGGGACATACTACCTCATCATAACTGCGTCTTTAACGGACATTCTGTCACTTAGTTACACAACCTGTAACTGTTTAAACTACCCTGAAAATCATCTTGTCACAGTTAAAATCCTCCACATTCAATTACATTTAATTTCCTACCGTTTCGGAGAGAAATGTCGCATGTTTATCTGCCAGTCATGGGTCTTTCATGCAGATAACTCTCCTCATCTTTGCATAATGATGCATTTAAAAGTTAATGACCAAACGCATTGTTATAAAAGTTCACAATGCTGTTGCAGATGAAATATAATGTGGATAACTTTTAATCTTTTCATCAGGTTAGATACTGATTATTAATCATTCAATCCCCTTTATCTTAACCGCTCTGCTTAACCATCGGTCTCGCACATCCGTCATGTTTGTAGTTTTTTTTTACACTTTTTATTCGTATTTGTAGTTCTAATCAAATCCTCGTCCACAGCGCAATGTGTTATGGGCAATATTAGCCGTTAGAAGTGTGCACGGATCTGCACTTCAAATTCTGACCTTTGGAATACTCCTTTCAACATACTACGATTTGGGACATACTAATTCTTTTTTTGAATACTGTTTAGGACGGATAGTATGCAAATTGGGACGCAGCAATAGTGTTTCCGTGTTTGATTCTGCCTGTCAAAGACAGCACTAGTCGCCACCTACTGGTCTATCGATGTAACAGTCGGATTGATACAAACAGTGATTTTGTGTGGAAGTTGGAACAATGCTTTTGTATTAGTTTTTACTTTAATAACTTAAAGTAATAGCACGTAACACCTCTCCTCAACAAGACACATGATTTGAGGAATCATTCAGTGCAGTCGGTGCAGGATGAAGTTATTTTGAAAATCCTCTAAAAACACTGAAGCAGAGCAATAGTAACACTGATTCTTGTCTTATCAAACACCACTAATAATGTGTTGATTGTCCTGGTTGAGCAGAGAAACACAGAGGAGGAGAAAGCAACCCACATCGAGCTCTTCACTGATCTCATCCGCTCCATTGAGAGATGTCAGACTGAACTGCTGGAGATGATGGAGGAGCAGCAGAAAGCAGCAGAGAAACAGGAGGAAGTGCTCATTGAAGAGCTGGAGCAGGAGATCACTGAGCTAAAGATGAGAAACACTGAGCTGGAGCAGCTCTCACACACTGAAGATCACCTCCACCTCCTACAGGTCAGTCAACATCTCTCTGATCAATGATAATGCAGTATATGACACCATAACACTCCCCATGCTGAAGGATTTCTCCTCTCTCCTGCTGTAGATTCACTCATCCCTGTGCAGCTTTAGAAACATCAGGAACTGGTCTGAGATCAGTGTGAAGACTGATGAGACTCTGGAGCCTCTGAGGAGAGCTCTGACTCGACTGCAGGACACTCTACAGGAGAAACTCACACAAACTGGTATGACAATATCAAATTACATATAAATACTTAAATCAAATCACAATAAATAAGTAAATAAATAAATAAATAAATAAAGAAAACCTATAACAATATGTAATGTTACACAAATGCTCCAATTCTGTCACACCACTTGCTGAACTTAGGTAAATGAAACTTCATGACATAACCATCTTAAAATTATTAATGAAATAGATAATCAACTGAAACAAATTAGTTAGACATTAAAGCATGTAAATTACATTTTTATAAGAAATTTTATGAATTTAAATAACCTTTACAATAAATGAGGGAGAGAGACGAGAGTTAGTAGTTACTCAAGTGCTCCTCTGTGTTGTCTGAAGATGAGCTGCAGTTGTCATGGTAACTCTACTCTCTCAACTGACACCCAGAATTTATAAAAATACAGCTGAAAACTCATTATAATACTTTAAAGTGAATAAAAAATAGAAATATACATATGTAGATTAAAAATATAATATATACAAATAATTTAATATTTTGTGACTAACTCGATGGTCACATTATTATCATCAGCTCACAGTTCTTCTTGAAGAGAGACGATCATTTTCAGCTCTAAATTAAAAAAACATATAAAGATGTATAGAGGGGAAACTGTAAAGAGAAGCATTAATATTCTAAAACTAAACTAAACAGACAATCAAATGAATAAACATCATGTGTTTAAGAGGCAGATTTGATCTTCATGAGAAGAGGGATGTGTGTGAAATATCAGGCCTGAAGCTCCAACAGCTTAACAGTGCTAAAAAACACACATTGATCAGATAAAACATGATGTTGAACACGATTCTTTAAATATAACCTTAAATCTTGTCTATAATTCCACATATAAACATGTTAAAGATCTGATAATGTTTTATTGTCTCTACAGTGCTGAAGAGGATGCAGCAGTATGAAGGTACAGTGTGTGTCTGAACTATACTAGATTACATTCATATACTCACAGCTTCATTACTGACCTACAGGATGATTAAACGCTGATTAAATATTAAAACATCATCAGAGAATGTCTGTATTAAGATGTGATTCATATTCTGTGTTTTCTCAGTGGATGTGACTCTGGATCCTGATACAGCTCATCCTAAACTCATCCTGTCTGATGATGGAAAACAAGTGAGACATGGAGACAAAAGACAGAAACTCCCAGAAAAACCAAATAGATTTGATACTGATGTATCTGTCCTGGGAAAGGAGGGATTCTCCTCAAGGAGATTTTATTTTGAGGTGCAGGTGAAGGGAAAGACTAAATGGGATTTAGGAGTGGCCAGAGAATCCATTAACAGGAAGGGGGAGACCCCACTGACTCCCAGTAATGGATACTGGACTGTGATTATGAGGAATGGGAATGAATATAAAGCCTGTGCTGGTCCTCCTGTCCCTCTGTGTGTGAGAGTGAAGCCGCAGCGGGTCGGTGTGTTTGTGGATTATGAGGAGGGTCTGGTCTCCTTTTATGATGTGGAGTCCAGCTCTCATATCTACTCTTACACTGGTCAGTCTTTCACTGAGAAGCTCTATCCATATTTTAGCCCATGCACTAATGATGGAGGTAAAAACTCAACTCCACTGATCATCACACCTGTCAAATACAATAAATGAATTTATACCCCTGTGCTGAACAGCACATTCCAGGGCCCAGTTTATGGTCTCTGTCCATAACAATGACCAAAGGTCACACACATGGCACAGCATGTATAATAAAGTTTTGAAAATTATGCATTTAAATTACATTGGCTACTAATAATACAGTTAGTGATAATAATGTTACAAAATAAAGTTACTAAAGCATGCACTGAGTCCATATCATATTCCCATGTTTATTTATCTCTGATGAGGACTGATGCTTCGGTTGACAATAGCAAACTTTAGATCTTCATTAAGGTCCAGTGTTGTTCCATGCAAAAAGAGAAGGCAGTTTTTGAGCCATTACCCAGCTGTCAGAACAAAATCAGGAGATATATTACATGCTTGAGTGTTTTGTGTGGTGGATCTCCGCTGAGTCTGAACCGCATAATCAACAGATTAAAAGTCAAAGATCATGTATCTCTATGTATCTTGTTGAATTTCCACACAGAGGTAACGTTACACAATAATATAACAAGGATTCCTTTCGTCTCTGATAGACCACCATCTTCTCTTTAATTAAAAAAATCTATTATATCTAGCCAAGTTTCATATTTAAGTTTCTTCCAGCACCAAATACAAGCGTCGCTAAGACCAGAAGGGCACGAGCGGAAGTAACCATGCACATAGTCGCGTCGTCGCAGCTCACCGCCGCCATCTTGTGCACCTAGTCCAGTGGATATGAAGCTGTAGCGCAAGTTCTGCCGGGAAGACTCAAATGTTATGTCAATTATTAGTTCAGATCTAACCAATCATTATCTAACACTTGGAGTCTATGATTATCTAACACTTGGAGTCTATGATTGGTACTTACACTTGTCTGAGTTTGCAGATGCTGACGCAAACTTTCCCATTCAGTCAGTCACGTTCGACGTACGTCGGACAGACAGACGAATAGGAATCTCGCTAGAGAGGCCAATCTACTTCGAGTGTAACTAAAACGAGCCAATGCACATTGGCATGCAATCATATGCATCAGCTGCTCACCTCGCAGCGCGGGTATTTAATGAGCAGCAGGTGCGTTGCATCTTCAGCTTTTCGCTTTGGAGCCGAACGGTGTTTGTTCCTGTTCTCCTACTCATAAAAGAGTAAAAACCCTAAAAGAGCTTACACAAGTAGAGCTTGCATCTTTTTAAAGATGACATTCTACTTGTGTGCTTCTGGATGCGGTCGTTTCCTGTCCTCACTGACGGCCACGATCACTGTTTCACATGTCTGGGCACGTGCTGAAACGATGCTCGTGGGTGGTTCAAGTTTTCATATGAGGACATGATCACGTCGACACGCCGGTCGTGACTCTTCTTTCTCCAGGAAGCTTGAGTCAGCTCTGTTGTAAGCCAGCTGCCACTTGTGTGTAAAACCACAGCCGCGGGTCTGCCCAACACTCTGGGAGACCGTGGAGATCAGCGAGAGCAAACCTCTCGCTCCTCTGTGTGTCGTGTGCCGTCGAGCTGTTGGGCTGCAGCACGGGTTGTCACGGCAACCCAGCGCTCGCTCGGCGCTCTAGATGCGCAGTCCCCTTGCCTAATCTCCATTGTAGCGCCCTCTCTGGTGCACCAGAAGAGGTCTACTTTGGTGATATGGCTTGGGTGACTTGAGGTTAAGGGGTTCCTTCGGGGAACCAACCCCCTAGGGCCTCTCCTGCGCCCCCTGCCCGACCGTGGAACCAGGTAAGTGTTGCACAGCACATTCAGACCCTGCTACGGGCCGCCTCGCTAAGAGAGCCCCTCGAGCTGTGTCCCTGTGTTCCACCTTGCTGCACCACTGTGGGTACGCCTGCGGTCCCTTTGGTCCTGCTTGTACGGTCTGTCTCGCTGGCTCATTCGGACCATCAGGCTCGGCTATGCGATTCAGTTCGCCCGGCGTCCCCCCAAGTTCAGGGGCTTCCACTTCACTGCAGTTAAAGTTGTCGATGCCCATGTCTTGTGTGCGGAGATCGCGGTCCTACTGGCGAAGGACGCGATAGAGCCGGTCCCTCCAGCTGATATGAGGTCAGGGTTCTACAGTCCCTACTTCACTGTACCCAAGAAGAGCAGTGGGTTACGACTGATCTTGGACCTGCGAGTTTTGAATCGGAGCCTTCACAAGCTACCGTTCAAAATGCTCACGGAGAAACGCATTTTCGAGTGCATCCCCCCCCAAGATTGGTTTGCAGCAATCGACCTGAAGGACGCGTACTTTCATGTCTCGATTCTTCCTCGACACAGGCCGTTTCTTGCGCTTTGCAATTGAGGGTCGAGCATATCAGTACAGTACAGTTACCATGAGAGAACAGGGTGTTCGCATCCTCAACTATCTTGACGACTGGCTCATTCTAGCAGAGTCCTGGGATCAGTTGTACGAACACAGGGATTTGGTGCTCAGACACCTCAGCCAGTTGGGTCTTCAGGTCAATTGGGAAAAGAGCAAACTCTCCCCTGTGCAGAGGATCTCTTTTCTCGGTATGGAGTTGGATTCAGTCGAACAGATGCCTCACAGAGGAACGTGCTCAGTCGGTGTTGAACTGCCTGCAGCGGCAGTAACCCCGCTCAGTCTGCTTCATATGAGACCGCTTCAACACTGGCTTCACGGCCGAGTCCCGAGATGGGTGTGACAACGCGGCACATTCCGGGTGGCAATCACTTCGGAGTGCAGCCAAACCTTCAGCCCGTGATCGGCCCCTTGGTTTCTTCGGGCAGGAGTGCCCCTAGAGCAAGTGTCCCGGCATGCTGTGGTATTTACAGATGCCTCTGCCACCGGCTGGGGTGCCACGTACAACAGGCATGCAGTGTCAGGGGTTTTGATGGGCCCCCATCTGCATTGGCACATCAACTGCCTTGAGTTGCTAGAAGTACGCCTTGCCCTGAGCCACCTCAAAGGGCCACTACGGGGCAAGCATGTACTGGTCCGTACGGACAACACTGCGACCGTTGCGTACATCAACTGTCAAGGTTGTCTGTGCTCCCGTCGCATGTCGCAACTCGCCTGCCTTCTCCTCCTGTGGAGTCAGAAGCATCTGAGGTCACTTCACGCCATTCATGTCCCCGGTGTGCTCAACCGTGCGGCCGACGAGCTCTCACAAGCTGCGCTGCCGGGAGAGTGGCGACTCCACCCCCAGGTGGTCCAACTGATTTGGAGATGGTTCGGAGAGGCTCAGGTAGACCTGTTTGCCTCACCAGAAACCTCCCACTGCCAGTTGCACAGACCCTGTGCAAAGTCAGGAAGGACGAGGAGCAGGTCCTGTTAGTTGCCCAACCGGACCTGGTTCCCAGAACTCTCACTCCTCACGACAGCCCCTCCCTGGCCCATTCCTCTGTGGAAGGACCTTCTTTCTCAGAGATGGGGCACTCTTTGGCACCTGCGTCCAGACCTCTGGAAACTCCATGTCTGGTCCCTGGACGGGACGCGGAGGCTCTAGGTGACTTACCCCCCGAGGTACTTAACACCATCACTTTGGCACGTGCACCGTCTACGAGACATGCTTACGCCTTGAAGTGGAACCTGTTCGTCGAGTGGTGCTCTTCTCGCCAAGAAGACCCCCAAAGATGCTCGATCAGAGTCGTGCTTTCCTTCTTGCAGCAAGGGTTGGAGCGTAGGCTGTCCCCCTCCACCCTCAAAGTCCATGCTGCTGCTATTTCTCTTCAGGACCTCAGACCAGCTCTTTGTCTGTTTCCCTTTGTCTGTTTCTGGAGGCCAGCAGAAGGGAAAGGCTGCCTCCAAGCAGAGGATGGCCCACTGGATAGTGGATGCCATCGCCCTGGCTTACCAAGCTCAGGGCGTGCCCTGCCCGCTCAGGTTGCATGCTCACTCCACGAGAGGTGACGCATTCTCCTGGGCTCTAACTCGTGGTGCCTCGCTGACAGACATTTGTAGAGCTGCGGGCTGGGCGACACCTAACATGTTCGCTAGATACTATAGCCTTCGTGTCGAGCCGGTCTCCTCCCGTGTTCTCGCCTCAGGTCAGAGGCACGGAGAGGCCCCATCTTAGTGTCAGATTTTTTCTCCAGAGAGTTCCTACAAGGCAGACCCTGTTGAGTCCTCCGATCTCCCTTCGGCAGCCGACGTGGCGGAGCGTCTGGCGCCAGGCCTATACTCTGTTGCATTCTTGAACCGGATTTAGACTGGGTTCCATATGTGTGACCCTACGGGGATCCCATATGGTTGGTTCCATGGTTGCTCCTAACGCTGCATTCACACGGGGCACCAGCGTTAACACTTCTCATTTACTTTGAATGGGTGACGTTATGCGTTGCCGAACTGAATTGTGGGTTCCGTCGCGTCGCTTCACTCGCGTTGCAAGCGGCAGAAGATGAAGATTTCTCAACTTTTCAAGCGCCAACGCAGGCGTCATCCAATCAGATTGCCCTATGCAAATACCCTAGAGCAGTCGCTAGCCAATAGCGCTCGTGCAACACCAGGAAGTAATGTGATTGGCTGTTATCACCCACCTCTCATCGAGTTGGAGTCAGCCCAGTTTTTCCATATGTAGTACAACCTACTAGGTTAGTCCATATGTACTCCTCCACATAACTCCTTCGGGGAAGGATGTGGCTGTCGCAGCGTTCCTTTCCCAATGAAAGGGTATGCTTTCCCAGCGTTATTCAATAGTCTCATTGAATGGGTTTTGGGGAACAGCAGTGATTGACTCTCTCTGTGTTATCCCTGTCCCACCGTCCTCAGGCAAGGGGGTTCTGTACGTCGAACGTGACTGACTGAATGGGAACGTCTCAGTTACAAAGGTAACCCTCGTTCCCTGAAGGAGGGAACGGAGACATACGTCCCGTCGCCACAATCGCTGTACCCCGCTGTTGCTGCTGCCTAACCTGTTCGGCTCCTCAGCGAAAACCAGAAGATGCAACGCACCTGCTGCTCATTAAATACCCGCGCTGCGAGGTGAGCAGCTGATGCATATGATTGCATGCCAATGTGCATTGGCTCGTTTTAGTTACACTCGAAGTAGATTGGCCTCTCTAGTGAGATTCCTATTCGTCGGTCTGTCCAACGTACGTCTTCGTTACCTTCTTCAGGGAACGAGGGTTACATTTGTAACCGAGACCACTTCCATCCTCCCACCACCACCAGGATGGTCCCTGTCCATACTCCCCGGGGGTCGGCTACACCCCTGCCTTCAGATTCAGGCAGGAAACGCAAAGTCTGCAACCCTCAGGACGTGAGCTACGGACGGGGCCTACGCCAAAGAACATAAACCTTTATATATTCTGCTTGCTGTTTGGTAATAAATATCAGTGTTATGTTATCTTGCCTCCTGAGTCTTTCTGGTAGAAAAAAAAAAAAAAAAAAAAAAAAAAAAAAATATATATATATATATATATATATATATATATATATATATATATATACAGTACAGTCCAAAAGTTTGGAACCACTAAGATTTTTAATGTTTTTAAAAGAAGTTTCGTCTGTTCACCAAGGCTACATTTATTTAATTAAAAATACAGTAAAAAACAGTAATATTGTGAAATATTATTACAATTTAAAATAACTGTGTACTATTTAAATATATTTGACAAAGTCATTTATTCCTGTGAAAGCTGAATTTTCAGCATCGTTACTCCAGTCTTCAGTGTCACATGATCCTTCAGAAATCATTCTAATATGCTGATTTGCTGCTCAATAAACATTTATGATTATTTTCAATGTTGAAAACAGTTGTGTACTTTTTTTTTCAGGATTCCTTGATAAATAGAAAGTTCAAAAGAACAGCATTTATCTGAAATACAAAGCTTCTGTAGCATTATACACTACCGTTCAAAAGTTTGGGGTCAGTAAGAATTTTTATTTTTATTTTTTTGAAAAGAAATTAAAGAAATGAATACTTTTATTCAGCAAGGATGCATTAAATCAATCAAAAGTGGCAGTAAAGACATTTATAATGTTACAAAAGATTAGATTTCAGATAAACACTGTTCTTTTGAACTTTCTATTCATAAAATAATCCTGAAAAAAAATATTGTACACAAATATTTTGTACAATTGTACACATTAAATGTTTCTTGAGCAGCAGATCAGCATATTAGAATGATTTCTGAAGGATCATGTGACACTGAAGACTGGAGTAATGATGCTGAAAATTCAGCTTTGCCATCACAGGAATAAATTACTTTGTGAAATATATTCAAATAGAAAACAGTTATTTTAAATTGTAATAATATTTCACAATATTACTGTTTTTACTGTATTTTTAATTAAATAAATGTAGCCTTGGTGAGCAGACGAAACTTCTTTTAAAAACATTAAAAATCTTAGTGGTTCCAAACTTTTGGACTGTACTGTATATATATATATATTTCTACCAGAAAGACTTTATCGTAACTTTTACTTTTATGAAGCTATGAACACAATGCGAGTATATCTATCTATATATATAGCCTATGTGTGTATTAAAACCCCCTTGTAATCTTCAGATCAAATTCAGAGCCATCAAACCTAAAAACAAAACAAAGTTATTTATTTAATTTTAATAAAATGTACTTTTCCCCTTAAGTAGCAAAAGCATTATATAGCTACTAGATGAGCTAAAAAAAATACAAAATCAAACCATATTGTGTGTAAATTGAACAGGAGGTACATGATGACAAATTAAATCTTTAAAAAAAAAATCTCTATAAACATGCAATTAAATACAAGACTGTTTTTGTACAGACACTCATTAAGAAAAATGTCCATATCATCCTTAATTTGTAAGCAAAACACTAAAGTCTTTGTGGCCAGTTGTCTGTCATCATCCGTTTCAGCCTGTGAAAGTTGAAGAAGGGCTTGTTCCTGGTCTTCCTCTTTCAATATCAGAAAGCACAGCTCTTCCACTGAACCCTTGAAGACTTTTGGTTGTTGTGCAGCGCAGAGGTCTTCTGTGATCCACGGCTCCTTCATGAGAGAAGGGTATAAACAAATGGGATGAAATGTTATAAGTGCATTTAGCAATACTTTGTGTTGTAGTCAGGATGCAGCACAGCATGTATAATAAAGTTTTGACATTCTGTTTTTCTCATGTTTATATATTGAAGACAAATCATACCCTGTCACTAATGAAATTAATCAATTATGTTCAATTTTATTTATTTATTTTATTTTATTTTTTTTAATTTAAACAATTCACATGGCTTTTCACACTGCACTTAACCCTGGGTTATCGTCATCCTAAACACCACTTTTAGAAAATATTGTTTAATTCTTTTATAGTCTGAAATTTCCATTCAGGATAAACTTGATAGGCATTGCACATCCTCATTACATATAGTCAACTTCACTGAGCATTTATGTAAACATATTGTGTGCTTTGTTCATCCAATCAGTGACACTGACACTGCAAATATGCAAATAAGGATGTTAACCCATGCAGGGCTTAGTAATGTACAGTGTGAAACGCTGCATGTGAATACTCAGAATTAATTGTTAACCTCAGGTAAATGATGATCAGTGTGAAACGTGAATCAAGATAACCCAGGATTCTGTTTACCTGGGGTTTAAAATCACCCAGAGTTAACTATTTAAAGTATGAAAAGCCCTCATATTTGTTTTTCATTCTAATAAAAAGAGAAGTTTATACATTTTTAAAAACTTTTAACTTTCCCTTCTTTTTCTTACCATTAACATGAAGATCCCACAGTCAATAGAGCCGGTCAACTGTTGTGGAACATTCTAAAACAATAGAATATTATTAAGTTATTAAAAGATATGACAGATATAACAACACAACACCTTATGTTTATGAAAGTCTTATGAAATTAACCTTGTTTTTGAACAGCTTTCACTGTCTTGGGGTAATTCTGCTTGTCAATTTACTGCATTGCAAAATCAAAACAGAAAAACTTAAATATATAACCATAAAAACTGCATAAGAGAGACAAGTTTAGTTGTTCTAAAGTCAAAATTACTACTTTCTGCATTGCAAAAACAACATTTTAAATTCACAATACAAAAGAAACGTTCATACCTCCATGGACAACAGTGAACAGTGAAACAGTTTTTGAAGTGAATTTGAAGGTGTTCTTTCAACTTGTGTCGTCTGGTCGGTTTAAGAACACTTGGCAGTGGAAACTGTTGCAGCACGTTTTACATCGCAGTAAATGAAGTAAAGTGGAGCATCTCCCAATACTAATATGCCTCTAAAAATCCACAAAAACATTACAAACCATGAATATGTAACCACCCAGGCCAATGCCAACGAACTAGTGGCGACGAAAGCAGACCATGGGGTTGGCTCACGTCGGCAGTGTCTGTGTCCAAAGTTGCCCTGCCACACCAAACTAACGCTAGACAGCCGACAGCCAAGTAGCATGTCAGTTTTGCGCCTGCGTGAGATGAAATGCCTTTCTGAACCAGCAGGTGGCAGTAGCAGAACAGCCAATCAGAATGATCAGATGGCCCGACAGACCGACGAGCTCCGATGACAATTCAACATTTCGAATCGGCCGAAAAAAAGCCGACGAGGACCAACTTCAGCCGACGGTGCAGAACACACTGAGAAAATTTAGTCGGCCGACAAACAAAAACTGCCAGACGGCCGACCGTCGGCTTGGTGTGTTCCTGCCTTAAGTTTGATCATAAATTTGATCATCATAAACATAAACACTTTCATCTGCATGACTCATATCAGCATCGGACCTCTAGTGTGTCAGTGACGACACTTTATACTGATATCACACATGCAGAATCAGATTCATCACATGATATGATATGATAAAGCTACACTGTTCATGATCAGTTTCAGTTCAATGTTTTATATTTCAAAGTACCATCGCTGAACTATTGTCAAAGTGTGTCTGAAACACAGTGATACGATGATAGATTGTTGCTTTGTGTAATGTGACGGATGATTAAGTGTCATTTTTATTATTTAAATGGTTTGTTGCTTTATTGGTATTATCAGACATGGTGTGTTGATCTCGATTTTATACATGAAACTTGTAATCTAACGTTATAATATGTTGCAGCTTCTGCAAAGGCAAGTAAACTGAGCAGAACTGTGTGATCCATATGATATCTGAAATCAGAAATATAATATCATACACAGTTGATGTGTTTCTGCAGGGCGTCACAGCTGTAGTGTTGAATTGAGAACATGATGATCTTATAGAGCTCATACAGATGTGAAGGAGTTTTCTCTGTTTTTCTTCTAGGAAAGGAGGGGAGGATGTGGCAGAGTGTTGGTTTGACGGTGTTGGTGATCGTGGCCACGCTGATATGTGTCCTCCTCTTCATGCTCTTCGGTGAGTGACCCACAAACCCCTGAGAAACACACACACACACACACACACACACACACACACACACACACACACACACACACACTCTTGCAGTGACATTCAGACATTTTTAAGTGAGACTTGATCGTCCAAATACTTTCAGGGTCAGTGTAGGTGATCTTAAACTGGAGATTTGAGGAATTGCATGATTTTGTGAAGTCTACTGCAGTGATTGACATCTAATGGTCATGAAGCTTGTCTCATTTCTGAGAAAGAGTCACACCTTCAGTTGCAGGATTTTGTCTACAGTGATTTATGAGCATGAGTGCCCAGCCAGCAGAGCCATGTGGGGCCCAAATGGGTTTGACCTGGGCTATCTAACTGGGACCCAGCCAGTTTTGCACCCAGTTTCCATGTAGGCCCCACATGGATTTGCCCAGATGAAATGAACACTGCTTAGTGTGCACACTACAGGCTGTTTAATGTAACACTTAATCTTAACCAGACTGACTTTATTTCTGTCAGACATCTACAGAAGATCTTATTGAGAATTAAGAAGAGGCTTAGATGTTGATTACTTATTTGAAAGTAATAGTTTGATTTGATGTTACCATTGTGGCGATCAGTGTGTGCTTTAGTCAGGCTCTTGACTTTTTAACATTAGTTTTTCTCTTGACAGCTGTGTCTGTTTGTTATGGCGAGAACAGCGAGAGAAAATATAATCAGATGCTGATTGATGATAAGAATATAATCATCATATATTGGCTTAACTCATTGATATGATGTGGGAGGTTTATATGGGTACTATGTTATTAATTCTGTTTTATTGTTATGATTCTACATATTTTGGACTCCTGTGAGTTTTACTCGCACACAGACATCAAGAATCATTGCACCATTGAAGCATGTCACCATTGTTGAGATTCATACGCTGATTCTTGATGTCTGTGTGCGAGTAAAACTCACAGGAGCCCAAAATATGTAAATGGTGTGTTATAAATCGTTTGCTGTTCTGATTAAATTCTATTATTCTCTTGCTGCAGAATCATAACAATAAAACAGAATTAATAACATAGTACCCGTATAAACCTCCCACATAATATCAATGAGTTAAGCCAATATATGATGATTATATTCTTATCATCAATCAGCATCTGATTATATTTTCTCTCGCTGTTCTCGCCATAACAAACAGACACAGCTGTCAAGAGAAAAACTAATGTTAAAAAGTCAAGAGCCTGACTAAAGCACACACTGATCGCCACAATGGTAACATCAAATCAAACTATTACTTTCAAATAAGTAATCAACATCTAAGCCTCTTCTTAATTCTTAATACGAACTTCTGTAGATGTCTGACAGAAATAAAGTCAGTCTGGTTAGTAATAAGTGAAGCTAATGTTGTTTGTGGAGTTGTTTAATCAGATCTTGAGAGATGTAATGTATTTTATCTTCAGTTGATTTCATCCAAGGTTGTGGCTGGAAGTAGTTCTTGTGTTTCTCTTTCCTTCAGTGATTATGCTTGTTAACAGCAGGTGTTCTTCACTAATACAAAATCATTATTCAATCACTTAATTATCTCATTACCTCCAACACTGATTAAGTGTTACATTAAACAGCCTGTAGTGTGCACACTAAGCAGTGTTCATTTCATCTGGGCAAATCCATGTGGGGCCTACATGGAAACTGGGTGCAAAACTGGCTGGGTCCCAGTTAGATAGCCCAGGTCAAACCCATTTGGGCCCCACATGGCTCTGCTGGCTGGGTGAGAATGTGGTCGGTACAGTCAATGCAAAAATAGAGCAGGTTTTCTGACTGTCAGCAGGTTTGATTACGACACGGACGTCTCATTTCTGCAGCTCGCTGTGAGTCGAGTGTTGACTTTAGTCGAGGTCTCTCTCACTGACCCACAGCAGCTGTAAAGAGGTTTTCTGTACTGTAGAGTCCTGCCTGCTCTTATATCAGTGTCCAGTATGTGATTTGAGGAGCTCACTTTTATTTAAACATTGTACATTAATCACCATGTCTTAGTTCATTTTGCAATATGGCCAGCTGACTACTGAATAATGCTTATGCTACTATTAATATGATAAATTTCAATAATATAAACAGAAGTCTTTGTGTCTGAACATTTGATTAGTATTATTTATCTTCATTATTTCTAATTTCTCTCCCTGTACAGTTTATTGACCTCCGGCCAACCTTTAGTCAAGTGTGATTAAACTTGTCGTGTAGGTGATTTATCGTCATCATTTCTCTCTCCAGCGATGTCATCCTCCAGTGGTCCACTGACTGAGGAGCTTCAGTGCTCGATATGTCTGGACGTGTTCACTGATCCAGTCACCACTCCATGTGGACACAACTTCTGCAAGACCTGTCTGAATAAGTGCTGGGACAACAGCCAGACCTGCAACTGTCCATATTGTAAAGAAACATTCAAGATTAGACCTGATCTCAAGATTAATAACACACTCAGAGAAGTTGTAGATCACTATAAAAAGAAAAGTCCTGAGAAAAAACCTGAAGTTCTGAAAAAACCTGAAGTTCTGTGTGACGTCTGTGAGGAAAGAAAGCTGAAAGCCCTGAAGTCGTGTCTGGTGTGTCAGAGCTCTTACTGTGAAACTCACCTGGAGCCTCATTTGAGAGTGGCAGGTTTAAAGAAACACAAACTGATCAATCCTGTGAGGAATCTGGAGGACTATATATGTCAGAAACATGAGAGACCTCTGGAGCTGTTCTGTAGAGATGATCAGACAATCGTGTGTCTGTCCTGCACTGACGGAGATCACAAGAACCACAACACTGTTTCTTTAGAAGAGGTGTGCATTGAATACTAACAATATTCCATCAATCAAATGTTGTCCTTTTGAGATAAATGATCTTGGTGTACTTTAAAGGCCCATTCACACTACACTGACAGACACAGACCAACACCGTCAGTCACCAGATTACATCACTTCTCAAACAATCTAATTCTGATTCAGCATGTTCAATCAGTGAAAACAAGCTTCGGCAAAAGACTGCAACAAGGGTAACACACTGATCTGACAAAACCCAAAGAAAAATCTGTTGGCATCTGTCGGTGTGTGAATTGGCCGTAAAACAACCTCCTCTTCCTCTCCAGTCCAAAAAGAGCATTAATTGAGATTAAACTGCAAAAATTACTTAATCTCAATTTCTTTCTGCCATCAGACAATTGAATAAATATATGCACAAGGAAGTTGAATAGATATTATTCTTTTTAAACACCAGGAGAACTAATGATAAGATCTAAATTTTGTAAAGTCTGTCAAAACTTATGCTTGGCTGTGTGTGCTTTGAAAAGAAGCTGTTATTGACCGTTTGGACCTTCAATACTAGACCAGACCACAAAAAAAGTGCTGTTACTCGTTTCACATGTGATTGGCAATTTACATTCAAGATACTAGACAGGAAATCAGTGTTATGATAATAAGTGTGTTGTTCTCTGTTTATAGACTCAGCTGATGATCCAAGACACAGAGGAGATGATCCAGGACAGAATCAAGAAGATTCAAGACATCAAACACTCAGCAGAAGTCAGAAAAGTGAGTGGTTGAGGGTGGTTGCAAGGGAGTTGTGGGTGATTGGTAGATGTTTTTTTACTGGATAATTAATTAGTGGTCAGGCACCTCCACACACATTTATTAGGTGGCACTATAATGAGTGCATTTGTGCTTTAGTTCAGAACTTCAGAGCAATAAAAATTTGAGTTGAACTTCTTTTTTTCTCTTATTATGCCCCTTTCACAACATCAAATGCTAACATATTCTTCAAATATTACTTGGGCGATTCAACAAACATGACTGCCAACAGACAATTAAATTTCAGATAACGTCAAATCACAATGATTGACAAATCCAAAAATTGACACAATTGTGTCAAAACAAGGCTTCTCACAAAGAAGATGGATATAAAGTTGATCTATTATAAATACATTTATGTTTTTGCTATAGTTTTACTATATATGTATTACCATATCATCTACATGTGCCATTGGTGCTTCAAGCAGATTATCTTAGTAACTAGTAATTTGTTGATTACTTTGGCCCCCAGAGAAACACAGAGAAGGAGAAAGCAGCCCGTGTCGAGCTCTTCACCGATCTGATCCGCTCCATTGAGAGATGTCAGACTGAACTGCTGGAGATGATGGAGGAGCAGCAGAAAGCAGCAGAGAAACAGGAGGAAGTGCTCATTGAAGAGCTGGAGCAGGAGATCACTGAGCTAAAGATGAGAAACACTGAGCTGGAGCAGCTCTCACACACTGAAGATCACCTCCACCTCCTACAGGTCAGTCAACATCTCTCTGATCAATGATAATGCAGTATATGACACCATAACACTCCCCATGCTGAAGGATTTCTCCTCTCTCCTGCTGTAGAGTTACTCATCCCTGTGCAGCTCTAGAAACACCAGGAACTGGTCTGAGATCAGTATAAATACTGATGAGAGTCTGGAGACTCTGAGGAGAGCTCTGACTCAACTGCAGGACACTCTACAGGAGAAACTCACACTAACTGGTACGGCAATATTTTATATGGTAAAAATAATCACTAATGAAGAAAGAATACCAAGTTCTGTCATGAAACTCTAGATGGCGCAGGCTGATTGGTCCTTAACTCAATTTGCTAGCGATCACATTGTTATCTACATAGCGCAGCTGATTGGTTGCTGTTGCATCAGAGGCTCAACATTAAAATACTGCTAATGTTTGCTGTAAGCAGTCTGCAGCATGCTTTCAAGTCAAGTCAAGTCACCCTTATTTATATAGCGCTTTTTACAATGCAGTTTGTGTCAAATCAGCTTTACATTGATAATTGGTATATAATTTTCCTTTTAAAGAATAGTGTCAATTCAGGCAGATCAAAAGCACTGTTGAATAAATGTCAAGAATACTGTTGAATATCAAATGTCAAGTCAAATTAAATTAAATTAGGGCTGCATGATTAATCGTATTTTAATCACGATAACGATATCTGCTTCTCCCGATTGATTTTAAATAATCGTCACGATATTGGCACACTCTATGAAAATGAACATAATTTGGAAATATTGGAAGTAATATTAGGAGTTTCGCTGTTTTATCTTTTGAAGTTCCTAAAGGTTTTACCAGTTTTCATAATGTTGATCAGCTAGAAATGATTGTTCTTTGCTTTACAAATTTGCCAGGCAATTTGAATCTGGTTTGTCTTATTGCAAACGAATTTTGTTGCTTTAAAATCTAATGTGAATACATATTACAAAGCGCTCACCAAAAACCATGTTTTGTATTGATTTACCATCTAACCAAGTTATCATAGTTGGTTAAATTAAGTCGTTGTGCCACCTACAGGCCTTTTGGGTGAATTGTAGGTTGGTAAAGAACTTGCAAAATAGCCATAATTACATTACTCTTTTTTGATAGAATAAACATAATTAATAATCGTGATTATTTCAGAAAGCATCTGAATCAACATGTAATGGCCAGTACACATTGTACAATTTTGGGCTGTCCCAGGCGAAAGATGACAGATTGTGGTGATTTCTGTGGTTGTGGCTCCTCAAAGGTGGTCCTACATCATACAGTGAGAGAGGTTCAAAGATGGCCGTTGTCATGATCTTGTGACCAATGATAGCCTGTGATAATTTTCAGACAGTGTCAGAAATTTAGCATGATCATCTCACAGTGTTTGCTGCTACAACCTACGTCTATAGCCAATAAAAATGCAATATGTAAAACTTAAAACTACTTACCTCAAGCTCCATTTGCAAAATCGGCATGCCAAGTTCACCTCTTTTCCAATGAAATGACCACATCCATATTCTCCTCTTTCTCCTCTTTTTTCAGCGAACTTAAGAACCACAACTGCCAAAGTGTGATTCATCTTGCTCTATTTGTTTACCACTAGCACATGCTAATGACATTTTATTCTTCTATTCTAACTTGCGTCGTAGCCTACGATTCAGTAGCTGTCATCATCGTACAGTCTATATTTCGTACCTGAGTTTATTAGATCCATGTCATACAGTGTGATTTGTAATGATCTTATAGGATTGCTGAAATCACACAGTCAGTAGCAGGCATAAGACAAGTGAACACTCTTTTACTCCATATCTCTGTGCATATTGTGTGGTTTGCTTATTAATTCATAAATGAGCAATCATAACAGTTTAAACCAAGTGTCATGTTTAACAGTCTTGTGGAGTGAATTACTATGATACTTGTTCAGGTGATTGCTGGGTTTCTTATCTCAATCAGCTTGCAATGTATATCTGTTGTTAATAAGAGAACACAGTGTGAGTTTGTAGAGCAAAGTCATTCGGTATGGACACCTATAGATGTTAAAACATGCGGTCTCATGGCTCTTTGAAAAAAGTTCATGTCTTGGCTGTAGATCAGCAGCAAGCATATATTGGCTTGTATTGTCTATTTCTGTGCAACTTTGCAGGGTAAAAAGTTGCTTTACAAATGTAAATCAATATCTTCTTTTCAGCTGTTGCACTACTCTGCTCAGACTAGAGCGGATGGGAAAAGCTGTCAAACTGTGCAACTTTATTTGGCATCAGCCTGTACACAGCCTGTAAATTATCCTGGAAAAGATGTTTGGGATAGGGAGGGCTCTGTACTTTTCTCGCTTCTCCTGCTTTGTTGGGAGGTTGCTTCATGTCTGTTATATGTGCAGCAGCATAGCAGATCTATTCCACCAAGACCTTGCCATATCCATTACCATGCTTATCTGTCCAAGAGAGAAACTAGAGTTAATTGTTATTCAAGCGGTATTCTGTGTTGTCTGAGGATGAAAATTGTGTTTCAGTCATTAAGACACTTTAAATCACAGTAGGCTATTCATAAATCAATTAAATAAATATTAACAGGCTACATAAAAATACTAAAATCAAATCACAATAAGCAAAGAAAGAAAGAAAGAAAGAAAACCTAACAATATGTACAGTACACAAATACTCAGTATCTCACTTAAGTAATTCATGTAATGACTGATGGTAACTCTACTCTCTCAACTGCCACACAGAATTTATGAAAATAAAGCCGAACTGTTCAATACAAACTCATCATAATGCATTAAAATAATCAAAAAAACATATACACATATTGTATGATATAGACACATGTAGATAAAAAGTAAAATATATACAAATAATTACATTTTTTGTAATGTTGGATGTTCAAATTATTATCAGCTCACAGTTCTTCTTGAAAAGAGACGGTCATTTTCAGCTCTAATTTCAGAAAACGTAAAACTGTAAAGAGAAACATTAATATTCTGTTAACCCTGAGATTGTTTGTCCTTTCAGTTGTTCCATATTTGGTGAATACATTTCCTAAGGGTCCATAAGTAGTTGTGAAAATCAATTTATCAGAGAATAATTTTAAATGTTTCACCAAAACCACAAAACAGACAATCAAATGAATAAACATCATCAAGAGGCAGATTTGATCTTCATGAGAAGAAGAATGTGTGTGAAATATCAGGCCTGAAGCTCCAACAGCTTAACAGTGCTAAAAAACACACATTGATCAGATAAAACATGATGTTGTTCATAATTCTTTAAATATAACCTTAAATCTTGTCTATAAAGATCTGATAATGTCAATGTCATGTGTCTCTACAGAGCTGAAGAGGATGCAGCAGTATGAAGGTACAGTGTGTGTCTGAACTACACTAGATTACATTCATATACTCACAGCTTCATTACTGACCTACAGGATGATTAAACACTGACTAAATATTAAAACATCATCACAGAATATCTGTATTAAGTTGTGATTCATATTCTCTGTGTTTCTCAGTGGATGTGACTCTGGATCCTGATACAGCTCATCCAAACCTCATCCTGTCTGATGATGGAAAACAAGTGACGTGGAGACATTAGACAGAAACTCCCAGACAAACCAGAGAGATTTGATACATCTGTAGATGTCCTGGGAAAGGAGGGATTCTCCTCAGGGAGATTTTATTTTGAGGTGCAGGTGAAGGGAAAGACTGACTGGTCTTTAGGAGTGGCCAGAGAATACAGTAACAGGAAGGGATCGATCACACTGAGACCCAGTAATGGATACTGGACTGTGTGGCTGAGGAATGGGAATGAATATAAAGCTCTCTCTGGTCCTCCTGTCTCTCTGTCTCTGAGAGTGAAGCCGCAGCGGGTCGGTGTGTTTGTGGATTATGAGGAGGGTCTGGTCTCCTTTTATGATGTGGAGTCCAGCTCTCATATCTACTCTTTCACTGGTCAGACTTTCATTGGGAATCTCTATCCATTTTTTAGCCCAGGACTTGATGATAAAGGTAAAAACTCAACTCCACTGATCATCACACCTGTCAAATACAATAAATGAATTTACACCCCAATATGAAATACTTGACAAAAATAATGCTACATGTAATTAATGTTTGAAACATTGAAAATGTGTGTGTGTTCTTACTTAAAGGTTAAGAATAATTTGTTGTATCTGCTTTACATCAAAGTGATACAGCATCTGAATAAAGAAATTTTTTTGTACTTTTAATTCATTAATTGTTGTTTCTGTACCTCAGGGATGACGCGTTTTTGTAGGCCAACCCGGAAGTTAGCGGCGCACGGGTTCCCTCGATCGAAAGCCTATTCATTTTTCCCATAGACTTTTGGAAAATCGCAGAAAATAAGCTCTGTGTTTAACAAAGGGTTATGACACTTACACGTTTTGTCTATCAAGATAATCTTTACAAGTTAACACAACATTTATACATTTTGAATCCTAAATAAAGTCATCAGATATAAAAGGCTAACAGTTAGGCTATAAACGGACTACAGCACACCATGGTCGCGGATCAACGTCACCACCACCAAACTTCCTCAAACTTTATTTAGAAAACAACTCTATTTAAAAACATGCTCGCTGATTATTATCTGTGCTGTTATGAATACTTATCCACTTTTTCATGAGAAATGCTGTCCAAATGTCTTGTCTATCATGATGACGTCTAAAGTCCCCGCCAAAGGAAGTAGTCCCTTTTAGCAATTTGTTAGCAACTGCTGATTTTAAGACACAGTAAAAGTTTAAAAAATCACAAGTTTGTTATAACTGGTGTGTTTTATGTCATAGATCAAAATGTGAAAATATTTAGAGGCTTTGTTAACCACAGACCTTATTTCAGGCGATTTAGCAAAAACCCATTCAAAAATCCCATAGACTTTATGGCGTTGGAACCAGAAGCCCTAAAATGTTAACTCGCTTCTGGGTTTTGCCTACAAAAATGCGTCATCCCTAATTACCTCAGCATGTGTAACAGATATTTTTGAGTGTGATTCTTACATTTCAGGTTCACAACCATAAATCAGGGTCATCAGTTTGATTTGTACATAAAATTCATATTTATAAACATGGTAAGATGAAATTTTAAAAACAGATATTTTATATATAAAAATTCAGTATTCATTGATATTCTGTTACAGTATATTACATACTAGAGAGAGAATTTTTTGTGAGAAGTTCACCTGTTCACACAGTTTTTATAAATACGAATTTATGCAATTATTAGTGAATTATTTAGCCTGGGTGCCAGCCCGAACCCCGCCCACAACATTTTTTGGACGGGAAGTTCGGTCTGGACTCGATCCATTGTGGAGTAATTATGCTCGGCTCCCAGAAGGCCGAGCCAATCAAATTGCCAGGGCGGGCTTTAATCGATGATGGACAGGCTATCTGCGGTTACGTAACCACCTACGTCATCAAAGAGCGCTTGGGGAGTTTGATTGACAAGCGATCTAACCAATCAGAACGCCGCATCCGCCATTTTGTCCGACAAAGCAGTCAGGAGTTAGAAGATTAACATCGGTGGAGTTAAACTTGAAAAATTGTGCATATTGACGTCTTTCCGCGTTTGAAACAACATTCATTCTCATGTTCATTCATGTTTATTTGATGCTATAAATGGACTAGTAGGAAGAGATGATCGGTTAACGAGCCTCTTGAGCTGAGGCGCTACAGCAATCTGTCACGATCATGGTCACAACACATTAAAGAGCCACAAAACGGTTTTTATTGTTTGAATTTTTTAAATAACTACACAGTTTGAAAGCTGGGACTTTGTTTAATATAAGTAACCTGCTCTGTCTCGTCTGTTGATGTGTTGTCAGTTTCCTCTTTGCTCCGCGATGTATTTTCCAAACTGTGTGGCGTGACAGCGCCACGGCTTAACTAAGGGGGGCGAGTCTTTGCGAAAGGTCAATTAGTTTACAACAATGATGGCTGTTGTTGAAGAACTGAGATGTGTAGATTCCGCCATCGCGTCCGTTATAGAAGATATCGACAGCGCATTAATTTTAAAAGAGGAACAGAGGACCGCGATCAAGGCATTTGTCGATGGGAAAGATGTCTTTGCCGTCCTTCCTACGGGATTCAGCAAAAGTTTGATTAATCAGCTGGCCCCGATGGTCGCTAAGAAGAGTTCTGTTGACAACTATGCGTCGCTCAACATACGTCACTTACTCTGTAGCTCTGATTGGTTGTAGGTCTATCCAATTGAGGTCTTTCCTGGATCGGTTGAAATACGCCCCCATAATCAAAGCCCAATGGAGCAGTATCAGACTCATATTCTGACTAGAATTGAGTATGACCACGTCAGGCTATGAATTATTAGTAGACTTGTTGAATGAATAAAGAGCAAATATAGAAAGAAGTTGAAAAAAAAAATTGTATTGTATTTTGTATTGAACATGACTTTGCATCACAGAGTCATATACAAGGGCTTTTTACTCAAGCAGCCAATCAGTCTCTCTTTCTAGCTATACCCTATAGCAACCATGGTCGAGCACCCTAGCAACCCAAACCCAAAGAGAGATATCTTCACATCTGAATATCACAGAGGGATTGAAGTTGGTTTATTTCATTCATACTGACAACCAGCCTTTGTATCATCATTGGCAACCCACTTCCTAGCAACCAAACAAAGTACCCTAGAAACCACTTAGCAAGACCTATATCACTGCATCAGAACTTTGTAGAGACATGTGGGTTGGCTCTTTTGATTCATGTTGGCAAACAGGTCTTCTAACACCTTTTTGACTCGAGGCAGTGTAGCTGCGCATGACAAGCACCTCTCATATTCTTCAGAAAATGTACATATGTAGTTGTAGCTGGTACAATTTCCAAAAAGTCACAACATTGTTTGGTACCATAAATAGCTTAGTGAAGTGAGAGGTTTTTTTATTATTATTGCAATTTTTCACAAACAGAGGATACAATAACACACAAGCAATCTTTCAGACAATAAGCAAGTTATGGCTCAATAGTTAACAAGAGAAATTATATAAAGAAGCCTATAATTAACCAATTAAAAAAATGAATAAATAAATAAAATCACAAAAATGAATAAAAGTACATTACAAAGAATTTAAACATGGAACAAATTCTAGATATGTTTATAGTTTTCTTATTTACAGACATTGACATTGTATTTAAATACAATTCTGGTTTAAACATGTTAAAGTGACATTTATGGATATAAAACCTTCCAATAAATAAAAAAGGTATAAACAAAAACATGCTTTGATTAAATTCTCGTCATTAATATAAAACCCAGAAAGAATGTTTCTATAAGATAAGGAAAAATCATAAAACACATTTTGGACAATGAAGGCATTAACATTACTCCAGAAAGACTGAGTAAAAGAACACTCAAAACTAATGGCCAACAGTTTCAGAAGAAACTTCACATAAAGAGCACGATGTGTCGATGTTACTTCAAGATTTCTGCAAAAAAATGCTTGACAGGATAAAATCTGTAAATAATTTTATAAGATATTTCTTTAACTTAAGTATAGAGTTTAGTTAGAGTGACCAAACATATGTCCACTTAATATCATTAAAAATGTTGTTCCCATTAGAGATAATGGATGGAAATGAGGTAACAAGGTTCAAAAATAAAGACCTGATTTTGTAACTGTTACAGATATGGTTGTAAGCAAACGCACAACAAGGATGATGAAGGCATAACAGTCTTTAATAAATCCACAGGCAAGGAAATCCACAAATGGCAAACGTGAAACACAACCATACAATGAACGATACCGAACAATACTGAACTGAAAACACAAGACTTAAATACACAGACAAACAAGGTGGGTAACTGAACACAAATATGATGATGAAGGTGATCAGTTACTATAGTGACAGACTAGTGGTGGGAAATGATGCAACACAGAAGTCCAAACAGGGTGAACATGTGACAATAACTGGATTTTTGTACATAGAAACTAACAGAATCAACCGGATTCAGAGCTGAGGACAAACAGAAATCATTGAGCCACTATTGTTTCTGAAGAGCATATGCATTTACAAAGAAATGGCCTTGAAAACTAGATTAAATTATTTTCCACATTCTGAAAATTGGTATCTTGAAATAAAATCAGAGTAGCTGAATAAATTACCATTCATTCAACTGTATACCATCATAAATTAGCATGTAGAATATTACAGTTATTCCAAATAAAAAAACTGCGTGGCGAGAAATTGATTGTAAACTGCTAAAGACATATCTTCTTCTTCAACATTTGACCCAGTAATGGTAGCACTTTTTATTTACCTTTCTTTTCTTCGATTTTCCATCTATTTGTGTATTTAAAATACATATATATATATATATATATATATATATATATATATTCCTTGCTACGAGCACTTTACTGATTAAACTGTGACTTGACACAGCACTTACATACTGTTGTATTATTTTCTATTATCTATTATCTGTATCTATTATTTTCATTTGTAATTCGCTTTGGAGAAAAGCGTCTGCTAAATGACTAAATGTAAATGTAAATGTAATAAATCCTCAAGCCAAATGCATTTGCTGATGCTAATTGGAGAGTTTACTAAGAGAATAATTGCACATTAAAAGGAAATGTATAATCTAGAGAAGACATATCATATGATTACCCTCCAAACAGAAGATTGACTGTATAGAGGAAGTGCTCTTTCTCTACTCTTTCTACTCTTTCTCTTTCACTGGGAAACTGTGTGTTTGTTAGCCCAGACTTTAACAATGGAGATGAAAACTCAACTCTACTGATCATCACAAATAAATTTACACCACTATTTGAAAAACAAGGTGAAAATAATGCTTTAATATATAATAACATCTGAAAATATTGAAGGTTCTTTTATTGGTTTATAAACACTTCATAACATGACACCTCTATACATTTTCAGACTGTCTGTGGAGATCGTATCGTCACAAATCATAGTTTAAGATCCTCATGCTCTTCTGGCACATTATACAGTAAATCATAAATGATCTTGTGGTATTTCTTTTAGCCGCTATGCTCCAAAAATTAGGAATGTCTAAATGAAGCAAAAGAGGTTTCCAGCATTCATATTTTTAAAAGGTGAGTTAAGACAAATGTTTTTAAAGTTGCTTTTCAATATAACAATATGGTGTGAAGTTGTGTGTAAGTCTGTTTTATGTTTTATTTTACCTTCTGATTCTTATAGTTATTTTATTTCTCGTATTTTATATTGATATTGAGGTCAAACTGTATTGCCAATTTATTTATTTTACATTTATTTGTCTTTTATTCTTGTTTTTGAGTATTTTTATATTGACATTGTCTGAAATTGTATTATTTGTTTTTATGCTTGTGAAGCTCTTTGAGTTTCATTCCATGTATGAAAAGTGCTGTACAAATAAATGTTTATTATTATTATTAATAAATGAAGAGATAGACAAAATTGTTGGTACCTGATAATAGATGAACCCACAATTTTCTCTTAAATAACTTGAAAGTGACATCCATCGTTGTTTAATCCATATTTTTGATTCAACTGAATATTTTGAATAATAAAACAAATTAAAATGTTATGGTCATAAATGATGGACCCTTAACTTTATATTTTGTTTACAGGCAGTTTCTGTGGCTCTCAGTGAGACTTCTGCTCATTTCAACAGGAAGTTGGGCTCGTTCTTCCTGAATAAACTGCTCCAGCTGTCTCAGGATTGAAGGATCTTTCTCTAAATGTTTCAGCTCTTTACAGATGTTTGATGGATTCAGTTCAGGCCACTTCAGAATAGTCCAGAGTTTTCATGATCAAGTTCCTCTATTCACAGTGGGTATAATGTTTTTTTGTTTTTTGTTTTTTGTCTGTAAACATAAAGCTGATGTGACTTTCCTGAAAGCTCCAGTTTTGTCTCATTTGTCAGTTTTTTCTTGTCTGTTTTGTTTTTCTTAGTTCAATGTGCTGCTCTTTAAAGGATGATGATAATTTATTTTCATCATTTGTTCTTCAGTTTCTAATATCTTGTACTTTTGTTTTATAATGGTCCATAATTGATTCATTTTCGATATTTCATGAAAAAAAACCTTGTTTTAACTCAGTCAGCTGCAATTTTACATCAAGAAAATGTCAGCACTCAGCATCTGAATAAAGAGTATTAATTTCTATGAATGGATAAGTGACATTTTTTGGACATTTATTTATTGCTATGAAAATTGTGTAAATTGAGCAGAATTCATCCTGGAAACTCTTAGCAAATGTTGCCAGACAATCCAGCTTTTGTAAGTCTGCTGAAATCTCTTCATGACCTGATAGAAACATCAGTCCAAATACAAACAGACACACATGAACCAACACACTGAATACAGAGACAAATGTGAATGCGTAAATACAGGAGGAGCTCTGACATCACTGGAGTTCAGAGAGATTCAGAGAAAGTGAAACTAACTTGACCAACAACAATATGGACACCTGAAACGATCAACCTCTTTAAACAACAGAATATTTATTGAACCGTTCAAAGAGTCTTGTGGACACATCTGATCCTCACAGGTAATGATAGAAATATAAGAGAGATTGAGCTGAACAGGTTTCTGATGGAAGTGATCTGGTTTAGTAGAGTTTATGTTGAACTGGAGTGAGTTGAACTGAATCAGATTTAAGCATGTCAAATACTCAACTACTTTAGTTGTTTACTGCACTGAAATGATATCAGAACTGTATTGTAAATGTCATTTGATTAGTTGTAAAGCAAAGTTTGGTGTTTCTGTCATTTTGTCACATGACAGAAAGATGAAAGAAACAGGAAGTAAATGAGCTGCAGACAGACTGAACACAAACCTGCTAAACTGCAGCTGAAAATCATTTTTACATAAAAATATACATATACACCATGTGCTCTGTACTTTAAAATGATTTAGTGTTAAATAATAAGTAACCCAAAATCTGACTTTGGAAGTTTAATTTTAACCTCAGTGACCAAATGAACACTCAATATTACAAGGAGCAAATCATTGGTCATAATTTATACTGTGAAATAGAGTGTCTTTTTTCTTGACAAGGCTTGAAGAGGGAAAAAACAATGGCAGAATCTTTACCAACATCAACAAAAGCAAGAAAAACCAGGAGACGGAGTAGAGATGAACCTCCATGTAAGTCAGTAACCAGATGAATGACTTTCACTCTTTTCATATAGTAACATTTTGAAATATATATTCAGGAATGTACAGAAATGGATAATGAAATTATTTCATCTCAAATTAATATTTCTTATTTATTTATTCATCCATCATCTATTTATTTATTTGTTTATTTTATTTCTTTGTTTATTCCTAACATTATTAAATTCAGTGTTCATTTCAAGTTTGTCCAAACTTTAGACTATAGTGTAGGTGATTTATCTTCATCATTTCTTTCTCCAGGCATGTCATCCTCCAGTGGTCCACTGACTGAGGATCTTCAGTGCTCGATATGTCTGGATGTGTTCACTGATCCAGTCAGCACTCCATGTGGACACAACTTCTGCAAGACCTGTCTGAATAAACACTGGGACAACAGCCAGACCTGCAACTGTCCATATTGTAAAGAAACATTCAAGATTAGACCTGATCTCAAGATTAATACCACACTCAGAGAAGTTGTAGATCACTATAAAAAGAAATGTCCTGAGAAAAAACCTGAATTTCTGAAAAAACCTGAAGTTCTGTGTGACGTCTGTGAGGAAAGAAAGCTGAAAGCCCTGAAGTCGTGTCTGGTGTGTCAGAGCTCTTACTGTGAAACTCACCTGGAGCCTCATTTGAGAGTGGCAGGTTTAAAGAAACACAAACTGATCAATCCTGTGACGAATCTGGAGGACTATATATGTCAGAAACATGAGAGACCTCTGGAGCTGTTCTGTAGAGATGATCAGACGTGTGTTTGTCCGATGTGCACTTTAACAGACCACAAGAACCACAACACTGTTCCTATAGAAGAGGAGAGTGAAGAGAAGAAGGTAGAAGTTACTGACTGTTATTTTGTGAAACAAAAAAGTTCATGGAAACATTAAAGGTTTCCTCAGAAGACAGTAAATCTCTGTTATGATGAATGTGTCTGTGTTGTTCTGTGTCTATAGACTAAACTGATGAAGACACAGAAAGACGTGCAGCAGATGATCCAGGACAGAATCAAGAAGATTCAAGATGTCAAACACTCAGCAGAAGTCAGAAAAGTGAGTTCAATTATGTAATTATGTTTTCTTAAATATTTATTACATGAGTTAGTTCAGGGGACTTTCACTGTTTGTATCAATCCATCAATACAGTGTTTTACAGTGATTCTTTCTGCAGGTTACATCGATAGACCAGTAGGTGGCAACTTGTGTTGTCTTTGAGAGAATCTGAATTGATTTGGTTTAATACTTGTTTAAACGACAGACAGAAACAAACATTGAAACACCACTGTATGTGTTGCTCAGACATGTTCAACAATTGTTTCTGCTGCAGTTTTGTTTGAAAGTTGGAACTGTTTTCGCTGGCAAAGCAAAAATAGACAAAGCTGTTAATACTGTGTCTATAATGTAATCACTTAATATTAAATTTGTGTTTAGTGAATTGCTGTATAAAAGGGCTATTAGAATTGTGATTGCATGCTTTTTTATATCTGTTTTTACTTTAATAACTTAAAATAATAGCACAAAACACCTCTCCTCAACAAGACACATGATTTGAGGAATCATTCAGTGCAGTCGATGTTTTTCAGTCAGTGCAGTTTTCAAAGTTATTTTGAAAATAACAAATAACATAACTTCTAATAACACTGAAGCAGAGCAATAGTGATTCTTCAAACACCACTAATAATGTGTTGATTGTCCTGGTTGAGCAGAGAAACTCAGAGAAGGAGAAAGCAGCCCGTGTCGAGCTCTTCACTGATCTCATCCGCTCCATTGAGAGATGTCAGACTGAACTGCTGGAGATGATGGAGGAGCAGCAGAAAGCAGCAGAGAAACAGAAGGAAGAGCTCATTGAAGAGCTGGAGCAGGAGATCACTGAGCTAAAGATGAGAAACACTGAGCTGGAGCAGCTCTCACACACTGAAGATCACCTCCACCTCCTACAGGTCAGTCAACATCTCTCTGATCAATGATAATGCAGTATATGACACCATAACACTCCCCATGCTGAAGGATTTCTCCTCTCTCCTGCTGTAGATTTACTCATCCCTGTGCAGCTCTAGAAACACTAGGAACTGGTCTGAGATCAGTGTGAAGACTGATGAGACCCTGGAGCCTCTGAGGAGAGCTCTGACTCAACTGCAGGACACTCTACAGGAGAAACTCACACTAACTGGTACAACAATATCAAATACACCGTACATATACATATATTTATCATCCATATTCTCACAGTGTAAAAACATTGCGGAGTAAAGAGGACACGGACCATGTGCAGACAGTAGGGGTGTGACGAGACCAGTATCTCACGAGACGAGACGAGACTCGAGATTGAGTTCACGAGACGAGACAAGATGGCGAAATACATGACTAGAAAAAATATTCTGCAGGTGTATTTGAAATGTTTTAACTAATCATTTTGTAATGAATGTCATTTCAGTTCTACTTTCTGAGACTGAATTATCATATGCAGTAAAAGACAACAATACTCAAGTAATGTAAAAGGTTTTGCCACTAACTCAACTGACTGGCTTCTCTTCAGATCTTACTGTACATGAATTATGAGCTTCTACAGCCTTTGACCTCCTAACTGAACTCCTCTCCACAATCTGATCACAGAAATAAAAACAGTATAAATAAAAATGGTAACACTTTACAATAAGGTCTCATTTATTAACATTAATGTATTAACCAACATCAACTAACAACAAGCAATATATTTGCTACAGTATTTATTAATCTTTGTTAGTTGATTAAAAAGTCATTCATTGTTAGTTCATGATAGTTCACAGTGCATTAACTAATGTTAACAAATGAAACCTTATTGTTTGTACTAGTAAATAATAAGAAGAGAAAACTGTTATTCATTTTTATGGTAACACTTTACAATAAGTGCAACCATAATCGCACTCTCTCAATATTCAAAGATCAAATAAGACCAAATTTTTCTTTGATACAGAGCTGAGAGATGGTTACAACTACACTGCCCAGCCTAAAATAGCTTTTCATACTGAGAGATATCTGTATTCATCAGTGAGCCGCTTTCAAAATGCGGGGTATTGAAATCACGTTTGAATGCGCGCGCGCGTTTACTTTCACTTTTAAACGGTCGCGCGTACTCTGTAAATATGGAGCGGCGGCGACCGTTATCCAACTGAATTAAATGGTTTTTTTTATTTAAATACAAAGCAAAACGACAGTGGAGGCATAATGTAAACGTAGCGGTGGCATATTCTTTCCTAACCATCCTAACACTCTGTCATGACAACATCACGAGACTACTTTTCGCCTCGACGAGAAATCTCGTCACAGTTTAGTCTCGCGAGATCTCGTGCCACGAGATCTCGTCACACCCCTAGCAGACAGACTTCAGCTTTCAAATTTTGTTTGTACATAAAATGTATACAAATAATTTAATATTTTTGTGACTCTAATTCGATGGTCACATTATTATCATCTGCAGTTCTTCTTGAAGAAAGATGGTCATTTTGCTAAAAAACACACATTGATCAGATAAAACATGATGTTGTACACGATTCTTTAAATATAACCATAAATCTTGTTTATAATTACACACATAAACATGTCAAAGATCTGATGATGTTTTATTGTCATTAGTCTCTACAGATCTGAAGAGGATGCAGCAGTATGAAGGTACAGTGTGTGTCTGAACTACACTAGATTACATTCATATACTCACAGCTTCATCACTGACCTACAGGATGATTAAACACTGATTAAATATTAAAACATCATCACAAAATATCTGTATTATGTTGTGATTCATATTCTCTGTGTTTCTCAGTGGATGTGACTCTGGATCCTGATACAGCTCATCCTGAACTCATTCTGTCTAATGGTGGAAAACAAGTGAGACATGGAGACATTAGTCAGAAACTCCCAGACAAACCAGAGAGATTTGATCCATGTGTAGGTGTCCTGGGAAAGGAGGGATTCTCCTCAGGGAGATTTTATTTTGAGGTGCAGGTGAAGGGAAAGACTGACTGGACTTTAGGAGTGGCCAGAGAATCCATTAACAGGAAGGGAAAGATCACACTGAGACCCAGTAATGGATACTGGACTGTGATTATGAGGAATGGGAATGAATATAAAGCCTGTGATGATCCTCGTGTCTCTCTGTCTCTGAGTGTGAAGCCGCAGCGGGTCGGTGTGTTTGTGGATTATGAGGAGGGTCTGGTCTCCTTTTGTGATGTGAAGTCCAGCTCTCATATCTACTCTTTCACTGGTCAGTCTTTCACTGGGAAACTCTATCCATTTTTTAGCCCAGGACTTAATGATGGAGGTAAAAACTCAACTCCACTGATCATCACACCTGTCAAATACAAAAAATGAATTTATACCCCAATATGAAATACTTGATGAAAATAATTATAACTAATGTTTAAAAACATTAAAAATGTGTTCTTACTCAAAGGACAGTAATAATTTATTGTAACTATTTTACATCAAAGTGATACAGCATCTGAATAAAGACATGATTTTGTACTTTTAATTGATTAATTGTTTTTGTTTTATTGTACACTGTTAGCCTGGATAAGTTGAATTTACTTAAAAAATTTGAGGAAACTGGTTGCCCTAAAAAAATTAAGTAACGTTAACTTAATAATTCGAGTTCATTTAACTTAAAATGTTTTGTAATATTAATTACTTTGTAGTTATTACACCTAGTATATTTAAGTTCAATGTACTAAGCAAGTTAACTTGCCACCAATCAAAATTCATCCATGCCTCCCATCATGCATTGCTGCATGAATAAATTATGAGCTGAATTGTCTTAGTAATTTTCTTTATTCTCACTATTTAAATTTTGCTGTTTTTCTGTGACTTTTTAGTAGCTTGTTTTCTAATGTTCAGAGTTGATCTGTTTATCAGAATATGTTGCTTGTCACCGTTGTTGAGATTCATACGCTGATTCTTGATGTCTGTGTGTGTAACGATCACCGTCTGTTCCTGTCACTCCCCGGACTACATCTCCCATCATCCTCTCTGCCACTCACCTGCACACACTTCACACTAATCACTAATCACCACACCCAGCTGCAGCTCATTATCAGGACTATATAAGACTCTCACACACACCACCCATTTGCGAAGTCTTGATTCACCCTGTGACAATTCCGAGCGTTATTTCCCTGTCTGCCTGTCTGTTATCGTTCCTGCCTGTTTCTTGTTTTTGACCCGTTGCTGCCTGTCCTGATCTTTGCCTGTCCCTTGACTACGACTCTGCCTGTTCCTCACTGTTCCTGTTTGTTCCTGTTTTGACCCTGCCTGTACGACCACTCTCACTTCTAATAAATGCTGCACTTGGATCTCCCGCCTGAGTCTCCATTCGTAACAGAAGACTTCGCCAACTACGATCCAGCAGCTTCTACAAGCGTTTCCAGCCTCAGAATGGACCCAGCTATATGTCTCATCCACCTTCGTCAAGGTAATAGTTCCCTGGAGGACCACATTCAGAAGTTTCTGGATATTGCCCATTATGCAGACTGGCCTGACTGTGCTCTTATAGACTTTTTTTGCGATGGCATAAACCAACCCCTTCAGAATAAACTGAGACAAGAGGGACCACGTTCCTCACTTACTTGTTTTATGGACTATGCATTGTTGACTGTTGGCTCTCCGTTTACTGTGGGTGTCGCGGAGGATTCCGACACCACAGAGAATCACGTAATGGCTGCCGCTCAGGAAAGCACTCACAAAATGGCCGCCGCGCCAAGGAACACGCACGAGATGGTGGCTACCATTACAACATCACATCACGCCTTCGCTGATCGCCCAGAGCAACGTCACGTCTTCGTTGATCGCCCAGAGCAATGTCACGTCGCCGCTGATCGCCCAGAGCAACGTCATGCCTTCGCAGATCGCCCAGAGCAACGACACGCCTTCGCTGATCACCCAGAGCAATGTCACGTCGCCACTGATCGCCCAGAGCAACGTCACGTCTCCGCTGATCGCCCAGAGCAACGTCACGTCTCCGCTGATCGCCCAGAGCAACGTCACGTCTCCGCTGATCGCCCAGAGCAACGTCACGTCTCCGCTGATCGCCCAGAGCCACGTCACATCTCTGGATTAGTCAGAAAGCGGCTAGGATTGCGTTCCAGTGTGGCTGATCCCCCACTGACTACGGTCCGAGCAGCTGGCATCCCCAAGTCCTCGCCGGCCGCTTCGCTCTCAAACCAGTCGGCCGCTACGCTCTCAAGCCCGCCGGCCGCTACGCTCTCAAGCCCGCCGGCCGCTACGCTCTCAAGCCCGGCGGCCGCTTCGCTTTCAAGTTCATCAGTTTCAACGCTCTCAAGTTCATCAGTTTCAACGCTCTCAAGTCCGCCAGTTTCAACGCTCTCAAGTCCGCCAGTTTCAACGCTCTCAAGTCCGGCAGTTTCAACGCTCTCAAGTCCGGCAGTTTCAACGCTCTCAAGTCCGTCAGTTTCAACGCTCTCAAGTCCGTCAGTTTCAACGCTCTCAAGTCCGTCAGTTTCAACACTCTCAAGTTCACCGGTTGCTATGGACTCAAGCGCTCTGGACGCGATGGACAAAATGGCTGCTTTGCCAGTGCCCACGGGCAAGATGGCCGCCCCTGCGGTGCTGAAGGTTGTAGGGGGCGTTCCAGCCACTGAGTCCGCTCCAGAGACCGCTCCAGCTGGTGAACCATCGCCTCACTCTCAGAGGAGGAGGAGGAGGAGGAAGAAGAAGACGTCCTCCTCTCCTCAAGACGCAGACGCCCTTCAAGAGGCCGCTGTGGGCCTGGAGACCACTCCAGAGGTCTCTCCTGCTCCGCCCAAGCGTCATGCTCTACCAGCACCGCCTAAGCGTCTTGCCCTGCTGGCGCCTACTGAGCTCCTCGCTCTGCCGGTGCCACCTGTGCTTCTTGCCCTGCCGGCGCCACCTGTGCTTCTTGCCCTGCCGGCGCCACCTGTGCTTCTTGCCCTGCCGGCGCCACCTGTGCTTCTCGCCCTGCCGGCGCCACCTGGGCTCCTCGCCTTGCCGGCGCCACCTGAGCTCCTCGCCCTGCCGGCTTCACCCACACGCCTGGCCCTGCCAGCGCCACCCAAGCTCCCTGCGCTGCCAGCACCACTCAGGCGTCTTGCCCTGCCGGCTTCACCCACACGCCTGGCCCTGCCGGCGCCACATGAACTCCTTGCCCACGAACCTGCGACGGGCCCCGCTAAAATCCCCAAGAACTTTTTGGGGGGGGCAGTGTGCCTGAGGGTGGGGAGCTTGTGGGTGGGGACCCTGCCCGGCCACTGCCTGCCCGGCCACTGCCGTCATCGGCCTTTGTACCGTCATGGCCACCCATGGACTGGGGTCCACTATGGACATTTATTGACTCTGACCCGCCGTGGTCATCTATGGACTCTGTCCCGCAGTGGCTGCCCAAGCCACCTGACCTGCCGTGGCCGCCTGAGCCACCTGACCTGCAATGGCCGCCCAGGCCACCTGACCTGCCGTGGCCGCCCAAGCCACCTGACCTGCCGTGGCCGCCCGAGCCACCTGACCTGCCGTGGCCGCCCGAGCCACCTGACCTGCCATGGCCGCCCGAGCCACCTGACCTGCCGTGGCCGCCCGAGCCACCTGACCTGCCGTGGTCGCCTGAGCCACCTGACCCGCCGTGGCTGGCCGAGCCACCTGACCCGCCGTGGCTGCCCAAAGCCCCGGACCCGCCGTGGCTGCCCGAGGCTCCTGACCCGCCGTGGCTGCCCGAGGCTCCTGACCCGCCGTGGCTGCCCGAGGCTCCTGACCCGCCGTGGCTGCCCGAGGCTCCTGACCCGCCGTGGCTGCCCGAGGCACCTGACCCGCCGTGGCTGCCTGAGTCCCTGGGGCTGCATTGGAGATTCCGTCCCCATCTGCCGTTAGATCTCCAATGCACCCACCCCCCTCCCTAGCTGTTCCTTTTACGGCGCGAGGACGCGCCTTCCGGGAGGGGGGCGTTATGTAACGATCACCGTCTGTTCCTGTCACTCCCCGGACTACATCTCCCATCATCCTCTCTGCCACTCACCTGCACACACTTCACACTAATCACTAATCACCACACCCAGCTGCAGCTCATTATCAGGACTATATAAGACTCTCACACACACCACCCATTTGCGAAGTCTTGATTCACCCTGTGACAATTCCGAGCGTTATTTCCCTGTCTGCCTGTCTGTTATCGTTCCTGCCTGTTTCTTGTTTTTGACCCGTTGCTGCCTGTCCTGATCTTTGCCTGTCCCTTGACTACGACTCTGCCTGTTCCTCACTGTTCCTGTTTGTTCCTGTTTTGACCCTGCCTGTACGACCACTCTCACTTCTAATAAATGCTGCACTTGGATCTCCCGCCTGAGTCTCCATTCGTAACAGTGTGTGCCTAAAATTTTTTTTTTATTTTTTATTTTTTTATTTTGTGATAACAACTTTTTAAAAAAAAAAAAAAAAAATGTATTGTAAAAGTTGATCTTGTGCTGTAGAATCACAGTTCTGCTATAATCAATAATGTAAATCTAACTCAGAGATTGGGCTCTAAATGAGTTCAGTGATCCAGATCAAATAATGATTATGTGAAAACATAACCAACACCACCTGATCATCTTTTAACTTTGCTTGTCTGGTTGGTTTTAATGCAGTTAAAACTGCCCAAACAAAATCTGATATTAAAAAGTCAAGGGTCAAGGGCTCAACTTAAACAAACCCTGACCTCGATGATGATAACTTAAAAATTGTGATTTTCTCCTTTGGTGAAAAACTATAAAAAGGTAAATGTTTGGAAAAATGTCTGTAGGACAGCCAAAACAAATGTTCCAACTGCTCATCAACAGCTCCTTGAATTCACACACGACAAAATGGCGTCATTACCTGCCGCAAACCAGTGTGTAGGAGGCGTGGTCAGGAGAAAAACTTCATAATTTAAGTGCATTTAACTTACATTTATTAACACATTCAAATCAGGGGCGGAGCTATGGGTGGGCCTGGGTGGGCCTGGGCCCACCCAGATTGACAGCTTGCCCACCCAGTCAGATCCTGGGAAATATATAATTATATATATATATATATATATATATATATATATATATATATATATATATATATATATATACATACACTGTTAGCAATTTCTGTAAATTACACAGTATTTTACTGTAATATGAACTGTATTTTACTGTAAAACAGTTATACAGTATGTTACTGTATTTAAAAGTTGCATTATGGGAAATATCCCATTGGCGTCAATAAAATACAGTATTTTTCATTTATTGTAAACTGAAATACAGTAAAAACAAATGAGTGTGAAAACTGACCAATCACAGAGAGGCTTATTTTTCGGCTTGGAAAAAGAAGAAAAGGAAGACACCGATGCAAGAACCAGGCAGCAGCAAAGGTGTGTACAAATATTCCTGCTTTTTATTAAAATAATTTGTATTTTTGGTTTAACTAAAAGTGTACATATATGAGTCCATCTTGCCGGGTGTTAAAAATTAACACTGAAGCAGTGTTAAAGTTAATGGGATAATTGATTGATGATTGAGTGATGATTGACAATTAGTGGTGACACCTGATGATAATAAGCAGAATCATTGAACAAATGTGCTTTACAAACACAAAGTTGGAGCAGCCAGAGATAAATTAATGTTAATAATAGAGTTGTGACGTTCGCGAACGAACCGATTCTTTTGAACGGCTCATAAACATGAACGATGGGAGCCGAGTCGCGGCTGGAGGGGAGCCGTTCTTTCTGTCGTTCTTTTTTCCTATGCGTGTTTCACACAGATGCACACAAATGAGCTCCTCCGCGAGACAGAACAGTTATAGGTGGAGGGGCGCACCCAGCGCAGGCCAACCCTTTATAGCGTGATGATATTAGTTATTAGTTGTGCACGCATCCTTCACGTGAGTACTCCAGTGGAAAAACCCTGCGTTCCTCTGTCATTGGGTAGGAGCGGAAGTTGAAGGGGCTGATGTCCTATTTGCAAAGTTTACAGTAGTAATAGTATGTAGTATGTAGACATTTCCATTTTATTTATTCTAATTTTATCTACTTTAAATATTTTTTTGTTTTCTATCAAAATGTTCTTGTGTGATAACAATGTTCTTGTGTGGAAGTGTTTGTAGTAAAAGCTGTTTTGCACAGAAATTCATTGCAGCCGGCTTTGTTTTTGATGTTTATTTGTGAGTAGGTATTGTATGAATAACATAAGTCAACGTAGCTTTACACACACACACACACACACACACACACTTTGTACTAAAGGTAAATCCAAAATAGTGATGTCACTGTCTAAGCAGAGGGATTTGTGCAACCCTATGGAATATAGTCCACACATGACAAATGAGGTAATAATCAATATTTCAGAATAATTCAAACTCAGATATTGGTATGTGATATCCGAGTTTTAATTATTTGACTACAAATCTCACCTCATCATTCCTCCCAGTGATTATTTCCAGGATAAACTGAGATACCCCCAAGCTGGCTTCTTAAAACTGACTAAATATTTAAAAAGAGCCAAAACAGCCGTTCTTTTGAACGGCTCTTTGAAAGGAACGGATCGCGAAGATCCGGATCCCCTCAAAGAGCCATAAGTCCCATCACTAGTTAATAAATAGAGTCAAGAGCCCAGCTAAAGGAAATGCTTTTCACCATCATGGTGACTTCAAACTAAACTTTCATTAAAACATTAACATCTAAACATCTGTTCATTCTCAGTAAGAACTTTTGTTGATGTGTGACAGAAATCAAATCAAACTGGTTAATAATAAGTGTAATAATGTTTAATGGCTGGAAGTCAGTTGTAGTTGTTGTGTCTCTCTCTTTTTCTCTTGTTGTTTCTTTAGTGATTCTGCTTATTATCATCAGGTGTCTCCACTAATTGTCAATCATCACTCAATCATCAATCAATTATCTCATTAACTTTAACGCCGCTTCAGTGTATGAGAGCAAACACATTCCACTGCGGAGAGTTATTTTAAATTTGAAAGTTTTTAAGATTGTTCTTATGACTGAATTTGTTCATTAATTGTTTTAAAATGCTGTAATGTTAAACGTTTATGTATAAATGTTACTGCAGGCTTGGGAATATCAGATTTTGTGAAGAAAACTGAAAGTTCAGTCTGCAAGAATATTAAAATGTTATTTCAAGTATTACAATTGAACAATTAAAAACAAAATTATAAACGTTATACAGTTGTCATTGTCTTTTTATTATTTACTGAGACCTATTAAAATATAGTAATTTACAATTTGTACAGCTTTATAGTAAATAGAAACAGTGGACAATGAATTACAGGAAATTTTACAGCGTAAAGTTATATATTTTTGATTGTATTAAAATATATTTCTAGAGAAAAGACCTTAAAATTATTGTATTTTTTACAGCAAAAAAATACTATACTGTAAATATGTTTACAGCAAGTTAAATGGTACTGTAAATACTGTATTAATACAGTATTTTTACTGTAAGTTCAATTTACAGTAAGTTACTGGCAACCTGCTGCCAGTAAGTTACTGTAATTTCTACAGGAAGTTTTTTTACAGTGTACCACTTTTTGAAAGGGTCGATATTGTCCCGACCACGTTTTGAAACCTCTCACGGCACGGATATGTAATACAAAAGAAACAGCTCTAGTTGGTTATCAGTTTGAGTTAATAATAGGCGATCTGGCGCTAGAATGTGTTGTTTTTGAAATCATGTTGAGTGCTCGTTGTCGCTGCTATCAGAGGCGCTACAGTGTTCTCTTGGCGCTCGTGCACACTGAGCCGTGTTCACATGGACGAGCGCTTCAATCTATCGCTCTGTTGCAAAGACTCTCTATTTGTTAGGTTGAAATCACAAAACAAAATAGCTACACATAAACGTATCCCTGTTCTTGATATACAATCTTAATGAACATCTTTGGTTTTAATGAGAAAAAAAAAATACATGGTTGGGTTAGAACCCAGAACCTCTTGCATGCTAAATGAAAATGCTGCCACAAGTCTATCAGGACAACCTTATAAGAATTGCGGATCCTCGTATTTATTAACTAATGTACATACTCTCGGGACTAATGGCATATTGTATTATAGCAGATGTAAGGAAAAAACTATCATATTAATTTACGCCACTGCAAACAGCATCCCCAGCTTCACTTATTACTAACCAGATTGACTTGATTTATGTTAGACATCAACAAAGGTTGTTATTGAGAATTAGCAGAAGTTTAACTCTGTTTCATTTGAAGTCACCATAATGGTGAATAGCTGTTCCATTAGTTGGGCTCTTCACTCTTAATGTTTACTTGTTTTTTCTGACTGCTGTGACAGTGTGTTTGTTAAACACATTTGCAGTAATGAAAGCTAAACAAAATAACTTCAGGTGATGATGGCTGTCTGTTGGTTGCTTTGTGGGCATCATGAACTGGACTGTCATTTGAATCTAACAACTGTGTTGTGCTGTTGATTCATCTACATTATAAACCCTGCACAGCAGGGGTGTCTGAAAAATACTGTAAAATAATGGAAAATAAATGTCTTATTAAATGTTTTAAAATAACAGTTATTTTAAACGGTACTCCTGCTGCCAGAAAAGTACCGTCTTTTCACAGGATCTTTTTTACAGTTTATCTATGCTTTTTTTCTGACAGTATTTTTCTGTTTTTAAAGGGACATTTGTACATCCCTGTGTACTGTAAATATGTTTACAGCAAGTTAAATGGTACTGTAAATATTAATACAGTATTTTTACTGTAAGTTCAATTTACAGTAAGTTACTGGCAACCTGCTGCCAGTAAGTTACTGTAATTTCTACAGGAAATTTTTTACAGTGTATATTATATGGGCGTCGGAACCATTGTAACCATTGTACTTTTTAAGACCAATGATATTGGACCCACTCACTTTTACCGTCTCTAATTCAGCATTTGTCTAATCCCCCCCAGGTGATGCTACTCCACAAACCACCAACAGAGCATAAAAAATATCAAAAATAAAGATTTTTAAAACATCGCCAAGTAAAACGCGTTTATAAAGAAATGTCTCTTTACGACCACAACAAACGGGACACTTTTCAGACGCGCATTCCACCTTCGCCTCAGCGCCAGGCGCAAGTCAAACGAGCGCGGAAAAGGGAGCTTCAGTTGAACAACAGTGAACTGCAGTCAGATGAGATGTTGTCAGGCTATGCAATGTTGAAAACAGTTGTGTACAGTTTTTTCAGGATTATTGGATGAATAGAAAGTTCAAAAGAACAGCATTTATCTGAAACAGAAAGCTTTTGTAACATTATCAAAAAGACAAGAGAATAATTAAAGGCCAAACATTATTATTGTATAATAATATATAATTATTATAAAATAACAAACTGTCATATATGAATGCAAGTATTGCTACTATATTTAAAAATTATTTATGAGCCCCTCCATGACACGCGCTACCGGCCTCCGTCCCCGCGGGATTCGGCGTGAAGACTGTGAGGAGTGAACGACTGTAAGTTTGATCATAAATCTGATCATCATAAACACTTTCATCTGCATGACTCAGATCAGCATTGGACCTCTAGTGTGTCAGTGACGACACTTTATACTGATATCACACATGCAGAATCAGATTCATCACATGATATGATATGATAAAGCTACACTGTTCATGATCAGTTTCAGTTCAATGTTTCATATTTTCATCGCTGAACTATTGTCAAAGTGTGCCTGAAACACAGTGATACGATGATATATTGTTGCTTTGTGTAATGTGACGGATGATTAAGTGTCATTTTTTATTATTTAAATGGTTTGTTGTTTTATTGCTGTGGTATTATCAGACATGGTGTGTTGATCTCGATTTTAGACATGAAACATGAAATCTATCTAACATTATAATATGTTGCAGCTTCTGCAAAAGGCAAGTAAACTGAGCAGAACTGTGTGATCCTTTATGATTATGCATATCATATGATATCTGAAATCAGAAGTATAATATCAGACACAGTTGATGTGTTTCTGCAGGGCGTCACAGCTGTAGTGTTGAACTGAGAACATGATGATCTTATAGAGCTCATACAGATGTGAAGGAGTTTTTCTCTGTTTTTCTTCTAGGAAAGGAGGGGAGGATGTGGCAGAGTGTTGGTTTGACGGTGTTGGTGATCGTGGCCACGCTTGAGGAACTGCATGATTTTGTGAAGTCTACTGCAGTGATTGACATCTAATGGTCATGAAGCTTGTCTCATTTCTGAGAAAGAGTCACACCTTCAGTTGCAGGATTTTCTCTACAGTGATTTATGAGCATGAGTGAGAATGTGGTCGGTACAGTCAATGCAAAAATAGAGCAGGTTTTCTGACTGTCAGCAGGTTTGATTACGACACGGACGTCTAATTTCTGCAGCTCGCTGTGAGTCGAGTGTTGACTTTAGTCGAGGTCTCTCTCACTGACCCACAGCAGCTGGAAAGAGGTTTTCTGTACTGTAGAGTCCTGTCTGCTCTTATATCAGTGTCCAGTGTGTGATTTGAGGAGCTGTGCAGATCTGTCCCACACAGCAAAAGGACTCCGTGGCGGATCCACCGCGGAGGTATCGCGCAGAGGTGGAAAGTCCAGGGCTCAGAAAGTGAAAGTCCTGCCATATTTTTTTTTCCACCCGCTGAAACGGTGTTAAAGTTAATGAGATAATTAAGTGATTAATTGTGTGATGATTGAGCATTATTGAAGACACCTGATGATAACAAGCAGAATCGCCAAAGGAGAAAATCACAATTTTTAAGCCACCATCGTGGAGATGAGGGTTTGCTTTAGTTGGGCTCTTGACCCTTCACTTTTTAACATTACATTTTGTTTGGGCTGTTTTAACTGAGTTATAACATCCAGACAAGCAGAAAGAAAAGGTGATCTGGTTTTGTTGGTTATGTTTTCACATGCTTATTACTTGGTCTGAATCACTGAACTCATTTGGAGCTTAATCTCTGCGTTAGATTCACGTTATTGATTACAGAACTGTGATTCATTTTTTTTTTTTTTTTCAAAATAATTCAAAGGTTTCATCAAAAATTGTTCTTAGAAAAAAAAAAATAGGATGCGCTCCCATGTTGTAGACACACAGATATCAAGAATCAGCCTGTGAATCTCAACAGTGGTGACCATCAAAAAGCATGTTGCAGTGCATTCTGGGAGCCACCAATCAAAATTCATCCATGGCTCCCATCATGCATTGCAGCATGAATAAATTATGAGCTGAATTGTCTTAGTAATTTCCTTTATTCTCATATTTTATTTTGTTCCGTTTATGCGACTTTTTAGTAGCTTGTTTTCTAATGTTCACAGTTGATCTGTTGATCAGAATATTTGCTTGTCACCGTCGTTGAGATTCACAGGCTGATTCTTGATGTCTGTGTGTGCCTAAGAGAAAGATTTTTCTTTTTTGAAGAGAACAACTTTTAAGAAATCCCTCAGATTATATTGATAAAGCTGATCTTCTGCTGTAGAATCACAGTTCTGCTGTAATCAATAATGTAAATCTAACTCAGAGATTGGGCTCTAAATGAGTTCAGTGATTCAGACCAAATGATGATCATGTGATAACATAACCAACACCACCTGATCATCTTTTCTCTTTGCTTGTCTGGCTGTTATAACTCAGTTACAGCAGTCCAAACAAATTCTAATAGTAAAAAGTGAAGGGTCAAGAGCCCAACTAAAACAAACCCTGATCTCCACGATGGTGTCTTAAAAATTGTGATTTTCTCCTTTGGTGATTCTGCTTGTTATCATCAGGTGTCTTCAATAATGCTCAATCATCACTCAATTAATCACTTACTTACCTCATTAACTTTAACAGCGCTTCAACGGGTGGAAAAAAAAATATGGCAGGACTTTTACTTTCTGACCTCTGGACTTTCCACCTCTGCCGCGAACGGACCCGTATCGGAGTCCACTTGCGCGCAGTGACGGATCCGCAACGAAGGCGGATCGCGGACCCGCCTTGGCTCCGCGCTGCATCCGCTCCGCATCCGCGATTTAAACCTTACCTCCGCGGCGGGTCCGTTTGGGACCTGCAAATTGATACAACCGTTACAGTAAAGGCGCGTGCGCGTCCGCGGATCCGACATGGGTCCGCTCAGGATCCGCTGATTGACAGTAGAATTTATGGTGCCGCCCGGATGCGGATCTGATCCTCTGGGCAGCGCCAAAACGGATGTGGCAGTCACGCGGATTTGGCGACTTGAATGCGGATCCGCCTAGGAGTCCCATGCTGTGTGGGGTGTCATCATGTCAAACGCCTGCTTGAACCAGATCTATGTAGGTCACTGAACTGAACCTGCTGCCCTTCTGTGTGTTACTAGTTATGAGGAAGAGTGTGAGTCTGTGTTAACTAAAGTGTCACAATCTGTTGGAATAAAGTCACACATTATACCAAGAGTGAGCCCGGGTCATATTTTACCAAAAGAAAAAAAAAGGATTATATTTTGCATAAGAATTTTTACATTATGATAATTTCCCCACTGAATTCTCAGGTAAGACTTTATAAATAAGGTTTCATTTGTTAACATTAGTTAAATTAGCTAACATGAACTAACAATCAGCAATATTTATAGCCTTCATTAATCTTTGATAATGTTTGTTAATAAAAATACAGTTCATGTTTTGTTTGTTAATTCACAGTGCATTAATTAATGAAGACTTGCATTAGTAAATGATCAAATGAACAATAACTAATGGTGTAGAAGTGTATCTAGTAAATTAAGGGTAGGGTAGGCAATTTTCAGAGAGGCTAGCAATAGCAAGTTAGCTTTGAAAGCATAAGTTCCCATCATCCCTTCAAAGCCACGCCTCCTTCAAAACACATGAACGCGGACAGCAGGGAGCAAACAAAAGCGTCAAGAGAGATGGTGTTAAACTACCTCATGTCTCAAAGCACATTACATTACAATAATAATCAACATAAACAGCTTTAAAGAGCTCTGACTTGTACCACCTGACTGCTGCAGGTTCATTTTGGCGGTAATAGTGTTGCCATGGAAACGCATAAATTCCAGTCACAAACCGTCATCTCTTCCAAATTACGGTAATTATGGCTTGAACGCAGAAGCTCGTAATTTTCTTCAGGAGGAACTGTAAAAGGTGGCTGCTGTTTCTGTTTTTGAGGGGGAAAAGTTTATCTGTACTTTTTCTTAAGTTTATTTATTTATTTTTAAACTCGTTTGTCATCGTAACCTTACATTTATGCGTAGAACTGACTTTGGTCAGAGTGAAAGAAAATCAATTACAGTGACTACGTTTACATGGACAGCAGTAATCTAATTACTGACCTTATTCTGAATAAGACAATAATATGATTAAGGTGTTTACATGAGTTGCTTTTAGAATATTCCATTCATGTTCCCCATTTTACATGTTATAGAACATCCCCACTGAGCAAATTACGTCCAGAAGACGTCTTTTTCAGGTCTTGTCTCAGGTTGAAAAGACGTCCACTGAGGGGCCAGAATGAAAGTTTTTATGACGTCTTTTTTTAACGTCTTCTGGACATCCGATATAGACGAACACACAGAATCACCAAAGGAGAAAAATCACAATTTTTAAGCCACCATCGTGGAGATGAGTGTTTGCTTTAGTTGGGCTCTTGACCCTTGCCTTATTAATATTAGAGTTTGTTTGGGCAGTTAACTGAGTCATAACAGCCAGACAAGCAAAGAGAAATGATCAGGTGCTGATTATGTTTTCACATAATCATTATTTGCCCTGAATCACTGAACTCATGAAGAGCCCATCTCTGAGTTAGATTTACATTATTGATTACAGCAGCACTGTGATTCTACAGCACAAGATCAGCTTTATCAATATAATCTGAAGGATTTCACAAACAGTTGTTCTGAGCAAAAAAAAAAAAAGTTTCTCTTAGGCACACACAGACATCAAGAATCAGCCTGTGAATCTCAATGACGGTGACAAGCAACATATTGTGATCAACAGATCAACTCTGAACATTAGAAAACAAGCTACTAAAAAGTCACATAAACAGAACAAAATAAAATATGAGAATAAAGGAAATTACTAAAACAATTAAGCTCATAATTTATTCATGCAGCAATGCATGATGGGAGCCATGGATGAATTTTGATTGGTGGCTCCCATCATGCACTGCAACATGCTTTTTGATGGTCACCACTGTTGAGATTCACAGGCTGATTCTTGATGTCTGTGTGTGCCTAAAATAAATACTTTTTTTTTTGTTCAACACACCTTTTCTGAAGTCATTTGAATCATATTGTAAAAGCTGATCTTCTGCTGTAGAATCACAGTGCTGCTGTAATCAATAATGTAAATCTAACTCAGAGATGGGCTCTTCATGAGTTCAGTGATTCAGGGCAAATAATGATTATGTGAAAACATAATCAGCACCTGATCATTTCTCTTTGCTTGTCTGGCTGTTATGACTCAGTTAACTGCCCAAACAAACTCTAATATTAATAAGGCAAGGGTCAAGAGCCCAACTAAAGCAAACACTCATCTCCACGATGGTGGCTTAAAAATTGTGATTTTTCTCCTTTGGTGATTGTGCGTGTTCGTCTATATCAGATGTCCAGAAGACGTCCAAAAAAGACGTCATAAAAACTTTCATTCTGGCCCCTCAGTGGACGTCTTTTCAACCTGAGACAAGACCTGAAAAAGACGTCTTCTGGACGTAATTTGCTCAGTGGGTCAATGTTAGTCAACAGTTCACATGTTCAAAACAATGCATAGTTTGTGTAATATGATAAATCGTCAGAGCTATTTTGCCTGATTGAGTACAGGACAGGCATTCAGATAAACAGTTAACGCAAGGATACAGCAGAGCAAACATGAGCGAATAACCTTGTTTTACACTGATATGTTTTCTGTTTAGCTTTTTTTTTATTTGAGGATTTAGAAAGTTTTTGAATAGTTTGATTAGTCTGCTTCCTTCGTTGTCATTCTGTGACTACAGTACTGCATAGTGTTGACAACTTGAAATAATTAAACCTCTACAAATGTAGGCTATCTGTGTCCTAATAAAAATAATCTATAGACTGGTGTGAATATTCGATGTCAACCTTAATTTCTTGATTATTATACAATCAATATTGGTTTTTCCAGCAAATTTCTTAACATGTAAATATTTGTACAAATAAAAAGGTTCAACAACTGAGACATAAAATGAACAAATTTCACAGACGTTTGATGAACATCTGAAAGTCTGATGTGGCACCAGCTGCTTTACAGAGCATCTCATCCTCATGGACAGCACCAGATTTGCAGCTCTTACTGTGAGATGTTACTCCACTCTTCCACCAAGGCATTTCACATTCTCAAACATGTCTGGGGGGACTTATGGTTACATGTGGTTTGGCACTGGAAGGACAATCAGCTGTCCTTCTGTCTCCCTGTAGCACATCTTACATTACAGACATTGCAGTTTATTGCTCTGTTCTCATCTGCAGTCCTCATGCCTCCTGCAGCAGGACTAAGGCATGTTCACACAGGTGATCAGAGACCCATGGGCATCTTTATTCTGGTGTTTTTCAGAGTTAGTAGAAAGGTCTCTTTAGTGTCCTGAGTTATTGTAACTGACCTTGATTGACCTATAGGTGCATGTGCAATTGAAAAACATGACAAACATTGTTAAATCCTTTCTAAAGATCTGTAAAGCTTATTTGGATTGTACAAAATTATCTTTAAAATATTATCCTGAAAATTGACTCTTTTTTTTGCAGATTTTTTCATCTTTTCTTAGTTTTATTTCAATTTTTTAAAACAACAAATCCAGTTGTAGCCTATATAAATATTAATTACATTAAATGTTATAACAAGTACAGACGTAATTACTCAATGAATGTAACTCAAATTGAAAAGACATTTAAAAATTTAAAATAATGTGTGAAAAGAAGCAATGCTAAATGTGAAGTTCTGAGGTGAATATTAAAACAGGGCCTTGACACTCGTGAACAGCCTTCAGGGTTTTGTGCTGCAATATCCTGCCTTGTCAAACTTTAAATAAAACAAAACAAAACTAAACTATAATTTCCTTTCATAATTATAATATTTTAAACAAAAATAAAGCTCCAAAGATTTATATTCCAAAGGAATATTTTATTACCTTTTCGAAATAATCTATTAAACAGTTGCGATTTGAGGAGCGTGTACTAATATTTTCAGTTCCATTGGCTTGCGCGATCTCTCAAGGACACGCCCACAATAGGAGGATATCATGAATATTCGCGTAAGCGCCACCCAGTGGAACAGAATATTTCAGGAACCGAATATATTGTAACAAAGGCATATGCATGAATTTGGGGGCGTACACATTAATAATCCTGACTGTTACGTAACAGTCGGTGTTATGTTGAGATTCGCCTGTTATTCAAAGGTCTTTTGCACAAATCAAATTTACATAAGAAGGAGGAAACAATGGTGTTTGAGACTCACTGTATGTCATTTCCATGTACAGAACTCTAATTATTTAACTATGCCAAGGTAAATTCAATTTTCAATTTTAGGGCACCTTTAATATTCAGCAGTGTTATTGATTTGTCAGCACTGACACTATTAGACAAGAACTGAACTGAGCTGGACGATGAATCACTGCTTTTCTGCAGAAATCATTTAGATCAAATGAATTACACTAATTTTCTAAAGTTTTTGAACAGTAAGTTTTTGAAATGTTTTTAAAAGAAGTCTCTTCTGCTCACCAAGGCTTCATTTATTTGATCCAAAATACAGCAAAAACAGTAATAGCCCAGCCAGCAGAGCCATGTGGGGCCCAAATGGGTTTGACCTGGGCTATCTAACTGGGACCCAGCCAGTTTTGCACCCAGTTTCCATGTAGGCCCCACATGGGTTAGCCCAGATGAAATGAACACTGCTTAGTGTGCACACTACAGGCTGTTTAATGTAACACTTAATCAGTGTTGGAGGTAATGAGATAATTAAGTGATTGAATAATGATTTTGTATTAGTGAAGAAACACCTGCTGTTAACAAGCATAATCACTGAAGGAAAGAGAAACACAAGAACTACTTCCAGCCACAGCCTTGGATGAAATCAACTGAAGATAAAATACATTACATCTCTCAAGATCTGATTAAACAACTCCACAAACAACATTAGCTTCACTTATTACTAACCAGACTGACTTTATTTCTGTCAGACATCTACAGAAGTTCGTATTAAGAATTAAGAAGAGGCTTAGATGTTGATTACTTAATTGAAAGTAATAGTTTGATTTGATGTTACCATTGTGGCGATCAGTGTGTGCTTTAGTCAGGCTCTTGACTTTTTAACATTAGTTTTTCTCTTGACAGCTGTGTCTGTTTGTTATGGCGAGAACAGCGAGAGAAAATATAATCAGATGCTGATTGATGATAAGAATGTAATCATCATATATTGGCTTAACTCATTGATATTATGTGGGAGGTTTATATGGGTACTATGTTATTAATTCTGTTTCATTGTTATGATTCTACAGCAAGAGAATAATAGAATTTAATCAGAACATCAAGCGACTTATAACACACCATTTACATATTTTGGGCTCCTATGAGTTTTACTCGCACACAGACATCAAGAATCAGCATATGAATCTCAACAATGGTGACATGCTTCAATGGTGCAATGCATTCTGGGTGCCTCATACAAAACTCATCCATGGCTCCCAGAATGCATTGCAGCATGAAGCATGTCACCATTGTTGAGATTCATACGCTGATTCTTGATGTCTGTGTAAGTCAATCTTGCAGGAGGTTTAAAGTGTTTAATGAACAATGTGTTTTTCAAATTTTCTGATTAAAACATTTTTAGTGTTGAAATTCTAGAGAAGATCCAGCACAAAGTTAAACACACTTTGCTCATAAAAAGCTCAGTCATTAGATCAGTGAATTAAGCCACTAAATGATGACTATATTTTATCATTTAGCAGCCGACCACATTGTCTCTTGTTTTTCTTGCCATAATGAACAGCCAGAGAAAAAATTAAAAGTTATAGTTAAGAGTCAAACTGCCTAACTGAAGTAAGTGCTGACCTCGATCACGGTGACATCAAACCAAACGTATTTTCAACAAATCATCAACATCTAAACCTCTGGTAATTCTCAATAAGAGCTTCTGTAGATGAATGTCAGAAATAAAGTCAGTCTGGTTAGTGATAAGTGAAGCTGGTAATGCTGTTTGTGGAGATGTTTAATCAGATCTTCAGAGATTTAATGTCTTTTATCTTCAGTTGATTTCATCGAAGGCTGTGGCTGAAGTTGTAGTTCTTGTTGTTTCTCTGTCCTTCAGTGATTCTGCTCGTTATCACCTAATTATAGTGTGCACACTGAGCAGTGTTCAGTTCATCTGGGCTAACCCATGTGGGGCCTACATGGAAACTGGGTGCAAAACTGGCTGGGTCCCAGTTAGATAGCCCAGGTCAAACCCATTTGGGTCCCACATGGCTCTGCTGGCTGGGAGGCCTATTGTGAAATATTTTTACAATTTTAAAATTACTCTTTAAAGCTGAATTTTCAGCATCATTACTCCAGTCTTCAGTGTCACATGATCATTCAGAAATCATGAATGATTTGCTGCTCAAGAAACATTTATTATTATTATCAATGTTGAAAACAGTTGTGTACAGTTTTTTTCAGGATTATTTGATGAATAGAAAGTTCAAAAGTACAGCATTTATCTGAAATAAAAAGCTTTTGTAACATTATCACAAAGACAAGAGAATAATTAAATGCCAAACATAGACTTATTATTATGTATAAATATAAATTTATAATTATAAACTCTTATATATTATTGATGCAAGTATTGATACCATATTTAAAAATGATTTAAAAAGAACAGAATATCTTAGTGAAGTGAGGTAAACATGTGGTGGTACATAATGGTGCTAACAATATTGCAATGGAATGCAAGAAGTTTAATTGCTAATGGACAAGAATTCAAAAAATTTATAACAAATCAAGGAAAAAGTCCGGACATTATATGTGTTCAAGAAACGTGGCTTAAACCTCAATTAAATTTTTTAATTCATGGATACGCTACAATCAGAAGAGATAGGAATAAAGGAAATGGTGGTGGGGTAGCAACATTTATTAAACAAGATATTGGGTATAGGAAAGTAGAGGTAAATGGGGAGCAAGAGGTTGTAGTGGTGGAAATATGGGAAGGTGTACAGAGTATTAGAATAATTAACTTTTATAATCCATGTGACAGGTTAAGCAAGGACAAGCTAGAACAAATAGGAGGAAATGGAAGTAACAAAGTGGTGTGGTGTGGTGATTTTAATGCACACAGCACATTATGGGGGAGTACAAACACAGATAATAATGGATTAATAGTAGAAGACATGTTAGATTGGGGAAGATTAGTGTGTATCAATGACGGAAGCTATACAAGAGTTGATTTGTCTCAAGGAAAATATTCAATGTTAGACTTGACTATAGTCTCTGAATGTTTAGCTGGAAAATGTGATTGGAAAGTATTAAACCAAAGTACAGTTGGTAGTGATCATTTTCCCATCAGCAGTACAATTGGTTTAGATATAGTAGAAATTGTGATAAAAAGAGTGCCTAGGTGGAAATTTAAATCAGCCAAATGGGACAAATTTAAGGAGTTATGTCATAACAGAATGTCAGAATTTAATAAGTTTATGGAAGATGTAGAGGATTTTAATTATAAGATATGTGAAGTTCTTCAAAGCACTGCTAAAGAAGTAATAGGTAAGAAGAAGGCTGGTATGAGGAAGAAAGCCGTCCCATGGTGGAATGAGGAGTGCAGTGAGGCCATTAGTAAAAGGAATAAAGCACTTAAGAGAGTAAGAAGATCATTTAATTATAATGATTTTATTAATTATAAAAAAGCACAGGCTGTAGTGAGGAGAGTAATACGAACATCTAAGAGAAATTATTGGAGGGAATTTTGCAGCAATATTGGGGAAGATATTGAAATTAATGAAGTTTGGAGTATGATAAGGAAAATGGGAGGAAAGCAAAGAAATAGCAACATTCCTGTCTTAGTATATAATGATAAATTAGTAATATCAGACAGCGAAAAAGCGGAGGTTCTAGCAGAAACATTTACTAAAGTGCACAGTAGCTCAAATTTGTCAGATGATATGAGAAGGTATAGGGAACATATCTTGAGTAAGAACCCTCAACTATTGGAAGAAAAAAGACCATCTGGATGTACTTTAGATTCAGAGTTTACTCTGTATGAGCTGAAGAAAGCACTTGCAGGGGTTAAACAAACTTCACCAGGAAGAGATGATATCTGTTATGAGATGGTAAAACATCTTTCAGAGACATCATTAAGTATAATTTTAAGTTTCTTTAATAAGGTGTGGGAGTCAGGGAAGTTACCAGCTGACTGGAAGCATGGTGTTATAGTGCCAATCGCAAAACCAGGTAAGGAGCATAGTCAACCAAATAATTACAGGCCCATTGCATTAACTTCAAACCTTTGCAAACTTATGGAACGTATGGTAATGAGCAGATTGGTATATATCATTGAGAAGAAAAAACTTTTTTCACCATATCAAAGTGGTTTCCGGAAAGGGCGAAACACAATGGACTCTGTGATATGTTTGGAAGCTGAAATTAGAAAGGCTCAAGTAAACAAGGAAGTGTTAGTAGGAGCATTTTTCGATGTTGAAAAAGCTTACGACATGATGTGGAAAGAGGGACTTTTAATAAAATTAGAAAGAATGGAAATAAAAGGAAGAATGTATAATTGGATCAAGAATTTCTTGTTTAAAAGAACTATACAAGTTAGGGTGGGGTCTGAATTGTCTCAGATATATCAAATAGAGAATGGAACACCTCAAGGAAGTGTTAGCAGTCCTATTCTGTTTAATCTAATGATTAATGATATTTTTAATCAGATAGACATGGGGATAGGAAGGTCTTTGTATGCAGATGACGGGGCGCTGTGGAAAAGGGGCCGAAATGTGGGACATGTGGAGAAGTGTATGCAGAAAGCTGTTGAAAAAGTAGAAAGTTGGGCTAATGAATGGGGCTTCCGTTTCTCTATAGCAAAAACTCAGGTGATCTGTTTTACAAAAAGAAAAATCAGTCCAATAATGAATATTAAAATGTATGGTCAGCAATTGGAGCAGGTGTCAGTAATCAGATTTTTGGGAATGTGGATGGATTCAAAATTGAATTTTAGAGTTCATATTCAGAAGTTGGTAGACAAAGGTAAAAAAGCAATAAATGTAATGAGATGTTTGTCAGGAGTTGAATGGGGAGCTTGTCGTCAATCTCTTAAAAGGATTTATTGTGCTCTAATAAGAGCAAATATTGATTATGGCAGTATGGTGTATAGTTCTGCATCTAAATCACAACTGTTAAAGATCGAGGCTATTCAATCACAAGCTATGCGAATATGTTGTGGAGCAATAAGATCTTCTCCAATAACAGCAGTACAAGTAGAGATGGGTGAAATGCCTCAAGAAATTCGAAGGCTCAAATTAAAGATGAGATACTGGATTAATGTAAAGGGACACTTGGATAGTCATCCAGTTAAGAAAGTTCTGAAGGATTGCTGGGAATATGAGTGTAAAAAACTGTTAAGTTTTGGATGGACTGCTAATGAGGAGGCACAGAATATGGGAATTAGTGACATCAATATTGCTCCTTCTGTGGCAACTTCAGCAATTCCTCCTTGGTTTTTCCCTATGCCAGTAGTTGACATTCAGTTGTATAAAGAAAAGCATGAAGAAAGAGTTATGTTAACAAATATAGCAGTGCAGAAATACATTGAACAATCATATTATAACATATTACAAATATATACGGATGGCTCTAAAGATCCTGAATTTGGAACAACAGCATCTGCAGTCTATATTCCCCTATTCAATGTTAAAATATCTAAAAGAATATCAGATCATGTATCTGTTTTTACTACAGAGATAATTGCAATATTTTTAGCACTCCAGTGGATAGAAGAAGTACAGCCAACTAGAATAGTAATTTGTACAGACTCCCTTTCAGTTTTAAATAGCCTTTTAAGTGGAATATCAATAGCGAGACAAGATATGATATTGGAAGTGATGCAGAGTCTATTCAGAATAAGACAATCTGGAATTATGGTACATTTCTTGTGGGTTCCATCACATGTGGGTGTGGAAGGAAATGAGGAAGCAGACCATCTGGCTAAACAGGCTTTGAAACATGCACAAATTGACATTAAAGTATCAATGAGTAAAGCAGAAGTAAAAGGGTTAATTGCAAATGAAATAAGAAAGAAATGGCAGAAGGAGTGGGATAGTGGAATAAAAGGTAGACACTTTTATCATATTCAAGAGAAAGTAGGGCTAGAAAGAAGAAAATTTGGCAACAGGAAAGAAGATGTTTTAATGTCAAGAATGCGTCTTGGACATTGTTCATTAAATCAGGGTCTGTATAAAATGGGAAAACATGAAAATGGAAATTGTGATAAATGTGGTAAAGCAGAATCAGTAGAGCATGTTCTTATAGAGTGTGATGCATATGAAGGAGCAAGATTTAAATTAATTCAAGTTTTAAGATCTTTTGGTATAAATAATTTGTCTCTTCAGGTTCTGTTAGGAAATTATTCAAAACAGTCTAGGATATTTCATGAGTTAATTATTTTCTTAAAACAAACAAGATTGATCGATAGAATTTAGGATACAGTTGTAACTTTTTTTTTTTTTTTTTTTTTTTTTTTTAATTATTGTTTCAAACTTCCCAACCATTATGCGCTCCACACTCCTATCCAGTAGGTGGCGGGAATGCACCATTTAAGTTGGTCTGCCAACCGCCATTAACTCCAGAAGAAGAAGAAGAAGAAGTGAAGTGAGGTTCTACAGACAAATGTAGTTTATTTCATTAGTTTTGCACGACAATTCCCACAATACCGCGAGGCGGAACGGCAGGCGTGAGCACTTCCGGGTCATCTCAGATTGAGAGTGTTGTTGACTCGAGCTCGTTTTCTCGTTCTTCTATTTCTCTGTAAATGTCGCAATGATGTAGATAAGGAGAATATTTGAGCCCCTCCATGACACGCGCTACCGGCCTCCGTCCCCGCGGGATTCGGCGTGAAGACTGTGAGGAGTGAACGACTGTAAGTTTGATCATAAATCTGATCATCATAAACATAAACACTTTCATCTGCATGACTCATATCAGCATCGGACCTCTAGTGTGTCAGTGACGACACTTTATACTGATATCACACATGCAGAATCAGATTCATCACATGATATGATATGATAAAACTACACTGTTCATGATCAGTTTCAGTTCAATGTTTTATATTTTCATCGCTGAACTATTGTCAAAGTGTGTCTGAAACACAGTGATACGATGATATATTGTTGATTTGTGTAATGTGACGGATGATTAAGTGCCATTTTTTATTATTTAAATGGTTTGTTGTTTTATTGCTGTGGTATTATCAGACATCGTGTGTTGATCTCGATTTTAGACATGAAACATGAAATCTGTATAACGTTATAATATGTTGCAGCTTCTGCAAAAGGCAAATAAACTGAGCAGAACTGTGTGATCCTTTATGATTATGCATATCATATGATATCTGAAATCAGAAGTATAATATCAGACACAGTTGATGTGTTTCTGCAGGGCGTCACAGCTGTAGTGTTGAACTGAGAACATGATGATCTTATAGAGCTCATACAGATGTGAAGGAGTTTTTCTCTGTTTTTCTTCTAGGAAAGGAGGGGAGGATGTGGCAGAGTGTTGGTTTGACGGTGTTGGTGATATGTGTCCTCTTCATGCTCTTCGGTGAGTGACCCACAAACCCCTGAGAAACACACACACACACACACACTTGCAGTGACATTCATACATTTTTAAGTGAGACTTGATTGTCCAAATAAAAATAGAAACAAAAATAAAAACAAAACAAAAAATAGAGCAGGTTTTCTGACTGTCAGCAGGTTTGATTACGACACGGACGTCTCATTTCTGCGGCTCGCTGTGAGTCGAGTGTTGACTTTAGTCGAGGTCTCTCTCACTGACCCACAGCAGCTGGAAAGAGGTTTTCTGTACTGTAGAGTCCTGTCTGCTCTTATATCAGTGTCCAGTGTGTGATTTGAGGAGCTGTGCAGATCTGTGTCATCATGTCAAACGCCTGCTTGAACCAGATCTATGTAGGTCACTGAACTGAACATGCTGCTCTTCTGTGTGTTACTAGTTATGAGGAAGAGTGTGTGTCTGTGTTAACTAAAGTGTCACAATCTGTTGGAATAAAGTCACACATAATACCATGAGTGAGTCCGGGTCATATTTTACCAACAAGTCAAAAAAAACATATGTCATTTACCTATGACAATTTCCCCACTGAATTCTCAGGTAAGACTTTATAAATAAGGTTTCATTTGTTAACATTAGTTAATGCATTAGCTAACATGAACTAACAATCAGCAATATTTATAGTCTTCATTAATATTTGATAATGTTTGTTAATAAAAATACAGTTCATGTTTTGTTTGTTAATTCCAAAGTGCATTAATTACTGAAGACTTGCATTAGTAAATGATCAAATGAACAATATAATGGTGTAGAAGTGTATCTAGTAAACTAAGGGTAGGGTAGGCAATTTTCGGAGAGGCTAGCAATAGCAAGTTAGCTTTGAAAGCATAAGTTCCCATCATCCCTTCAAAGCCACGCCTCCTTCAAAACACATGAACGCGCACAGCAGGGAGCAAACAAAAGCGTCAAGAGAGATGGTGATAAACTACCTCATGTCTCAAAGCACATTACATTACAATAATAATCAACATAAACAACTTAAAGAGCTCTGACCTGTACCACCTGACTACTGCAGATTCATTTTGGCGGTAATAGTGTTGCCATGGAAATGCATAAATTCCAGTCACAAACCGTCATCTCTTCCAAATCATGGTATTTATGGCATGAACGCAGAATAAGCTCATAGTTTTCTTCAGAGGAACTGTAAAAGGTTGCTGCCTTTTCTGTTTTTGAGGAGGAAAAGTTTATCTGTACTTTTTCTTAAGTTTATTTATTTATTTTTAAGCTCGTTTGTCATCGTAACCTTACATTTATGCGTAGAACTGACTTTGGTCAGAGTGAAGGAAAATCAATTACAGTGTAAACTGTATAATGCGATTAAAATGGTAGCACTCCACGTCTTACTGTGATTGTTTACTCCGATTATAGTCATAATACCACCAACATAACCACAATATTCTGTATACCTGAGCTAAAGTTTAATCGTATTATGTCTTTATGATGTTGCTAAACGGAGTCGATGACAACAGCAGTCATTTGTGAGAGAATGGCGGCATCTGCTGGAGACTTTAGGGAATTACAAATGAAGGCAGATGTGTTTATTTAGGTTTGAAGCTAAACGCATGAAAGTGGATGTCGAGGGTCAGAGTTGAGAAACCCTGGACTAAAGAAACAGGGAATATGAGGTTCAGTAAGGAAAACACCTGCTAGACAAACATCTGCTACACTGCAGGAGAAATTCACATTTAGTGGCATCCATCGTTGTTTAATCCATATTTTTGATTCAACTGAATATTTTGAATAATAAAACAAATTAAAATGTTTTGGTCATAAATGATGGACCCTTAACCTTATATTTTGTTTACAGGCAGTTTCTGTGGCTCTCAGTGAGACTTCTGCTCATTTCAACAGGAAGTTTGGCTCGTTCTTCCTGAATAAACTGCTCCAGCTGTCTCAGGATTGAAGGATCTTTCTCTAAAAATGTTTCAGCTCTTTACAGATGTTTGATGGATTCAGTTCAGGCCACTTCAGAATAGTCCAAAGTTTTCATGAGTTCCTCTATGTTTCACAGCGGGTATAATGTTTTTTTGTTTTTTGTCTGTGAACATAGAGCTGATGTGACTTTCCTGAAAGCTCCAGTTCCCTTTCGATATTTCACTCGTACTGCGTATGGGGGAAAGTCTCCCTTTTTCCCCGCTACTGAAGCCTTTTCAATAACGCAGTGTAACTGCACCGTCATTGGTTCACTCATAGACAAGTTGTTGAACCAATGGCGGCGCGGCTCAGCTGCGCGGCCTATGGGAAGAGAGCGCGCGAACATTCCCGCCAAAAGGGGCGGGGAATGTGCTATATAAGCGAGCGTTTCGCCATAGGCCATCAGTCCTTTCTCCTTCAGCGACGACTGAAACTTCTCTTCGCTGATCCTCGCAGAAGCCTGCTCGCCGGGAAAGAAGCTCGCCGCCTTAGAAGAAGCTCTGCCGCCGTCGAAGAGGCCCCGCAGCGGACCCAGCTGATTCGCCGGATCCTCGCAGCGCCCGCGCCCTCGCCGACTGCCGCCTTCGCGCCGTCGTCGAGCCGCCGCCTCCCGCTCCCGCGAACGGGCCGCTACCCAGCGTGTCTCCTGCCGCCATCCGGCGCGCCCTGAGAGCATCTTCCCGCTGTCACTTTACCGCGCCCCAGAGCACTTTCCAGCGGTTTTCACCGCTACGAGCCCGGCCCTCGCCGTTATAAGAGCCTCCCAATCGCCGTTTTCACGGCGCCTCGGCATTTTTCAATGCCACACGTATGACGCGCTTGCCGGCGGCTCATGCCCGCACTGTGAGTGCGTGAGTTTAACGTCTCTGCGCTCGCGGGCCGCCTTCTTCTCGGAAAGCGCCCCCCCGTTCGCGCCCTCCCGTCTCCCGCGCCTGCCAGAAAAAAGACCGCGGGGCAAAACGGTTCAGCGCATGGAGGTGGGCGAGCACACGTCGGCCCAGCACCCGCGTGCCTCGCCCCCTCCCAACAGAGAGCATCTGCCATCCGGCGCTGTCTCAAGAGCATTTCCCGCGGCTTAACGCCGCTTTCTAGCGGTTCTAACCGCTCTAAAAGAGCTACAATCGCCGTTTTCACGGCGGCGGCGTTGCCTCAATGCCGCGCCACAGTCGTGGCACATGCAGAGCCTCGCTCCGCGAATCTTCGCTCCCTAGCAGCTGTTCATCGCGCCGCCCTCGTGCCGCCTCCAGCATCTGAGAGCATTCAGCTCATCCCCTGCCGTCTTGCGTCAGATGAGTACAGAGCTTATTTTTCTACCTTTTCGCTGGCGTTTGCTTCAAACGCCGTCTCTCTGGACGCGTCATTTGCCGGGTCCTCCCCCGCAAACCGCGTTCGTTGAGGATGTGTGCTCTCACTCGGGAGCGCGAGAGCGAGCTCTCACTCTCAGCTGAATTTGACGTGATGTTCTCCCCTGATTTAGGCGAGACTTATGATACATTTTCTATCTGAGTGTATTTCTCCTTATCTCAATGTGCGTCGCTCGCCGGTCCCTCCCCTGCGAGCCGCGTTAGTTCAAAATATGACATGACTTCTTCCCAGCTGAGTGAGAAACATGTTATATGCTTAATCTAATTGAGCATATTCTGCTTCTCTACGCGTTGTTTGCCGGTTCTGCCCGCGAGCCTCGTTTATTATGAAATATAACATGTTGCTCTCCCTCCTCTTGAGTGACACCCATGTTATATTCATTCAGTTTATACAGCAGATTTGTGCAGAAGTTATCTGAATCTGAGTTATCATGTTGCTCTCCCCTGACTTAGGCGAGACTCATAATATATTTTCTATCTGTATGAGTGTGTTTTTCCTTCTCAATGCGCGTCACTCGCCGGTTCCGCCCCGCATGCCGCGTCGACTGAGAAATATGACGTGACGTTCTCCCCCGACTCGGGCGAGAAGCACGTTTTTATACTCTATTAATGGAGCTGATTCTGCTGTTTGTACAGAGTTTCTCTAAACGTTGCTTGCCGGTTCTGCCCCGCAAGCCGCATTCATTGAGAAATGTAACATGTCGCTCTCCCCCTGTCGGGTGAGACGTTATATATATATTTCAGTTATTACAGTGTTTTTCTGCCGAGTTTTTGCTGAATTTCTCAGCGCGGTGCTTGCTGGTTCTGTCCTGCAAACCGCGTTCTTTGAGAAATATAATGACACTCACCCATCTCAGGCGAGAACTATGTTTTATATATTCAGCATATCAGTCGATGTAGCATATTTATTCAGTCTCTCTGCGTGTCGCTTGCCGGACCTGCCCCTGCAAGCCACGTTCATGAGGACATATGCGCTCACTGAAAGCGAGCTTAATGCTCACTCATGCTCGGTGGAACTAACATGTTCAAGAGCAAATTTCCTCTTCCACCCACCTCGGTGTTCGACCCCCTTCTAAGTGGGCCGTCATCCGATATTCTCCCTCTCGCCACTCGGGCCGAGGCTTTGAAAGCCATCCCCGGCGTGTCAGACTGGATTCTGAAGGTCATAAGCCCTTTGCTACTCGCTCCAATTTGCCAAAAGACCTCCACGGTTTGGCGGGGTCATTCAGACTTCGGTGCAAGCGGACGACGCACATGTTCTCCGAACCCAGATTTTAACTCTGTTGAGAAAAGGGGCTATAGAAATAGTCCCCTTCCCAGAGAGCGAGTCGGGCTTCTACAGCCGTTACTTCTTGGTGCCGAAGAAAGACGGCGGTCTCAGACCCATTCTGGACCTCAGGTTACTGAACCTTTCCCTCATGAAGCGAAAGTTCAAAGTCCTGACGCTGAAGCAGATCCTCGCGCAGATTTGCCACGAGGACTGGTTCTGTTCACTGGATCTGAAGGACACTTACTTTCACATCCAGATAGCCCCCCATCACAGGCGATTCTTGAGATTCGCGTTCGAAGGTGTGGCTTACCAATACGGTCCTCCCCTTCGGGCTCTCCCTGGCTCCTCGCACTTTACGAAGTGCATGAACGCAGCTCTTTCCCCTCTGAGACAGATGGGAATACGCGTTTTAAACTACCTCGACGACTGGCTCATTCTAGCCAGCTCGCGCACAGAACTAGAGCACCACAGATCCGTGCTTCTCAGCCACTTACAGTGCCTGGGTCTCAGGGTCAACCCAGCCAAGAGCTCACTGCTTCCCACTCAACGTATCTCGTTCCTGGGCGCAGTTTTCGACTCTGTCCGTATGATGGCAGTAGTCTCGCCAGAGCGCGCTCTGGCCATTCAGCAGCTCGCGGCCTCCATCAAGAACAAAGCCTACCTTCCTCTGAAGCTGTTCCAGAGATTGCTAGGGCTCATGGCTTCCGCCTCCCCAGTTCTCCAGCTTGGCCTACTTCGCATGCGGCCTCTGCAGTACTGGTTGAAGGTTCGGGTACCTCCCTACGCTTGGCGTCACGGTCGCCTGCGCCTCAAGGTCAATCAGGCCTGTCTGGCAGCCCTGAAACCCTGGATGAACCCCACTTGGTTCACACTTGAAGTACCCCTTAAGGCGGTGTCACGAAGAACGGTACTTTCGACAGACGCGTCCAACTCGTGTTGGGGCGCTCTGTGCGAGGGCAGTCCGGTCTTCGGCTCGTGGACACACGAGGAAAGCCACCTGCATATCAACTGCCTCGAAATGCTGGCAGTGACACGGGCCCTCCATGCCTTCCGGGTTTATCTGACGGATCACCACGTCTTAGTCCAGTCGGACAGTATGACAGTGGTCTCCTATATAAATCGCCAGGGGGGTCTTTCGTCCAGCCGCTTATGCGCTCTGGCGAAACGCCTTCTGGAATGGGCATCCCCAAGGGTTCGGTCGCTCAGAGCGACTCATATACCCGGGAAGAACAATCTGGGAGCAGATATGCAATACCCTTCTTTATGCCTTTCCTCCGATTGCCCTGATCCCTCAGGTTATCAGGCGAATCAAAGAGGACGAGCACAGAGTTCTGTTAGTGGCCCCACTCTGGAGGAGCCAGATTTGGACCTCGGAGCTGTTCTGGCTTTCCACAAAAGCCCCATGGCCAATCCCCCTGAGATGGGACCTCCTCTCTCAGGCGAACAGAACAATCTGGCACCCGCAGCCGGAGCTTTGGGCTCTACATCTGTGGATCCTCGACGGGAACCACCTGACCTTCCAAGTTGATCCTAGAAATTCGTCCTGGAAACTCTTAACAAATGTTGCCAGACAATCATGCTTTTGTAAGTCTGTTGAAATCTCTTCATGACCTGATAGAAACATCAGTCCCAATACAAACAGACATACATGAACCAACACACTGAATACAGAGACAAATGTGTCTATAGGCCTACAGGAGGAGCTCTGACATCACTGTAGTTCAGAGAGATTCAGAGAAAGTGAAAGTAACTTGATCAACAACAATATGAACACCTGAAACGATCAACCTCTTTAAACAACAGAATATTTATTGATCCGTTCAAAGAGTCTTGTGGACACATCTGATCCTCACAGGTAATGATAGAAATATAAGAGAGATTGAGCTGAACAGGTTTCTGATGGAAGTGATCTGGTTTAGTAGAGTTTATGTTGAACTGGAATGAGTTGAACTGAATCAGGTTTAAGCATGTCAAATACTCAACTACTTTAGTTGTTTACTGCACTAAAATGGTTTCAGAATTGTATTGTAAATTTCATTTGATTAGTTGTAAAGTAAAGTTTAGTGTTTCTGTCATTTTGTCACATGACAGAAAGGTGAAAGAAACAGAAGGTAAATGAGCTGCAGACAGACTGAACACAAACCTGCTAAACTGCAGCTGAAAATCATTTTTACATAAATATATATGGTAACACTTTATTTTAGGGTCTTAGTTGCTTATTAGCATGCACATTATTAGAATATTGGTTGTTTATTAGTAATTATTAAGCACATATTAATGCCTTATTCTGCATGACATTATTCTACATTCTTAATCCTACCCAATACCTAAACTTAACAACTACCTTTCTAAATATTAAAAAGCAGTAAATAAGGAGTTTATTGAGGGAAAGTCATAATTAATAGTGAATACATGTGCCCTATACTAAAGTGTTACCAAATATGCATAAAACATGTGCTCTGTACTTTAAAATGATTTAGTGTTAAATATTAATAGTAAGTAACCCAAAATCTGACTTTGGATGTTTCATTTAAACCTCAGTGACCAAATAAACACTCAATATTACAAGGAGCAAATCATTGGTCATAATTTATACTGTGAAATACAGTGTCTTTTTTCCTCAGTTTCAATTTAATTTATTTATATAGCACATTTAATACCGACAGACCAAAGTGCTGCACAGAGAAATAAAATTATGCTATCACAAACAGTATACAACGTTAAATTCTCTCTCACACACACACACACACACAAAACTGAATACAGTAGTTACTCCAGTCCATAAGCCTTTTTAAAAAGATGTGTCTTAAGTGAAGATTTAAAAACCTGTACTGAAGTGGCCGATCTCAAGCTAAAAGGCAAGTTATTCCACAACTGGGGTGCTGCCACCGAAAACGCACAATCCCCCTTAAGCTTTAAACGTGTTTTGGGTACTGACAGCAACAATGTGTTTAATGACCTTAAAGGCCTATTGGTCTGATGATAGGAGAATCATATCATATATTGTCCCTGTTAAAAATCTGGCCGAATCATTTTGGTCCAGCTGCAGGCAAGACAAACATGACCTTAAGTCCCTGAATGAAAGAAAAGGTTTAATTTTGGCAATCATCCTGAGCTGGAAAAATGATGATTTCTTGCGTAAGTACCTACAGTGTTAGTTATAGGACGCAACGTTTTTGAGAGGATATTGGCTGAATCCGGACATCCAAAAACTAACACTTCAGTCTTTGAATCGTTTAACTGAAGAACGTTTTCTGCCATCCAACTTTTAACTTCACTCGAACTTCAACTTCATTTGAAATGTTAGAGTGAATATTTTGAATCTTTGTAATAAAAAAAACTAAAAAAGTCATTGCAATCTGCAGGAGATGCCTCAGGGAATGTGATAGTAGCAGGATTTAGAATCTTGTTAATAGTACTAAATAAGATTTTAGGTCTACCAGCATTGCTAGAAGTCAGATTGGAAAAAAATGATGATCTAGCAATCTTAACAGATTGCTGATAAGACTTCAAACAGTCTCTCAAGATTTCATAAGATACTTACAATTTATTTTGTTTCCATTTTCTCTCTGCCTGCCTGCATTTTTGTCTTAATGCTTTAGTTTCACTGTTTAGCCAAGGCTGGTTTCTCAATTTTGGGTATTTCAATTTGGAAGGAGCAATAGAATCCAAAATATTAACACAGGTGGAATTAAAATAGGAGGTTAACTCTTCGAGGCCCATATCAGAAGAAAATAATTCAAAAGAAATAGCAAATTGAGAAGAGGCAAAGGCATCTGTAACGAGACGGGACTCAGGCAGAGATCCATTTGCAAGCTTCATTTAAAGTTAGCGTGGTCGTACAGGCAGGGTCTAGGCAGGGGCAAACAGGTATGGCAGAGAGCAGGCAGAATTGTGGTCAGGATACAGGCAGTAGATCAGGGCAGGCAGATATCGTTCACAGTCCAGATAACAAGAAACAGTCCAAAGGCAGAAGGCAGAGAATTATAAACAGGAAACAGGCAGGAGTAAACAAGACCTCGCCATGAGGTAGTGTGTGAGTGAGTCTTAAATAGTCCAGAGAATGTGCTTAGCTGTATGTGGCAATGGGTGATTGGTGTAGAGTGTGCATGTGACTGGCAGGGAGGATTATGGGAATTGGAGTCCGGAATGAATGGGAATGTGACAGAATGTCCCCCTCCCGGAAGGCGCGTCCTCGCGCCGTGGATGGTGGGTGCCCTGGAGACCTACTGGCAGGTGATGCTGGATATGCAGACGGGTATGGAGGTCTCCAGGGCAGGTCCAGGAACTCTAGGCACCATGGCAGGTCAGGAGCCTCGGGCAGCCACGGCGGGTCAGGAGCCTCGGACAGCCACGGCGGGTCAGGAGCCTCGGGCAGCCACTGCGGGTCAGGAACCTCGGGCAGCCACGATGGGT